>NC_083643.1:29111054-29711054 GCF_963576545.1 Limanda limanda
GATGAAGAGTGTGTAAGTGACACTTCCTTTCATCTCATTCACTCCCTGTATAACCCTCAGTAATTGTGCGGGTGCGTGTGTGCATGCGTGTGTGTGTGTGCAGCCCTTGCAATCTCTATCAGTGTGTGACTCCAAGCTGAAGAATGGGATGCACATCCTGCTGAGCGCTCTGGGAGGCCACACAGCTTTAGCTGAACTAGACATCAGTGGAAACAACATCGGAGACACTGGAGCCAAAATGCTGGCTAAAGCCCTGATGAATAACACTAGACTGAGGTACACATGTACAAACGTACACACACACATGCCAATGTGTTGCATCACAACAATTTGGTTCAGTAACCAACTTTCTATCGCACACACTATAATGGCTGAATCTGTTTCTATTACACATCATAATGCAGATTGTTCCACTTTATGTTTTCACGGCATTTCACAAGAACGGGTTTGGTTCCACAGCCAAACCATTACTGAGCCCCTCTTACTGATTTGTTACTGGAAACTGTGGGTCTAATGTTAGCCACTAGATGTCATTATTTCATCATTTATATTATTGAATGTATTATTTGATTGGCTGCAGGAGTATTTGGTGTGTTCACATTGTCATTTGGTGTTGCATGGAGCAGCTATCACTCACTGCAAGTTCACACAGGCTACAGTGATCACTGTCACTTATCTTCAACCAGACTGTGATGGAGTTCTACCAGATCTCTGTCTGTTTCTTTCAAGGTCTCTGACATGGGACAGAAACAATGTCACTGCCAGGGGTTTCCAGGATTTGGCAGATGCGTTGGAAAGGTCACACAGACACACACACACACACACACACACACACACACACACACACACACACACACACACACACACACATAATATTAAAATGTTTTGTTAACAGACCTTTAAACTTTTCAATGCCTGAATAAGTTGTAATTGCATCCAGGCCAATGGATCAAACCTACAACATTGTAACTACCACGCAGTTAATAAAATACAGAACCACTGAAGCTTCTTTCTTTCTTGTGCATTCAACACAGAAATGTATCTTTTAGGTCTTCAGTGGCTCCATAGTAAACATCTTAATGGAAATGACAATGTAACGTTGAGCAAGACCTCAGCCATGCAAGTGGCTATAGGAGGCTGCAGCTAGGTGCAGTGGTGATTTGAGAAAATCATATACATTACCTGAATGCACTTTACACCAAGCACTTAACATAAAGTCTGGTAAAAAAAAAATCATTTTTTTTATTATCATTATTATTATTATTATTATTTTAATTATTAGTATTATAATAAATTAAAGTAATAATAATGCATTTCCCAGCACTATTAAAGGTGCTCAACACTCCTTGAAAAAGTATTAAAAAACAGAAATCAGATAAAGCAAATACATATAAATATAAAATAAACATCTTGAAGGAACAAGAATGTGTGTATCCAGTAGCTGTGAAAACATCAGGGAAAGTTGGGATCATCAAAGTCAATAGGACTCGTCCTTTGTGGACCATACATTTCTATAAAAAGGGATTTCAAGACAACCCATCAAGTACTTTGTTCTATCTGGATCAAAATGGTGCACCATCCGACAGATACACCTAGTGACCAATGTTGTTATCCCAGGAGCCATGCTGCTGTCACAAGTGACATTTAAGTGGAAGTACAGACAACACAGTATGCATGGTGGTGTAACAGTGACGGTTGTGTTTTATGTTGAGCAGGAACTTTACTCTGCAGCAGGTGTCTCTGCCTCTGGCTGATATCACACAGAGTTACCGCAGTGACCCTGACAGAACAAAAGAGGCCCTGCACAAGGTCAGTGTTAAGGAGCTTGAATACATTCTAAAAGGGGGAATGTAAATGCTTTTGTCATTTCTCACATCACATCATAACCCTTTCACATGTTGTCTGTGTTTGTGAATGAGATCTTAAGCAGTTCTTGCATTATTCTACACATGCCATACACATCATAATAGTCTGCTATGGCTTTGGGTTTCGTTTTTTATCTTCTACTATCATTGTGTTCTGGTCAGTGACTGATGCTGTGTGTTCACTATGTGTGTGTTCCTTTAACAGTAGGTATCATATCAATTCACTGTTGTGAGGGAAGCAGTTAAATATATTATTGCCTTCACAAAATAGATATTGAGAGTACAATGTGTGTGTGTGTGTGTGTGTGTGTGTGTGTGTGTGTGTGTGTGTGTGTGTGTGTGTGTGTGTGTGTGTGTGTGTGTGTGTGAGAGAGCAGATTCAGCAGTGTTTGGACAGAAACAACCAGAGAAAGTCGGACAGCGTGGAACTTCAGCGAGTGTTTGTATCTCAACAATCTGAAAAGGTCAGACAAATACTGTATAACAAAGATGAAGATATGCGCACGTCAATTTACAACAGGAATACAAATAGTGACAATTCATTCTAACATGGTATTGTCAATGATTAGGGTGTTAGATACCAATATCTTTTGCTTAGTCAGAGTAGAGAAAAACTCAGAATAGTAGTTCTGTACTGTTCTGTTTGTGTGAAATCATTTAGAAAATGATAGTGTGAAAAATACATTGCACTTACAATTAACAAAAGTTCCACACAGACAGCTGTCTGTGGCTGAGGTGGTAGAGTGGTCGTACTCTTACCAGAGGGTCATTGGTTCGAGCTCAGTCTCCCCCATCTGCATGCTTAAGTGTCCTCGGGCAAGATACTAAATAGTCCTGCCCGCACTGTATGAATGTGTTGGCAATAAACTGTACTATAAAGTTATATAAATACAGTACCAAAACTGGTAGAGAGTTAACGCATCATTTTCATTTAGTATAATTCATTTGACAATAAATGTGTGACCACTGAGTCGTATCATATCAAAGAAGAGCTGTCTGACAGAAGGAGGTTGTTTTGATTGAAATTTACTTCTTGTATTACCTTCTGCCCAGGTCTGTATCATCATCTTTGTATTTTTCTGTTGTCTTTTAGCTGGTTCATGGTATGTGTCGGCAGCTGGAGGACAGTCTTCAACAGTTAAACCCCTGCAGCATTCAGGAGGCTCAGGCTGACATCCTAACAGCCCACGAGGTGCTGCACACTGCCAGAGAGTCGTGCAAGGTACAGGCTGCTCTAATGGACTCAGAAATTCTCTATGAATTACTACAAATTATTTTGGTCTGTAAAAATCTGAGCGGAAATGTTGGATTCTTGTGGGGCTAACTTGCGTGTTAAATAACAGTCAATTTGTAAAAATGGGATAGACTCTCTAGCACCTTTATTTGGTACTGGTTTAAAATCAATCAATTAAATTGTATTTGTATAGCCCCAAATCGAATGCCATCCAGTAAAACAGCTAATCTCTAAATTCTACCTGAACAAGGATTATGTTTGAATGACCAGAGGTGTTAATTTGACTATATTTCTGTTATTCAATCAATCACTCAAATGTAATTTGTATAGCCCATATTCCTAAATCTTAATTTGCCTCATCAGGCTTGACAAGGTGTGACATCCTCTACGAGTGAAGATAAGCTAAAATAACTATTAAATGGGCGGAAAAAAACGTAGAAACCTCAGAGAGAGTCACATGTGAGGGATCCCTTGCACAGGATGGACAGAAGTGCAATAGATGCTGCGTGAAACAGAGAACATTGACAAAATAACATTTACAGTATCATCTTGAGGAAAGAATACATAACATTAATAGAAAGGTGTATCAATGTTTAAAGTGTTAAGGCCAAAAATATCTCAGACAGAGATGAGGGGAGCAGCAGTGACAATCGTAATGATAGAGGTATTGCCAAGATATTGTGATGTATATTTTAACAAGCTAGCTGTAATCATAATCCACAATCAAATACCAGCACCACATATTATCAACAATTTACAAGCACTGTCACGATCCCCCATTAAGATCCACGATCATGATCACAATCCATGATGTAGCTACAGCCGCAATCCTAGATCTGCAATGATAAAGCACAATGACTCAGGAAGAAGTCAATATAGTGATGAGACATTAATGTGATGAAGACTGGGAAGGGGAAAGAGAAGCTCTATGGTCAAAGGTCAAAGATCAACGTCATGGTGACCTCACAAAGCGCATTTTCCTCCATCAAGGAATCCTTTCACATTTGGCACAAACATTCACTGTGCTCAAAGCTTAACTCATTTGATTTTGGTAGCCAAAGGTCCAAGGTCAAAGTAATGGTATGTTTATGTTTTTCTCATGTTACTGTGTTTCAGTTGTGGAAGGTAAAGGTTTTTTATATAAAAAAACGTACGTCGAAATATGGACAAAGAAACTGCACTGGTTGGTGGAGGCATAGAACTGCAGTGCAGTGATTCTAGTCTGACAATGAGACAACTCAGCCTCAGTATAAACATTACTGAGGTTTTGAATTAAGAGCTTATAAGGTTTTACAAAAAGTTTCATAAATGTATGGTGGAGCTGTTTTACTGGGTCGCTTGAGATCCGACAGTGTAAATATGCAAAGGTAAATGATGCCACTGTTCGTCTGTGCAGGTGCTTCCCTCTCTGTATGAGGCAGGAAGGACATGTGCCTCTCATGGAGACTTTGTGATCAGCATCCTCACTAACACAGCAGCTGCAGTGACCAAGGAGTTCACTCGAAGCATTCAGGTACACATTCAAAGTCAAGTATGGATAACTGTTAGTACTTTTAGGAATGTACAACATGAATAGTGTCTTTATATCAATGGGTAGAAGTATTTATACCACACTCAATGCAGGTTGAGAGCTAAAAACTGAGTTTGTAATTCCTTGTGGCGACTGTGGCTGAGGGGTAGAGTGGTCGTCCTCCAACCTGAAGGTCGGCAGTTCGATCCCCATCTGACCTATCTGCATGCCGAAGTGTCCTTGGGCAAGATGCTGAACCCCGAATGACCCCTCATAAAATAACAAAGTGCTGAGAATAGATGCATTGTGTGAATGGGTGAATGTCAAACTGTACTGTAAAGCGCTTTGAGTGGTCATCAAGACTAGAAAAGCGCTATATAAATACAAGCTATTACCATTTACTTGTCATAGTGATAAATGCCATTTTATTGTTTTGAATGATGAATGTTAGACAGCAGAAAGAAACACAGACCATTTGAATATTAGACGTTTCAAATGGAAACAAGTTTTTCAAATCAACTGACAGTGTATCATTTATATCTTAGATGCCTCTTTACTTCAAAGAGCCCCTAGCTTCACTTTTTAAAGAGTTCATGCTACTATGATGTTCAGTTCCTGTGTCTTTATATATTAAAATCTAGTTGTCTGTATTCATTCAATCAATCAAATTTTATTTGTATGGCCCATATTCACAGATCACAGTTATTTCATAGGGCTCAACAAGGGGTGACATATTCTGTCCTTAACCCTCTTGCCTCACTTGAGGCACCACCTGCTGTGACTCAGAAATCTGATCTTCTCTTATCTACATTGTGGTTTGTGAAGAGTAAAAGGACAGTATTCAAATATTCAGATAAATCTACTTGAATGCTAATACTACCTCAGATCAGTTTACCTGCGATTTATTTATCTGATTCTTTGCATGAAATAGACAACATCAGTGGTGATCGCCTAGTTCCCAATTGTACTTTTATATCCAAAGAATGGTTCTTAATGTGATTTCTAAAATGGGGAGGCTTTGGCTTAAGGTATACAGCAAGGTGTCCACTAACCAAAAGGTTGGTGGTTTGATCCTGCATGCTGAGGTGTCCTTGACCAAAATACCAGCCCTTGATGGCTGTGCTGACAGAGTGTGTGATAAAAAGAAAGGTGCATAAAGAACCGCTGTATGAATTTGGTTGAATGTGGCTGGTACTGTAAAGCTCTTTAAGTGGCTGATTGAAAAAGAGCTGTTTAAACACATCAAATTTGTTTCAAATTAATGTTAATAATAACAGAATTAGACAGTGTTGATGGATGCTGGTTAGATCTGAGGTCAATCTTGATAGGACACATCAAGTGACTGGGGCCTTAGGAGGAAGATTGTCTCACTTAACAATGTTCAGTCACTCAAGAGTCCCTCTGTGCTCCAGGAAATGGCTCAAAGCCTGATGAGTTGCGCAGGGGCAGTGTGTCCACGTGTACTCCAGCGATCAAGTGTGAGTGATTGTCTGTCAGACGAGTGTGTGTCCAAAAGAAGCACACTGACACACATGTTTCTGAGAAGCACTCTGGTGGAGAACACAGGGAAGATCATCATCGACAGACTGAGGTAAGAAAGCATCCCCTCACTCTGCTCTGTCTTCATACCCTAGAGTCCTGGTGTTTAGTTCAGTACATAATCGGACTTGTATTGAGGGAAATGCAGTAGATACCCTTTGATGACTGTTAATACTCTATGATCACAGTAGATACTCTATAATCAATGTAGATATTGTAGATACTTTATGTTCACTGTAGATAGTGTAGAATCGACAGCATCTACAGTGTAGATACTCTATGTATACTGTAAATACTCTGTTATCACTGTAGATACTGTAGATACCCTGTGGTCACTGTAGATACTGTAGATACTATATCTTCACTGTACTGTATGATCATGTAGATACAAATGTTTAAGGTAGAACCAATTACTTTTGAAATAATTATAAGCTCAGGATATCAATATACACTTAAGTATTTAATACACATAATCAGAAGTATAGATGATGTCTACAGTTAAATGAATTAAGATTAATTCATCCACATACATGGAGCTTCCTTACCTATTTCAAATTTAAAAAGCTTCAATATGAGTTGTTTAATTACTATGTCCCAACTCAAAGGTTCAGTAAATGTGTTGCTAGTATTTTGTATGCCTCATCTACAAAGAATGAGAAAGAAATATCATTTACAACAACCATTTATTCTTTTACATAAGAAACATTAATTACAGAAGTTTTGAGTCAACATGGCTTTACGTTCTTTATTCAATAACCTAGTATGAAAAATATGAACGTACCAACCAACAGTTAGTAACCAACTTTTCAATTTAAAGTGGCATTTTTTTAATATTAGCTTTATTTTGCTTCAAACAAGTAAATTTTGCTACCATTCGCATCTTGCTGATATTGTGAAATACATGCTGTACTGAGACAAAACAGCACATGATATTAACTTTACTGTCTTTTTATGACTGTAAATAATTGATGGACTCATTGTAACTTTGGGCTTTACTCTTTGACTTACTGCTATCAAATTGTTTTCCCCTCTGTTGTTCTCTCCATCCATCCAGTGAACTAAGACAAACATTGAGTGTCTCTTTGGCTGAAAGCATCATAGAACAAGTACTCAAGGATCTGACAGTAGCACAAGATACCATGGTAAATCTTTGTGTGTGTGTGATATTTGATCTTGCAGTATAATAATCTCTTGCTGATTGGTTAAGATTAAAGAAGGACTGTGGTGTGGTTTCATACAGGAAAGTATTTGCAGTGCCTTCAGAGAGACAGCATGTTTAATCACATGAAATGTTTATCTTAACTTGGCACAACGATACAGGAGGGAAGCTGCATCAAAACCCTCCCAATTATTATTATTATTATTATTATTATTATTATTATTATTATTATTATTATTATTAATATTATTATTATTATTATTGTTATTATTATTATGTCAGGATCCACAGAGATGGTCTGGTCTACGAGAATGGCGTTACCACCTTGTCTGGTCTTATGGCTGTTGCCTCGCAACAGAGCTTGACTTGGACATAACGAGAAAGTTTTAATGCCCCTTGGGTTGTTAAAATTAGTACTGTTAGCTGTTCGGTTGAGATGTAGCATGATAATCAAGCATTGGATGTCTTGTCGCTTGCTTGCGCCATTCCCCTTTTAAGAAAATGGTTTGTCACTGAAGCACAACAAATCCTTAGATAGTTTGTGCTGTGAACGATCCACACGTTGGAGCTTTCGTTTCTCTGGGTTGGAAGAATGCATGAAAGGGCCACATTTGAAAACGAACATCCTAGTGGCGCAACTTTGATGCAATTGGTCTTCAAATGCAGCCTCTGAAAGAAGCCACCCCTAAGATGAGACACAGCTACTGTCAGAGGTTGGAGCAGAGCGAGGAAAGGGAAGACACACATACACAATCCAACCTACCACCAGGAAGTGAACAAAACCGTGCCAAAATTCCATAAGCCTAACAGTTAGATAACATTATCAGATATCAGTGTTATTCATACACTGTGTGTAAATCCATATGTCGCACTGAATATGTGCCGTGTTTCTTTATTTAGGATTGTCTAATAAAAGAACATTCATGCAGTGCTCTTCGACTCAACATCCCAGAACTCCTTCTGGGTGACTGTGACTTACCAACTGATGATGTAAGGGAACACCGTACCTTTCCCCCCTTAATCATTCTGTTCACACATTAATTTATGTGTTAGACTTTCCATTTTTGTTCTTACCATTACACTGTCCATCAACAGTACAGTCCAGCGTTTTGGAGAAATAGCTTCAACTCCAAGAGCCTGAGGCCTGCTTCTTCAATAAAGAGTAAGATCCAGTCACTGTTACGCAGGGATCCTGAAATATTTCTATCTGCCTCTCACACTATCTGAGTTTCAGTTTGGTTCAAGTCTATTCGTCTGCATATGTGAACGATTGCTCTACTTGCAAAATACATTCATCAATTTGTTGTCATGTTTTTTGTCCCCTCTCCTCTTCCCTCTGGAACCAGAACCTGGTGAGGTTCAATGAACTCACTTCGATTAAATTGACTATGGACTCTGTATGTTGCATTACATTAGGCGATACATTTGGATGTATGCAGCCAAAGCTAGTTGGGGTTGCTAAAAGTACTTCCAATGCGGCATAATATCTGTATAATAAAAATCATTAAAAGGGTGATGCATACCCTGTGCATGTGCCATATATAACTCAATTCGATTATTTACATTTTTGATAGGCGATATTTGTAATAAGTAAAAAAACACTATGTGCAGAAGTTGTACGAAAATATGTTTTTAGGACATAGAAAGAGACAATAAATAGATATTATTGAAAATCTAAATAAAACAGGACTGAAATGTTGAAATATAATACCATGAGGAAGATACATGGAGAAAAAACAATAAGTGGAGAAAATATTTTTGGTGTGCTTGATATTTATATTTGTATTTTGGTCGGAATATGATATTTAAATTTTTTATATAATGGCATTTTATCTTGTCGTCATTTATACCACATATACGATTAATAATTGTATAACTGAAAAGCTAGAGAGAGCAGGCTACATAGGCTACACTTTGCATCTGCAACAGATACATCCCTCCCCCTCCTATCAGCTCTCTCGTGAAAGCTACGGCCCCAAAACACATGAACATGCAGTGCCTGACAGCTCGTTAGCTTCTGACTATTGTCTCTTTCTGTTTTATTTCCTCTACCACACCGCCACTCCAAAGTGTTGGATGTTGTGTTGTTATTCTGCTACTCATTTTGTTTTATCTGCAGAGGAGCTAAAATGTGAGGGATGTCCACAGATTGTGGCTGTAAAAGAAAAGTCATTATTTTCCGGGGTTGAATGTAAGTCGCTTGGGATAAAAGCGTCAGCTCAATGAAATGTAATGTAATGTAAAAATATTTATTGAGAACTTTTAAAAAGTTAATTAAATCAATGGGCAAAAAGAAGTAGAAAAATAAAGCACAAAGCTTTGTGATAAATATAAGAAGTCAGCTATCTGCCACCACGATTAAAGACACATATCAAACTACAAAGCAAAGATTAGATGCTGAAAATGAATCCCCCCCCCCCCCCCCTCAATTGTTCGTGGTGAATCCCCTGCTGTATTCACACATCGACTTATCCTGTATTTCTACGTACATTATAGGGGGCCAGGCGTAGAAATTCAGCAGAAATTGCTATAAAGCTATGAAAGATTATCTAAGTCATGGCATTATTTAAAGAGAAACCATTACTTTTGGAATGGTAATCAGGATTGACTCTGTTCTGCTGCTGCAGGAATCCAGGCCAGCTATACATTTGAACCACTATATCATACTCCTTAATCTTGTGTCATTGTATTCTTTGTGTGTGACATGCCGAACCATTCTCTGGCACACACTGTTTGGCTTATTGAAGCATGGCCTGTTTACTTTCACACCAGTGACTTCCACAATGGGAGAGATGAGATGGGGAGAAGATGGAGGAGGGAGAGAAAAGGAGGAAACATGAGGGGAGTGCTCTGCTCTACCCTCGCTCCTATATTGTTCTACAGGAGAATAACATTAAAAGTCATAAGCTCCTTATAAAATAATACATGAAAATAATAAGTTACTCATCATGATTTTTTGTTACAAAAAATAAAAATAAAATATATATATCCCACAATTTGCTTTTCAATGACCTCTGACATAGTAAGACAAGGTGGAGACACTGAACCCGAATTAATTCGACCATAAATGTTGTCTTGTATGTCCGTGTTCATGCATCATCCATCTGCTGCTCTCCTTCCTCTCTGCTCCCTTCCTCTGTGTCAATATCCTTAAATGATTATTTCTTACTTGTATTCTCCCCCCTCTTTTTTTGCTTAGTCTGTCCTGTCCTTTAATTTTTTACACTTTCTTGTCTCTATACACCATTCATTCTCTCAAAGTCTTCCCTTTACAGCTCCATGTCACATTCCAAATGCAGTAAAGCATCCATCCAGCTTTCTCTCCCTCTCTTTAGAGATCTCTCTCTCTCCCTCTCTCATTATTCATGCTACCTCTCTGTCAGGTCTCCTCGATGGGTACTGGGAGCAGAAGACCAGGAACAGAGTAGCAGAGAGAGAGAGAGGAGATGCTGGAGAGGAAAGAGGAGGAGAAGAAAGGTATGACCTCCCCCACCTGTCAGTCACAGACACAAGCCCCTCCCTATCGCCCTCCCCTTCCCCGACACCCTCCCCCCCGGGATGGAGGAGGCGGCGGGAGGGGGAGGTGGTGGATGCTGCAGCAGCAATATCAGGAGCGAGAGGAGCATCGTTCATTCCTCCTCCCAGTCTCCCCCTCCTGTACTCCATCTCCACTCCAGAGCCCGAGGAGGAGGCTGCCGGCCGTGGAGGCTCATTCAGACGAGAAGCTCCCTTCTCCCGCTGCGGCCCCAGCTCTGGATCCTCCGCGTCTCCCATGGAGCCTCTACCCACCCAGGGACAGACTCTAAGGCACTACACCGCCTCCCGACCACGGCCAAGACGCACACATACACAACCCCCCTCCTCCAGGCCTCAGGTAGGAACACAGTGATCACACATATAAACACGCATACACAATGGGAGCCAACGTGCATCTGTATCCACACGCATATGTAATCATGCAGAAATTACACAGCATTTGCATTTATATATGGACATAAAATGTATCCATGGTGAAAGGTGGGGAGCAGGATGCAGGGATGGAGAGGCGAGAAGGAGAGAAGGAGAGATGGAAGGAAGGGTAGATGAAATGGAAGCTAATTGCATGACTACAGAGGGATCTCCAAGGAGAAAATTATAGAAATTGAGAGAATGAACATGATAAAAATCTATCTATCTATCTATCTATCTATCTATCTATCTATCTATCTATCTATCTATCTATCTATCTATCTATCTATCTATCTATCTATCTATCTATCTATCTATCTATCTATCTATCTATCTATCTATCTATTTTTATAATTCTGTGATGCTCTAGTAATAATGGTAGCCATTTTTTTCTTTGCATTATCTTGCTCCATGTAGTCGTGCTCAGTGTGTGTGTGTGTGTGTGTGTGTGTGTGTGTGTGTGTGTGTGTGTGTGTGTGTGTGTGTGTGTGTGTGCGTGTGCGTGTGCGTGTGCGTGTGTTTTGGTGTGTTTTGGGAGTGGTGTTCCCTGGGTTGTTCCCAGTGCTGATTTCTCTCTCTCCCTCTTTCTCTTTCTCTCTCTCTCTCTCTCTCTCTCTCTGGTCCTCATGGGAAGGGTTTCACTAACTCAATTATTCATGTTCTCACATTGGTCTTAATGTAAAGTAAAATAAGTAAAAGAGAAGTTACCATTAGCTTGTTAGTATGCCAGATGGATTTAAGAGTGTCGGACAGTTAGGAGAGGATCTCACTTTTTAAATGATTTAATTTGATAGGAGGAAGAGCCTTGTATTATACCGTATTTACAGTAAATGTGAGTGACACTTGCTGTCGCCATACCACATCCTAATTATATGTGGAAAACAATTTGTTTGAAATTCTTGGTGCTAAAAAATCTGAATGGGACATAAATGATTAAAATATTCACAACTCGTAAGCATGGGAAGATTTTCCAATGCTAACTTAAAGTCATTAATGTGGCATTAGTTCTTTAGTCAGCCACGAATAACACATGTTATCCCTTACATCAATTATCTTCATATGTGACAGCAACATTTTTCATTACAAAATCTATTTGGGTTAAAGGATTTTCTTTCTGTAAGTTAAAAAGTTCATATCAATTAAATATGCTTATAATACAGTTTATAGCTGGACACTTTACTGTTTGTTTCTTAATACTCAATTGTCAACGAATCTGCTAAAACACTTGTTGGAAACCTTCAGAGTGGGATGTATTTTCTGTAAAGGGCATCTACCACTGATGCATTTAAATATACTTATACATTTATGTAACATGTATAATATTGTATTATAAAAAACTGGCTATAGTTGATCACATTTTATATGTTTAATCAGAAACATCAGGATATAGGGATCTACAGCCGTGGCCAAAAGTTTTGAGAATATATATATACTTCATTTTCACAAAGTCTGCTGCCTCAGTTTTTATGATGGCAATTTGCATATACTCCAGAATGTTATGAAGAGTGATCAGATGAATTGCAATTTATTGCAAAGTCCCACTTGCCATGAAAATTAACTTTATCCCCAAAAAAACATTTCCACTGCATTTCAGCCCTGCCACAGAAGGACCAGCTGACATCATGTCAGTGATTCTCTTGTTAATACAGGTGAGAGTGTTGACGAGGACAAGGCTGGGGGTCCCTTTGTCATGCTGATTGAGACAAAATTGCAGACTGGAAGCTTTAAAAGTAGGGTGGTGCTTGAAATCATTGTTCTTCCTCTGTTAACCATGGTTACCTGCAAGGAAACATGTGCAGTCATCATTGCTTTGCACAAAAAGGGCTTCACAGGCAAGGATATTGCTGATAGTAAGATTGCACCTAAATGTACCATCATCAAGAACTTCAAGGAAGGCGGTTCAATTGTTGTGAAGAAGGCGTCAGGGCGCCCAAGAAAGTCCAGCAAGCGCCAGGACCGTCTCCTAAAGTTGATCCAGCTGAGCGATCGGGGCACCACTAGTGCAGATCTTGCTCAGGAATGGCAGCAGGCAGGTGTGAGTGCATCTGCACGCACAGTGAGGCGAAGACTTTTGGAGGATGGCCTGGTGTCAAGAAGGGCAGCAAGGAAGCCACTTCTCTCCAGGAAAAACATCAGGGACAGACTGATATTCTGCAAAAGGTACAGGGATTGGACTGCTGAGGACTGAAGTAATTTTCTCTGATGGATCCCATTTCAGATTGTTTGGGGCAAAACGTCCTCCGAGAGCAACTTCTCCCAACCATCCAAGAACAGTTTGGTGACAAACAATGCCTTTTCCAGCATGATAGAGCACCTTGCCATAAGGCAAAAGTGATATCTAAGTGGCTCGGGGAACAAAACATCTAAATTTTGGGTCCATTTCCAGGAAAGTCCCCAGACCTTAATCCCATTGAGAACTTGAGATCAATCCTCAAGAGGCGGGTGGAAAAACAAAAACCACAAATTCTGACAAACTCCAAGCATTGATTATGCAAGAATGGGCTGCCATCAGTCAGGATGTGGCCCAGAAGTTAATTGACAGAATGCCAGGGCGAATTGCAGAGGTCTTGAAAAAGAAGGGTCAACACTGCAAATATTGACTCTTTGAATAAACTTAATGTCATTGTCAATAAAATCTTTTGACACTTATGAAATGCTTTTAATTATACTTCAGTATACCATAGTAACATCTTAAAAAAATATCTAAAAACACTGAACCAACACACTTTGTGAAAACCAATACTTATTCTCAAAACTTTTGGCCACGGCTGTATATGATAAAAGTAATAGTATATTATTTAATAATAATTTTTAAATGTAATAAACTGTAAAAGAAAGCAAATCTTTGATAAAGAGGCTTAAGTTGTGATTACTTGGTGTTTCAAACATCTAGATGTTCATTCTGTGTGTCTTCAGAATCAGCAGCTACTTTCTTGTCACACAATGTTTGTGTTTATCTCTTGAGGTCCTACGGTTGATGATGGGTTAGTTGTTGCTCTGTGCACACAGGAGGACACTGAGATTTATTGATTAAGAAGGCTGCAGAGTAATGCAGATTAAATTCAGCTGAAATACAACTATGTATCTACAGATAACATGAAGCCTCACTGACTGTATCGGAATTCTAGGTCCCTTTTCCATAATCCTGTTATTTAGTTGGATTGGGACTATTGTAGGTAGGTTAAGTATCTAGTTAAGGGATACTATGTGAAGTAAGATCCGCTGGATCTTAAAGGAGAATAACAGAACAGAGAAAATCTGAGTCCACCTACACTTTTTTAAAACCAACTTTATTTATGACAAAAGATACCCCCAAACTGTTAGGAAGTCTGTGCGCCGAGACTTAGTCAATGGTAAATGGATTTGTATTTATATAGCGCTTTTCTAGTCTGATGAAGACCACTCAAAGCGCTTTACAGTAGAGTTTCACATTCACCCATTCATACAGTGCATCTACTTGCAGCACTTTGTTTATGGGGGGGCCGTTCAGGGTTCAGCATCTTGCCCAAGGACACTTCGGCATGCAGATGGTTCAGACTGGGAATCGAACCGCCGCCCTTCAGGTTGGAGGACGACCACTCTACCCCTCAGCCACAGCCGCCCATGATAATAGTATAGTAAAGTTACCTGTCCAAACCAGGATGACACGTCCTGAGAAACCATGTTTTCAGTTAATAGAAAGAAACAGCTAAATAGATTTGATTGAAAATCTAAATAAAACTGTGGAAATGTGGAAATAATGTGATAATATTAGGAATTTATGTTGAGGAAACCTTATATAAGTGGAGAAAATTCTTCTTCTGTAATCGGCGATTGAGATAACTGTTATATTTAGGGCCCGAGCACAGACATCAAAGGTGTCTGGTGAGACCCTATTGAAATTGTAAGGATTATTATTATTATTAGGGCCCGAGCACTGATCAAAGGATCGGGGAGGTCCCTATTGTTATTGTAAGGATTATTTATTATTATTATTATTAGGGCCCGAGCACAGACATCAAAGGTGTCTGGTGAGACCCTATTGAAATTGTAAGGATTATTATTCTTTCTTATTATTATTCAGGCAAATGAATTGGCTTTTTGAGGGCTTTAACATGCTCAACTTCTTACCAAAATTTGCAGAAAGTTAGAAAGTGGTGAAAATTTACGTATTCTGAAGGAATTTTCAATGGGCGTCGCAAAATGGCTCAACGGTGCCCCCCGAGACAGCCCGAGACCCCCCGGAAGGTGTTCCCATTGACCGATCTTCACAAAAATCAATACACAGGTGTATCATGACCAGACAAACAAAAAAGTCTCTGGGTGCAATTGTAATTATATTTAGGTCTGTTGATGGTAAATGTATATTGTTGTGAATGGGTCTGAAAACCTCCAGCTGCGTTGTGCATGTGTGAAAGGCAAACTGCAGGTAAACTCCACAGCCAAGCAGGTCATGTCGGAAACAGCTTTATTTCATGTCTATAGTCTTAGTTAAACTCTCAGTGATATTTTGTGTCTCAAGTAGGGAACTGTAACTACGAGTCAGACACGGTCGAATTTTGTTAAGAGTGGAGGTGCACTCAGAAGAGATGTGTTTTCAGAATGTTTTACCCTTCAGATTAGACTGTGACCGCCTTTTGTGCAGTGATTCTCACCTGGTGTCAGGTGAGAATCCTTCAAGGAACAAGGGGCTGCTGAGTTCAGGTAGATGGCTACAGACCCAAGTTTGTCTATAGCCAAGCCTTAGTGACTAAAATGTTTTTCTTTGATTTGATATGATTTGACATGATTCTTTCAGCCATGTGTTGTACCCAGTTTAGCTCAGTGAGTTGAGGTCAATTATATAATTGCATCGGCCTGTCCAGGTTGAAGATGGTAGGGTCGGGTATTTTTTACTGTGGACACTTCTGTTACAGGATGAGAAGTTAAGCAGGAGAGTTCTGAGCATGTCTGAAGAGTTCATTATGAAAAGGCCATAAGGTCAATAAAAGGGTTCAACGAGTCTTCAAAACCCACTGTTTGTCTTCTAGTGGTCTTAGTGATGAAAAGGAGGGGATTCCTCGCTACTAATAAACAACTCAAAAGAGGAGGGGGCAGCAGGAAGTCAATCTGCAACCCCAGTGATCAGGAAAAGTAAATGTGGTTGTTAATAGGTTGCACTTATATTCACAACAAAAAGTCTGTTGTAATGACCTCATTCAGCTCCTCCAGGCCACATGCTCTCTGTCAAAGCTTTACTTCCACCTGCTCCTGATTGCACAGTGTGCTATTCCTGCTAGTCGCTCTGCACAGCGATTGGAAGACTTAGTGTTTGCTCATTCAACATGTCTGCTGGAAAGACAGAGCATCCAAGTGCAGTGATAAACTGTCTAAACATTTGCGAAGTTTATCAGACTGATTTTGTTGTGATGATTCACTAGTTTGTTGCGCGTCTGTAAACATTTTGCTGCGTATGTGTGTGTGTTAGAGAGAGAGAGAGGGATGAAGCGTCTCTATGCCAACCATTATGTGAAAAAGTGCCATGTTGGCATGTAGCACATAGAGACAGGTGGCTGTAAAGGAGGTGGCAGAGATTGAAAGATACGGACATTTTTTTCATTGGATGTTAGAAAGAGATGGAGGAGACAAATCTCTAATGACTTTGGAGCTTTTATTTTGCCCTCTGATTTTAATATTATATTACCTATTGTTAGGACATTTAATATATGTTTATTATTGTAAAAACTTAACGTATCAGACGACTTTCTATCTGTGAAATTTCAAATAACTGAGACTTCTATGTTTTTATTCTATGAATTCAGATGCGTTTTCTGCAATCTCGAATAAACCTCATGACTCTCTCTCTTGAAAATCTTCTTCATCTACCACCTGTTGACTAAGTTGATGCTTAACGACAGATGAGCAGTTAAAACAATCAGCAGCGAACACTAATGCATTCTTTATGAACATTCAGAAAAGGCTTTAGGTCATTGACTGCTTGACATGTTGACATCTTGCAATGAAGTTGCATATTATAACCAACTGAATACCCCTTGCCTCACCCTCCTTGTCAAATAACCTACATTCAAGGTCATAATAATAAAGTTTTTCTAAATTTCGATCAGAATCAGTAAAGTATCAATCGACTGTTTTCTGCCAATGGCCTAAAAACAGTAAACTAATGTAAACAACTGTTTCAGTTGTTTTGTTCTTTTTTCTACTTTTATTAACATTCAATCTACATTGAAATAATAATAATTAATTTAGGCTTTTATTAGATTTTAAAATCTAATAATTGTTTCTCAGTGGTGTGAAGAGGAAAATTGAAGCCACTCTTTGCACTGTGCTGCTACAAGATGTTTAGTACATGTGAAGTTTTAGCAGAGCTGATAAAGATGTGCTTCTGTACAGTGACTTTGACCCAGTTAGAATTATGCTTACACATGACTACTGAGTTGAACTGGAGCTGCTTATTGTTTTAGTCCGCAGCAGCTTCAGCAGAAGGCTATTAATCCACACCTGACAACAAATACAAACCAACTGAAATGTATCAGTTCTTTTATTATCAACTGCAACACATTGAAATACAGAACTCTAGTGTCATTAAATGGATGTGCACACACACACACACACACACACACACACACACACACACACACACACACACACACACACACACACATAAACACACACAGTCGTGCCTCTATAGCTACTTTCAGACATGCACTGAGCTCTGGAGTTTCTCTCCAGAAGGTGTATGTGTGAATGCAAACGAGTGAGAGCCTCTGGGGTTTCTGCGAACTTCTCTGTCTGTTCCCCTAGTTTGAGGTCTGCCGAATGTCCGGAGGAGTGCATTAGAAAACTCTATAGGAGATCCTCTGCAGGATTCACGGCAAGTGAGTGAGGGTTAATGACGTTTCCAACACGTGACAGACGTGAACAATGAAAAAAATCTAAAGGAATAGAAACATCTCCAGATGAAAAGCCGTGCTATACAGGTAGATCTCCATATGAAGATGTCAAGAGAGCTGGTGGACCATGATCGTGGTGGCTGCTGACCATGGACTATGATTACAACAAGACTGCTTGATATACAATATTTCTCCTCAGATACTCGACCATTACTGACAATAATCCATCAATTAATTGACCTTCCATTATGCTACTAAGTGTTTATTCTAATCAATGCTGCAAATACCCTTGTCTTTCTGAAGTTCTCCTTTACACGTGGCATCTATTGCACTTCTCTCCGTCCTTGGAGAGGGATCCTTAACATGTGGCTCTCTCTGAGGTTTCTGCGTTCTTTTTACCCTATAAAAAGTTTTTTTCAGTAGTTTTTCCTAACTCTTGTTGAGGGTTAAGGGCAGAGGATGTCCCACCTTGTTAAAGCCCTATGAGAAAAATTGTGATTTGTGAATATGGGCTATACAAATAAAATTTGATTGATTGATTGATTAAACCTGTGGCCTGGTTGACCCACTTTAAGACAAGAAATGGCAACTACAATCACAATTGTTGAACTGATTATAATATAATATTGAATAAACTGTGTGAGAATGCTTTGGTTCATAATTTAGTTCAAACCGACAAATTAATTTTTGTGTGTCTTTTTTCTCCCTGACAAGCCACACACTCCTACGCTAAGGTGTAAATACTGTTGTGTTTTTTTTTGTTACAGGAGCCAGTGTCAAAAGTAGAGAATGAGGCCAGTGAGGGGATGGGCCGAGTGGATGAAGGAGTAGAGGAGTTCTTCACAAAGAAAATCCTCCCTGACTATGCACTGTGAGTTACACACGGAGAAGCATAAAAAACTGACAATTCATTGTGAAACTGTAGCAGGTCAGAGATGTCCATCATATGTGGGCCAGGACTAACTGCAAAAGTCTAAAGCAACCTTGAACATTGTTTGAGTGCTTGGATCCCAGCAAGAACTGAGGACGCACTTTGGTGGTTTAAGATGAACTTAGTGCTGGCCAGTTGTGCTCCAATTACTCAGGATGTATGTTAATACCAGGTCTGAACAGGGTCTATAACACTGACAAAGGGGAAGATGTGCAACCAAGACTGGCAGGTCCAAACAGCCATCCTAAGAGCCAGGTTTATAAATAATACATACACACAAAAACATGCACACACATATAAACTAGTATTTTAGGACAAAGATTGCAGTGAGAATGTGCACCTCACACAGGGTACAGACCAGGTGTACTGTATGTGCAGTTTTCTAGAGAAATATGTGAATGATGAGTGAATGATAAGGGTAGATTAAATAAAACAATGAGGAATTAAATCTTGTAGTAAAAAAAGTTTGTTTAGGCTGCTAGAGTCAAGGCAGCAGTATACACTGTGCACAGGCCCAGTTAAAACATAATTTTAATAATCATTTAATTTACATTAGAGACAGCCTATTTAAGACAGGGATCTTTTAATTTCATACCCTGACCTTTGAATTATTAGGTCTGTTTCAATATCAGCTCTCGGAATTACCATGGATAACGATGAGTGAGATACCCCTCACCAATAATTTACAGGTGTCTGTGATGAATTATTGGTATTGGTGGTCTAAGAAGCCACAGCTGTGTGTAATGACAGCGGCTATAGTGTGTTTGAGAACTAATGCAACACGGTTGTGAGGTTGAACTTTCCAATCCTTTTTTTGAGAGCCGAGTAGAAGAGCCGGCACACATAGCAAGATATACACTCCTGATCAAAAGCTTAAGACCAGTTAAAAAATTGCATGAATTTGCATTTTGCACTGTTGGATCTTAGGAAGGTTCTAAGTGGAGCTTCAAAATGCAAAATGAAGAAATGGGAACAAGAGACCAAAAGTTGTGAGCAGGCAATTTATTGAAAACAACAATTTAACTCAAATAGGCTGTTCATCAGCTGATCAAAAGTTTAAGACCACAGCTAAAAAATTCAAAAAAAACTCCTAAAACAGAAATTAAAGTGTCAAAAACTGACTCAGTAATGAGTAGCTCCACCATTATTGTTGATCACTTCAAAAATTCGTTTTGGCATGCTTGATGCAAGTGTTTCCAAAAGGCTAGTGCGAATGTTGCGCCAAGTGGTGAAGATGGCTTCACGAAGGGCATCCACTGTCTGGAACTGAAGTCCATTTTTGTAAACTTCCCTTGCCATCCATCCCCAAATGTTCTCAATTGGATTAAGATCAGGGGAACACGCAGGATGGTCCAAAAGAGTGATGTTATTCTCTGTTTATGTTATGAAATGTTTTTAATTACTTGCTCAAATGATATGATATATAATATTTCTGGTGACCAGTCTGATCAAGAAGAATCAATTGCTAGTGTGTAGTGATAAAGAACCATCCATCAACTTTTCAGTTTAGACAGAGCCATAACATTAGGCTGAATCCAACATATATTATATTTAAAGGTGATGATTATTGTCAGACCAACACCTATTTGTCGGTGCATTACCTGAAATATCTGGATTTCAACTATTTGTCGAATGCTCTAACATTAGCTCTAAATAGCACCACTAATAGTTATGAGCAACAGTGTATGTTTTCTACTATGTCTGCACATGCAGAGAGTTACTGAAAAGCACAATGGGTGATGGGAAAATTTAAATTCTGACCCCCATGACACAGACACAGACACACAGATAACGAGAGAATAAGGTAATGGAACTGCCCTCACTTTCATTGTCCAATCAGTTTCTGGTGTAAAGACAGTCAAACTTAAAACATGTACGTAACTTCAGTGTCAGCAGAGGAACTCAGTGACAAGCACTTGCCTCAGGAATCATTGAGATGGTTGATTATGAACATTTCCCTAATTTAAGATTAGAAGTTGCTCTTTGTTCTTAATACTTTTACATAAAAAAAGTTACTAGGGAGTGATAAGAGTGTATTATTATCTAATATAAAAACACGTGACCCCACAGATGTAGTTGAATGTATAGACTGCATGGTGAATGTTTTTGTAGTGTTTAACAAACCCAGTGTCTGTTCAGTGTAACACAACACAAACACACATTGCATGTCTTAAGATATTTTTTGGCAGGCTTTGAGCAGCAGCACTGAAAGGTGGACCTGCATGCAGACACACAGGCAGATGCTGTTAACTTTTCTTATAAGGATTTATTTTAATTAACCAGGCTTACAGAAAACACTGGAGTTCAGGCAGCAACAGACAAGAGGGTACTAAACTTGATGAACATAAGAGAACCTGGAAGGAAAGGTGAAGAGGGTATTGGGAGCGGGCGTGTAGGTGGGTGATGGTAGTCAGGTGACTGGGACAGATGAGAGTTCAGGGGACATCTGGTGACTGGGTGGAAGAATGGCAGAAGACAGGCCAAAATAAACGGCATGACATGGCACTGCTTGCTATAACATTAGGCTTGGCTGGTTTCACAAAGTCAATAAAAATGGTTGTATTTGTTTAGCTAGATATCAAGACTTAATTAGTATTTTAGAGTCACTCAATTAGTCAGTCAAGTGTCCCATGGACTGAATATAAAGATGGAAACATCTAAAAAATTCAGACGAAATATCACAGATATGAACGCTGACATTTTGCTTCAAAGACGTAATTTGGAGTCAGAGACTGCACAGTCGCCAACGGGAAATGGAAGAGAAGTATTGAGGTCCCACCTTGTGCTAAACCAATCACGACTTAGTGTCAGCTGTCAGCTGTCATCATAACATTTCATCCAATTTTTAACTTATCGAATGAGTAATTACAACTAAACTTACTGAAAATACATAAGCACTTGAACAATCAGTATGATAAGAAGTACCTTAAATAACAGAAACTGTGACTGACCCATCCGTCAACCAGCCCTGTTTTTCATCATCTTTATCCTGGTCCTGGTAAATGCTCTGAGAGATTTAGGTCTGGTGTTCACAGAGAGCTATTCTGTTCTTGAGTAGATTTTCCCACAGCTGCCCCACATGATGCCATGGTGATGGCAGACAACAATCCAGTCTTCCTACTACTGTCTTTAAGATGTACCAGCAGAGATCATAGAAACTAATTCTGATTCTCTACAATGGAGGTGGCGAATGCAAATTTAACACCGTACTTATATAATCTTTTTCTTGTCTTGATGACCACTCAATGCACTTTACAGTACAGTTGTGCCATTCACAATCTTTTACAATGACCACTGAAGATGTTCTGGAGGCTCATGGTGGACCAAAACCCTACTCACACAATTGATGATAGATTATCTTTTATTTCTCATCCACCTGTATAATAGTTATTTTAGGCTTGGACTAAGGGGACAGCAGACAAATTCTAGTCATCGGTTACTTACAGAAAACATCAGGGATGTATTTCTCATACTTCCACACTAAGGCCTGTATGTACATGTCAGAGCTCAGATATGGCAACACACACCTATCCTTCCCCTTTGGTTTTCTAGCTTCAGAGCAAACACACCTCCTGTCTGCAGCAAACAGGGCTGTTTTTGGCGTCCATTATCATTTTCAACTCTGATGGTAATCACGTGATGGTAGTCTTTACCAGCCATGTAACAAGAGCAGCATAACACACAATCCTGTAGCTCCATTTGTAAGGGGAGCAAAAATATATCTGGAGCCTAAAATCTGTACCATTCCAAAGCAGTGGCTTAAATTTAAGTATATCTGTTCTGTTCCGAGATAGATTAAGAGGATTATATAATTTGAGTCCTTACATGAAAATGACCTCACAGCCCATAACCATTTCCCTTTTCTCTCGGACAACATGGCTACTGTGTCTGTTGTAGACAGGGTATGAGAGACGGTCTGTACAGATACCTGCTACCCAAATATCATGACCCTTTAGATTTAGAGATGGTCAGTTTATATGTTAAAAATAAAAAGTCTGAGGAATATTCGAAGGAGCCAATTTGAGAGCAGGAGATCCTCTGCAGGATTCACTGTGAGCAAGTGGATGTGTTGATGACCTTTCTAACACATGACTGACACAAAACAAAGTACAAGTATAGTGAATTCCTTTAGACAAATCCCAAATGTTAAAAAAATCCCAACCAAAAGTTCTGAAAGGTCAGATCCAGAACAGCTTTCATGTAGTCTTCTAGATATTATGCTCAGTCCCAAAGTGTCCAGAGGCCATCAGTAAGTGGTGTCTTTGCTCTGGGAGCTGTTTGCATGATGTTTCTCGTTGTGTACCTGCACTGAGCATGTGACTTGAGTCCTGTAGCAATAGTTGTAGTATTGAGTGTCTCTTCTTGTCTGTTGCTCTTTCTGCTATCTCCCTGCTGCAGAAAAGGCCGGTGGGAGGAGTCAAACCCTGCCCAAGCCACTCCCCCAGAATCAAGTTCCACCCCCTCTGCTTCAACCCCCTTTTCCTCTTCGTCTGAGAATATCACCTCCTATACCACCACCACCGTCACCTCTCCCTCTGTCCCATATACTGACACATTCTTTACATCAACTGATGTTCCACCCCTATCTGCATCCTCCACTACCCCTACACCCTCTTCTGTAACCACCACCACCAACACTGCAATTCCTACCAAAAACATCAAGAAAAAGTTTGGCGACTTCTTCGTTTTCAAGAGGGCTCGTGCTGGCCGAGTCACCAAGGCAGGAGGGGGAGAGGGAGGAGGAGGAGAGGGGGTGAAGGTCAAAAGAACCTCCATTGCAGACCTTATTCGACCCCTCCGTGAGGCCAAAGAAAGGGAGAGAGAGAGGGAGAGGGACAAGGAGAGAGAAAAGGAGAGAGAGGCAAGGTCAGGGATGGATGCTAATGTTTCTAATGATGCTGCCACTACAGAAGGAACCATTCGCACAAGCCACCATGTTGTAGGAGATGCAAGGGAAGTGATGGCACCTGCCAATACATTAACCACAACGCCTCCCTGTGAGACCAGTCCTTCTTACCCCACCATCAGCCCTGACCCCATTGGTGCTACGCTTTCCAACCTAGAAGAAGAGGCGGTGTTGTCAGGTTGCACCCCCAGCCCCATGGTCACATCCCTCTTAACTGAGCAAGAGAGAAGTACTGTGCTGACGAGAGAGATGAAGTTAGGAGGGACCCCATATGGAGAGAGAAGACTGAAGGCTACCAAGAGGTCACTGAGAGAGGGCAAGAGTCAGAGTCTCATCCTGCTGACTGGACTTGAGCCTGAAGACAAGGATAATATACACAGTAAGGTCAGTCTGATGCAACACTCAACACACGTCTAGTCAGATCATCTATTAAAATAGATTATTAATGAAGCACCAACAAACACCAGCTTCAGTTCTTCAATACTCCCATGCTTTGTTAACAACCTAACCCATCAATACCAGCAGCAGAAGAACATAGTCATCTCACCAACCTGTCACGTACTAGTTCATTGCAGATGTTTGCTACTTGGCTCTTTTGTATTTCTGTGTTGAGTTACTTTCAGTGAAACTTGAAACTTCCTCTGTAAATGTGAAACATCTGCATCATTGATTTGATTTGATATTAACTGCTAATAGTTTAAAGGCCCTGCACACCTACAGTATATAATTTCTTCATGAACTTTGACAAAAAGGCTCCCAATTCTTTTCTCTGTGGAACATGGTGAGGAACATTCGGCTCTGGTTGCAAATGAGGCCGTTTCCTTCAGTCCGGTTGAACTGACAGTTCAAATTAGAGGGTTGTTGTGCAATAATGGTTAGGAGTGATACCATAAGATGGTGTGCCTTTGGGCATTCAATAAATTTGGTTATGAAAATAAAATATTAAACATTAATATTTAAAATATTAATTTTAAATCATAACTTTAGTTTGTTTAAAGTTCTCTCGGGGCACCACCCTTCACAGAAGGGAAAATATAGCCTATTTATTGATTAAGATCAGTCTCATTTAGATCTAGTTCAATTCGAAATCTCAATATTTACTATTAAAGATTATATAATGAACAGTGAAGGTTCTTGACAGTGTAGAGGTTGGCAAAATTCACTTATGCAACATTAATGAAAGGAAATTTTTACAAGAAACATTTATTATGAACATAATTAAATATAAAAACAAAACTTACTAACAAACAAAGATGTGTATGTGAGTGTGAATGAGGGGCTCTCAAAATGGTGGTTAACAAAGAAAGTCACACCTTCCTGTGGGCTTTTAAGATGGCCCCTAAGATAGCAGTCCAGTCAGAAAATGCTAATCAGATAATGGCAGAGTCTGTGTAGAGCGCAACTTACATTAACTATGATTTAGCTTGTAACTACAATAACGCCACATATATCAAACTTTAAAAACACCACACAGAATCAAATAAACAGTCTTGCTTAGTTCTAGTATCATTATTAAGACCAGTATGTTACCAGTCCTCAGAAAGGGAGAAAGTTGCTGTGCAGTTCGCCGTTCGTCCTGGCTTTGTGTGACGTCTCCGGTTGGTCGTAAGGGTTCTGCTCCCGCGGTTCTGTCTTAGCGGTTCTGTTGAGCTGTGCAGTTCAGTTGCTTATTGAATCTTAATTCTTACCTGCAGGACATTGAGTCGCTGCGAGGAGGTTGGAAAAAGCTTGAGATGCGTGGAGGTTTCCTTGAGAAGATGAGCTGAAAGCTCGACCTTTGCCCTCCGGTTGTTGGATGGGAAGAGGAGATGTGCTGGAGCAGCCCGGCACTCTCCTAGTCGTTGCAGGAGAGAAGGGTGGCCGCCTGTCTCGTCGGTGGGTCCGTGGAAAGAGAGAGAATTGGGGGAGACCTTGGTCTTATATAGGCCCAGCTACCCTTATGTCATGTGGCCAGATTGGCCAATTGGAATTGACTTTTGTGGCTTCTAACACCTATGTGTGAAGATGTCCAGAACAGAAGGAACCTGTTGCCCTCTGGGAGACTGAGTTCCTTGACTGTCTCAGAATAATGGAACCTGTGGCATCTTGGGAGATTGAGTTCGCTCCAGCACATGCGGCATGTCTGTTTCAAGCTTTGACCACACACGTAGGCCGAGAAGGAGGCCGTGTGGTTCCACAAAAACATTGCCCAACAGGGTGCACCAAAAAACAGGTTTCACTCATTGATATTCATGAGCAGGTGTTCACGTTTAGAACTAAAAAGCATATCAAAGGGCGCAATCGCTCCATTTTGTAGAAGTTTATTAATTTGCAGGAAGAGTTAAACTTTCAGTGATAATATCTTGTAATGCAGACAAGCCAACAATGTTGGGTTTCACCTTTACATCTTTTCCTGTTTCTGTTTTCAAGCATGATAACAAGCATCATAATATACAACCTTTAATCATCCTTATTTATTATTTTGTTAGTCATCGTTATTAATTTATTAATGAAAAACATTATTATGTAATTGTCACTGTCAGTATGTGATACTTATATGCTGAACCCCGAATGGCCCCCCATAGAAAAACAAAGTGCTGCGAATAGATGCACTGTATGAATGTGTATGTGAATGGGTGAATGTAAAACTGTACTGTAAAGAGCTTTGAGTGGTCATCAATACTAGAAAAGCGCTATATAAATACAAAACCCTTTACCATTTACCATATTTTACCCTGTACACACTAAAAGCTGCCATAGTAAGAGTCATCCACTCTAAACCAACATCCATTAAAACTATGTTTTTTTGGAATTGTTCATATCAATGGAAAATGTTACCAGCATGATTTACTTATTGTAAAACCACATATACTGCCTTTAAGTCTAGACTGAAGATTGAATAGGCCTAGAATCAGACCTAACAGAGGCTAAAGATAAGAGATGTGAAAAGAGCCACACACTTTTCTGTAAATGAATGAAGCTGCATCTCTCTGCAGCAGCTGAAACCTGGGCTGCTCAAAATTATTACTCGGTTTGTATAGTGTTGATATTTCCTTCTGTTTAGTAGAGCCTGACTGATTTTTACTGATGACATTGGCCAATCATATATATCAGAGGTCTTCAACAGGGGGTCCGCGACCCTAGGGGGTCCGCGCTGGTACTGCAGGGGGGTCGCTAAATAAGACAATTTTTTTTAATTTTTTTTTTCACGTTTTTTTCAATGTCTTTCAATACACATTAACATGCATCCAACATATTGTGAGGCTGATTTGACCCTCTGCCTGACAACCTCCATCCATTCAAGATTAGATAAATTGTGTGCTACCCATCAGGGTCCGACATCTCACTAATGTGGGAGTATGTGTGCCATCCACAGATAGCTTGAGGATTCACTGTCTCTTCTACATGTATGTTTAAAATAAATCTAAAATGAATCTGTGAATTACTTTGATAGCTCAGTGTTGAATGCAAGATGTACAGTGGGTACGGAAAGTATTCAGACCCCTTTAAATATTTCACTCTTTGTTTCATTGCAGCAATTTGCAGTAATCAAAAAAGTTCATTTTATTTCTCATAAATGTACACTCAGCACCCCATCTTGACAGAAAAAAACAGAAATGTAGAAATTTTTGCAAATTTATTAAAAAAGAAAAACTGAAATAACACATGGTCATAAGTATTCAGACCCTTTGCTGTGACACTCATATTTAACTCACATGCTTTCCATTTCTTCTGATCCTCCTTGAGATGCTTCTACTCCTTCATTGGAGTCCAGCTGTGTTTAATTAAACTGATTGGACTTGATTAGGAAAGGCACACACCTGTCTATATAAGACCTTAAAGCTCACAGTGCATGTCAGAGCAAATGAGAATCATGAGGTCGAAGGAACTGCCCAAGGAGCTCAGAGACAGAATTGTGGCAAGGCACAGATCTGGCCAAGGTTACAAAAGAATTTCTGCAGCACTCAAGGTTCCTAAGAGCACAGTGGCCTCCATAATCCTTAAATGGAAGAATTTTGGGACGACCAGAATTCTTCCTAGACCTGGCCGTCCAGCCAAACTGAGCAATCGTGGGAGAAGAGCCTTGGTGAGAGAGGTAAAGAAGAACCCAAAGATCACTGTGGCTAAGCTCCAGAGATGCAGTAGGGAGATGGGAGAAAGTTCCACAAAGTCAACTCTCACTGCAGTCCTCCACCAGTCGGGGCTTTATGGCAGAGTGGCCCGACGGAAGCCTCTCCTCAGTGCAAGACATATGAAAGCCTGCATAGAGTTTGCCAAAAAACACATGAAGGACTCCTAGACTATGAGAAATAAGATTCTCTGGTCTGATGAGACCAAGATTGAACTTGTTGGCGTTAATTCTAAGCGGTATGTGTGGAGAAAACCAGGCACTGCTCATCACCTGCCCAATACAATCCCAACAGTAAAACATGGTGGTGGCAGCATCATGCTATGGGGGTGTTTTTCAGCTGCAGGGACAGGACGACTGGTTGCAATTGAAGGAAAGATGAATGCGGCCAAGAACAGAGATATCCTGGAAGAAAACCTCTTCCAGAGTCCTCTGGACCTCAGACTGGGCCAAAGGTTCACCTTCCAACAAGGCAATGACCCTAAGCAGACAGCTAAAATAACAAAGGAGTGGCTTCGGTACAACTCTGTGACCATTCTTGACTGGCCCAGCCAGAGCCCTGACCTAAACACAATTGAGCAGCTCTGGAGAGACCTGAAAATGGCTGTCCACCAACGTTCACCATCCAACCTGACGGAACTGGAGAGGATCTGCAAGGAAGAATGGCAGAGGATCCCCCCAAAAAAAAAACACTTGTTGCATCATTCCCAAGAAGACTCATGGCTGTACTAGCTCAAAAGGGTGATTCTACTCAATACTGAGCAAAGGGTCTGAATACTCATGACCATGTGATATTTCAGTTTTTCTTTTTTAATACATTTGCAAAAATATCACATTTCTGTTTTTTTCTGTCAAGATTGGGTGCTGAGTTGATGAGAAATAAAATGAACTTTTTTGATTTTAGCAAATGGCTGCAATGAAACAGAGTGTAATATTTGAATAGCTTAGTATTGAATGCACAATATCAGGGTAGTTATGTTTATACATGGCACTAGGCCCAGTTTAATAGTAAACACAATTTTATACAATATATATAGTAGGGGGTCCCTGCTCCATCTCTCCACCTGTTTGGGGGTCCTTGGAATGAAAAACGTTGAAGACCTCTGATATATATATTGGTATTGGTGTACATATCTAATGTGCACATTCTTGTTTTTGGAAGCTTAAAAAGAAGCTTGAGATAATTTAGAAATTGTGAAAATATATTAACCTAAAATTTGAAAGAAAAGTCGCCCTTATCTACACCTTGAATAGACCGCTATGTATGAAAAGTGCTTTTTAAATACAATTGCCTTGCCTTGCCTGGCCTTTGTGCCAAATTTTGCTACTAACTAATTTCTTATCCCCTCAAAAGACACAACAAAACCTGTCATCGACACTACAAATCAGAATTTTTTGCTCATTGGTATCAGTATCAAGTACCCTGCACTTGGCAGTTATCAGTCAGAATTTGGAGGGCTAATGTAATTGGAGATCAAAAAAGTTGATTTTAATCTGTGTGTGTGTGTTGTCCTTCAGAAACATGCATCTGAGAGCACCTCCAGCTTTGAGCAGAGACTTCAAGTGATGCTGCACAGAATGGGTGTGGCCAAGACCAGTTCTACTGAAACCAAAACTGTGAGCACAGAATAACAATATTTTGGTTCGCTCTTGTACAAGTCGAAGGATCAAAATAGGACATATTTCCTCAATTCTTATATGTATGGCACCATCTTCTATCAAAAAGATAACAACCATAAGAGCATCATATTGTGAACACTTATTCAGGTATAATACTGTCCAATGTGTGTGTTCCAGAACAAAGACGAGGAGCTGAGAAAGGCCAATTCTGAAGGTAAGTGTTTGTGTGTGTGTGTATGTTGTGGGCACCTAAAGCTATTTACACAGTCACATTATGGGGACTTATTCTCCTTATTGGGACAAAAATCTAGTTCCCAAATAACTTATTCAAATTTAATTTTAAATAAGTAATCTTTCTCTTTATGATTCCATATGTCTGAAAACATTCCTTAAATTCTCTCAGCTTAGTTACAGCTTAGAATTACTTCAGCCGAGCCCAAACTTCATGTATGTTATTCATCATTTACTCAGGTGCTATCCTGGAAAAACCTGAACCACCTCCCACATACATGAAACCCAGAACCATGTCCACATCATCAGGTAGGTAACATTATCTATCTACTATCTATCCTTAGTTCTATAGAGTCAGTGTGTGTGTGTGTGTTACACCGTTTATTTTGCCTGCTTATTTTTAAGTCACTGTTGTTGACACCCTTCCCGGTGGCCTTGGAAATGAGACAAAAGGAACATCTCTGCAGCGGTTTTATGGTTTCTTAGTCTACATCAGTCAAAACGTCTGTCCAGCCTGGATTCCCTGATTCTGAATCTGCATAACTCAAGCAATTTTTTCCAGATTTTCTCCATTGTTAGCCTTTCACACATGAATCTGAACATAAATCTCCAGAGAATTCAGTAGAGGGGTGGTGCATTATGGTGAAGCAGGATGTAATGTATTAATTCTGCGCAGAGATTTTAGTTTACAGCAGTTTTTTTAGGGGGCTGGCAGGAGAAACTCTGGATGCTCTCACTTGACCATTGACTTGGACATGGACGTTGACTTGGTGCTCTCACATTCAGCCCTTCTGGAGAATGTCCGGAGATCCTCCAGAGTTCAGTGCTTGTCTAAAAGCAGCATCAGTGTCTACTTATTGACTGTCTCTGACCCTCTGTTTCCAGCAGACCCTCGGCATCTTATTAGAGTGCTGGACCCGATCCGACCAGACCCTCCCCTTCACCCGAAGCCCAGTCTCCATGATCGCCCCTTTGGCTCCCTGCCACCCAAACCTGCCATAGCAGCCAAACCTCCCCTCCCCACCCCGGCTGCCCCTGCAGGGGGAGGAGCTCGTCCATCTTCTGCTCCTCCATCCAGCAGCATGGCAGAAAGAGTCCCGCTCAGAGCACACACACGTGATGGCAGGCTAGGCGAGAGTGCAGTTCAGGTAATACAGCACTCAGTCAGACAGTTACTTTGATGCTGTAGGGAACATATTCCATATATAAGGCTTCACATTAAGGCCCAAAGCTATCACTTTTTACATCAAAAAATGTTTTAAGGCAGAATGATTCACAACTGTGTCTGGGCAAAACTGAATTAGATTCAGCTGCAAGTTCCCTCCAAAAAAAAAAGGACCATTGCAATAAAAACACAATGTTCTCAGTGTTTCCCCTAGGTTTACAGCTTTGGGGGGGGGGGGGGGGGCAGGCGTCGGTGGTGGCAGAGCGTCTCGGGGGGGGCGACACGGACACAAAAACTTAAAGGAATCATGATGTTAATGTGTTTCTTTTAATGATTTTGAACTGTACATTGGATTTCTGACCGGCCCTGACAGGCTATTCTGTGATGCTCAGACATCATGTGTTTGTCCAGTTTGTCCTTTCTGTAGGACTGGCAGGGAGACTCTATAAATGGCCGGGTCTGGTTTCCTGTCACAACTGCCTGTCTATGCTGTCTACGTATTCGACAGAACATTCATAAAACCAAAAAGAAAACTGAAATAATCCCCTATTCATTCTCTATGAACTGTAATTTATCTATCTATCTATTTATTTATGCATGCATGCATGTATACATGTATGTATGTAATGTATGTATTCACTGACTTCCATACGTAACCTGGATTGCCTGAATCCAGAAACATTTTTGGATCCGGTACTTATGTTTATCGCGTCCACACGAAGCCCTGTCACGAAAACACGGAAACGCTGCAGCGGAGTGGTTGAAATCACTGTAAAGACGTCATGGAGCATGCGCATAAAGTGAAAGAAGACTTAAGTCGAGATCCTACTAGCAATCTTCCCATCACGACTTCTCTACCACCTGAAATGACTGTTACCACAGCAATCAAACAGGACTAGTTAGAATAGAGCACTTCGTCATAACCCTCGTTTGTGTCAAGTTACCGTTTTCAAACTTCCGTCAATAATAAAAAAAAATTCCCGTCAGATTTGCCGGTTTTGAACAATGGTCCGATGAAAATAGATTAGACAGTGATAGAAGGAAGTGACGCAGCGGGGTTAATAATGGTTCAGGCTGAGGTTGCGAGGCGAGGTGCGTTCACGGTTAAATACAACAAGCGGAGAAAGCAGAATCGCGGGCTGACCGGCGCATTTCCCGTGAGAACAGCCAGGCGCCTGGGCGCTGGAGAATTGCGCGGCGCAGCGCTTCGGCGTCTGGTGTAATACTTAAGTTATCAAGATCAGTCTTGTACAACCAGGGGGAGTATTTCCCCTCTGAAAGCCAAGCTGGGTCAGAACCTGTCATCCGGTGGTGACTGAACAGATTCTTGTCTGGGGCAGGGCGTGCAGCACTCAGGCTCTTCTCTGAACTCGGACCCGGAGCAGGAGAGCTGCTCCGGCTGCTACTCACAGGAGAGTGGTGGTGCCATCATCCACCTGGGAGCGTTTAAAAAACGCGGATATTTTTAACTGCTTCTCAGGTGGTTCATGCGACATGTTTTCAGATGGATGCTCTCTGTCCGCTGGTGGGAGGTTGCTCACCTGTGTGTGCGCGCACGTGTCTGTGTGCGCGCATCTGGATGGAACTCCGCCGTGCGCGATACAGAGCAGAGGAGAAATCTAACCGCAGCGCCCCCCCAATATAATGGTAGGGGAAACACTGAGTTCTTAAAGAAAAAATTAGAAAGCAATGTTGGATTAAGGAACTTGTCCATGGCTTTGGAGATTTTAGTTTAGAGATTATTAAAATGTAATGAATGTATTTGTGCGCATACCAAAAGACAAACCAACAGTGGGCTACACTTCCAGATCTTTGTTGAGGGGACAGGAGAGCTGGTAAGAACAGACTCAATGATATAAGATGCAGGTAGCTTGTTCACATTGACAAACTGGGAACATGTAGAATGTGCACTAGGAACACACTGAACATTATGCTGCCCTCAAATTGAATATACTTATTAGCTTGTAGTTACGTTGTAGGAAGTTGTTTACATGATGTGCTTGGTGTTAAATTTGTGAGAACACTGCTGCTAAGCAATGGCAACATGGATGCTAAAATAAGATAATGTCAGCGTCTAGAACCAACAGGCATGCAACATAATGCAGGAAATGTAAATGCAACAGATTTATCATAAAGTCACAAAGACAGTCTTCTTCTACAAAAATTTGTTATTCATCATTCACCAAAAAATGTACTTCCATGACCTTTTTTCCATTTCTGAAATCATCATCAAGCATGTCACAACTCATTAAATCAGTGCTTATGTTAATTCTGAGGTCAGATGTAGAAGACACCATAAGAGGGGCTGTTTGAATAGACTCTTCTCTGAACACGTACACATATCAAAAATGTAAATTCAGATTCATCTCCGTGTTGATTCTAAAAAATTGTCATTCCACAGAGGGTAGACTAAATATTAGAAACACCTCAGCCACTACATCTAAAGTTTGGGTTTATTAAAATAGATAACTGCCAATTTCTACATTGGCATGATTCTTCTCTTCTTCCATATATGCACTTGACATATAGCAGTCACATTGTTTGTGTCATAGCCCTCTGAGCATCTTCTGATCGTCATTCCTAGAATGGAGGCCAGGACGGTCCCCAGGGTGCAGCCTCGGCTCCGTCCCCGAGTAAAGAGCAGCTTCCTCCATCCCCATCTCCATGGAGGGGGCCTAGTGCACAGGATCGCCAGGAGAAAGCACAATCAGTGACAGACGGTAGATCCCACTCATCTCATTGTCTAATGTATTTTTTGATGGTTATGATCTTTTATTAGGAATCAAGTGTGGTCTGGTCAATGTGTTGTGTTTATAGAGAAGGAAGATCTGAGTAAAGTACTGTGAACTTATGGTTGTCTTTAGCAGACTTAACAGCTCCCGGCCATCATCACATACTGTAGATGTAACATGACAGTCATCAGAGTCACATGTGAGACATATACACACTATGTGAGTGAAAATACCAATTAGGAAGATAATACACTTTAAAATACAACAAGTTAAGGCTGTGATGTTAAAAGAAATTCTGCAGTCATGTGATGTCTACTGCCGGATTGAGCTCATTTCCGACATCTCCGCAATTTATTTATTTTTCGCTGGTGAAAATTACAGGAGTGCATAGATAAATTTATAGAGCAGCCCATCGATGATCTGAATATCTTTGATTTATTTAACGGACAGGGTGGGGGGTTTGATTGATTAATCAAAAGGGAAAGTGATGATTTTATGAGATTTTATGTTTAAATTTACAATTTTTAAGTTAAAAAGTAGTTAACTATCCAAAATGTTGATTTTAATTTGTTCGTGTGTGTGTGTGTGTCTCTTTCAGAGTGTCTTCCCAAGCCACGCCCACATGTGAAGCCCCTTCCACAACGCAGAGCTGTGTCCGTCCATGAAGACACTCTGGCACAAGGTTTGATAAAGACATAGTACTTCTTACACTGACCACCATTCATTACTTGTTAACATATACAGTACATGTGACGCTTTATGAGTCATTATAAAACATTTCATGTTCATGTTTAGTTCATGTTGTATTCTGCGTCACCATATTTTACAACCCTTTGACCTTTAACTAAATGTTTGTCCCTCAATAACTTGAAACTTATTGAGGGTCTGATGGGTACCTGAAGGAGGGGAACCTGAAGGTCGGCAGTTTGATCCCCAGTCTGAACCATCTGCATGCCGAAGTGTCCTTGGGCAAGATGCTGAACCCTGAATTGCCCCCCAAAGAATAACAAAGTGCTGCAAATAGATGCACTGTATGAATGTGTGTGTGAATGGGTGAATGTAAAACTGTACTGTAAAGCGCTTTGAGTGGTCATCAAGACTAGAAAAGCGCTATATAAATACAAAACCATTTACCATTTTCCATTATATTGTTAGACACATCATGAAGATAGAAACATGTTTCTCCTGTACATACAAGGGTGCAAAACAACAACAACAACAACACATATACACTATGCTTGTTACACACACAGATTGTTCACAAAGTGAAACCATTTCCTGCAGAGAAGTGTTTTCTCTTGCTTCTGGACAAATGATAACGTCAATCCACCAAGGTACAAGCTCACCTTGCTTTAAAGGGAATGTCACTCATATTTCATCGATGCTGCTAAAAATCCTGATGATGTTTTCTTACACCTGACATCTATTGCACTTCTGTCCGTCCTGAGAGAGGGATCCCCTCCCTCACATGTGGCTCTGGTTTCTACATATTTTTACCTGTGAAAAGGGTTTTTAGTAGTTTTTCCTTACTGTTGCTGAGGGTTAAGGACAGAGGATGTCACACAATGTTAAAGCCCTATGAGACGAATTGTTATTTGTGAATGTGGGCTATACAAATAAACTTGATTGAAAACTTGATTGATATTTATTACTTGTTAGCCCTTATGAGTTTAAAAGTGACAAGTACAATCCCTCTTGAAACATGTGCCCAGAACAGCAAAGTTTTTTCTTTGATAAATTAGCAAAACTAAACTTTAAAAAAAACTGAGAACATAGAATAATGATAGTATAGCTTGCTGGAGATTTTGAATCTATCGGTCAAAAGCCTTTGTTAACAGCGCGGTGTTAACACATTTGTTTGTCCAGAGATGGGGCATTGCAGATCTCCATATCTGAGTGGAATTTTCCAGCGTCTGGTCTCTCGCTGGTGTGGTGGATGACGAACAGACCCATATCTGAGGGCCGTAGTTTCTGGGATGGGGTATAGGTGTGGAGCAGGTCAAACAGATACTGGTGGACTGGAAAAGGGAGAAGTATTTTGTAAAAGATGTGAGACTTGTCTTGAAGCCAGTTAAGAGGGATTAGAGTGGGGGAGATGAGCTGCCAGGGGTTGTTTCGAGTGAGAACCGCAGCGGCAGAGCTCTGAACATACTGGAGCCTGTCCATGTCCCGCTACTCCAGACAGGTCTTTTCACACATGTGGATCATGTATAATTTAATGTTGAAGCCCATCTACCTTTGTCTCATCTGTCTAAGAGCTGAAGGCGGTGTTACAGAGGTCCCCCATCCGTTTCCGGGGAAACAGAGGAGACTTACCCACCTGCACTGAAGATCCATCCAGTGCAGATGAAGCACAAAGAGCTAAGGGAGGTGAGAGTTGTTTATCAGTCATGGTTATATCTAGTTTCTTACTCTTTGCTTCCTTTCTTCCTTTTTTTTCGATTTAAACATACATACACCTGTCTGTGTCTTTCATCCCCTCAGCCAGTGACACAGGAAAAGAGACAGCTGGAGAAAAAAAGCACCAGAAGGAGGAGCTGAAGTCACAGAAAGGTGGCGGGACGATAGCTGATGCAAAGCACCCCTCTCCAGAAGAGGAAGAAGCCCTGGGCTCAGGGATTCCCTCCTTTACAGCTCAGACTCATCAAGGAGTATCAGCACCTCGACTCTTCACTCCAGCCCTCAACAAAGCTTCGTCCACCCAGGAGAGGCCCCCAGCACGAACCCCAACGCTAGAAAATACTTCTGTAACCTCCACAACCCAGAAAAAGAGCCCCAGCACAGTCCCAACTTTCGACAAACTGCTTGTGTCCCCACCACTCCAAGACAAGACCTCCAGCACAACCCACAAGAAGAAGAGCCCCGGCACGGCACCAGCTACAAAGGATCTTGGAAACAGCACAGAGGAGAGAGGAGAGGCGCTTTCTAAACAGCACACAATGAAGGCAGAGCCAGCAGACCAAAGACCTGAGCCCCCTCTGTCTGAATAACACACAACATTGACTTACCCAAGGAGAAAAGACACACCTCATAGAGAGAGGGAGGAGGGGGCTGTGACATGACTGAGATTAGGAAATGCAAGGGCACATGAGTTCTGAGAGAAACCCCCTGTGGAAAAAAGCTGCTGGGTCCCACATCATTAGGGTTCTCCTAAGAACTATATATTATTTAGTGAATACGGTTGGTGCTTGTTTAAATGCTAGCCTACAGTCAGTGGCGATTTTAGCCTGAAATTTCTGGTGGGGCAATTTTGTATGACGTCATGTCACCGTCACAAAAATAGAGGTAGCTATAGAGGAAACGGGAGTGCAGATGTCTTAAGCTTCTCTGTCAGGAGAACAAGCAGAACTTCAAAACGTATTATTCATCCGATATGTGAGTGAAACCTCTCCACAGACTCAGGTCCTGTTCACTGACTAGGGATAGCCTGTTAGCCTGTTACCTCAGGCTAAAGCGCTGGAGTCGCATTTCGCATTATTCGAGTCGAGTTGCTAGGCACATTTCGCTGGGCACATCTGAAAGTGCCCAATCTCCCAATGTTAACTTTGGCCTGTGTGGTTCACGCTCATTGGTGTTTCCATGGTAACAAGTCTTACGCTTGCGCCGTCCAGAAACAGACGGCAAGAGAGCAGCATTTCACAGACACAGACAGACAGAAACACACACAAATCAAAAACAAGACTATAATGCTTGTGAGTCAAGTTTATTCACACACACATTCACGCTACTTTGCATATAAATAAAATAAAATATATTTTGCCACAAAGTACAGATGTATTTAGCTTTCTGCACAACAGCGCCATGTTGTGGGGCAGTGCCCCACTAGAAACGCCGCTGCCTACAGCTAACATCCCATTTAACCACACATTTACTGTGTGTAGTCATCAACATGTTAGGTTTCAACACAAATACACACAAATTGCCTGCTTATATAAATGAGATCATTATGACATAATAACAGGTCTTCAAGGTCCATTATGTAATTTATTTCTTTATTTCTCTTCTCACTTTAACTTCTTACTTTCTTTTACTTCCAGGTTTGTCTTCGATCCACACTGCTGTATTTTATTTTGACTTACATCTTAGTGATTAAATGACAATTAGACCCATTAAGCAAATTTTTAATTGGGTATTTTTGTTAAATGTTTAAAGTTTTATTGAGTCAAAAATATATTGATTGAATGGTGCTCTCTCTCTCAATGCACTGTTTCTTTTTTGTCATTGGCCTGATATTCAGGTTGATGTTGGCTGTTTAGGATGTGTAATCTGGTTTTGAACTTTCTATTACTACTTAAGGTTGATTTATAGTACTGCGACTGCAGCTGCGGCTGGCAACGCAGTTGCGTCGACGGACTCGTTTTGGTTTATGGTTCTTGGTTTTAAGCGTTGCGCGTGTTAATTCCCCGCCAAAACACTAGGCGGAGTAACGTGTTTTGTCAAAGACAAAACACACAAAGAAGAGACGTCTTCTTTGTGTGTGGCAGTCGTCGACTGTTTATTTAAATCGCCACTGCGGCTCCTCAGCCTTTTTCAGTGACAAGTGGTCATACTTTCGGATCTCTTCTGCCAAGTGCTATTTGGTCTATATTCGTTCTTCTAAATCTTCCGTGATTTCTGCCGGTGTTAAGGGGCATGAAACCGGAAACTAGACTCCAGAAGGGATGTAGTAAGCAGACCAATCAAACCCCTTGGCGCTGCGTGAGGCTCGCGTCACTTTGTCGTATAGTTAGTAAAATTGGCGGACACACGCAAGCCGCAAGAGGGGGCACGCAAGGTGCATGTTGCATGTCTTGCGTGCTTGCGTGCCTGTGTAAAATCTGACTATAAATTGGCCTTTAAGCCCTGCAGTGTACATCATAGTCTCTAACAGCTTCCCCACTGAAAGGCAGAAGATAAACATTCTGTCCTGCTGACAAACAGACATATTACTCCCTCCTGAGTTTGCTAAATTCAAGATGAGATAAAAAATATTACATTTGCACTACACACACATGTAGTGGCATGAATGTAATAACAGTACCAAACCCATAGTAACATTTATTTTCATAAAAATGTACATCATCAGTTGGATTTATGGATATAAACAAACTGCTGAGGGAGATAAGGAAAAGATTCATAAGAAGCAGTTTTAAGGTACACAAACACGCAGGCTTCGTAACTGTTAATAGCTCTGGTGAGATGAGCTGGAAATGGATAACAATGAATTAGCCACAGTTTTTTAAAGCTTTTACACGTTTAGACGCTGCATGGTGGCAGACTGCAAGACTTCAGCAGTTCACAAGGACAGTTCCCTGTCGCTTGTTTGACTTAATCCGTCACTCAGACCATCATGAATCTGATTCGAAATACATTTTCCTCATGTACCAGAGCAACCGATTGATAAATTCAAGGTTTTTAAACACCAACAACCTGCTTTCATGGATATCCCCAAAGTTTAATTCTTTGGCTTTTATTATTTCAGTCAGTCCATTTACAACAGTATAAATAGCCGTGTCAGTCATCACTGCAGGGGAAACTTTGAATCAGAAGCACGGCACAAAAACTTCCTACTTCGAGGTTTGGTACTGTGGGCTAAGAGTTAACAACATAAATATAAGGTTTTGTCTCCCCCAGATATTTGTCATTTTGTGAGACGTAACAAACTTTGTTACTACAGAACCTGCTCTAAACATGCTCCAAAGATTATTTATAATTCCAGAAGTTGGCCACATTTTTGGGTTGTTTTCACTTTTTAACTGAAAATTATTTCAAATCAATTTCCTCTACACTACTTATTAAAGTCCACATAATGCCAACCATGTGGTAAAATATTCCAATTTTGCTTTTGCCTTGTTAAGATGTTTTTTTTACATTAAGCCTTTGGATCATCAGATGAACAAATGGAACGCTCTTTCTGATTCAGTCACTGTCGCTAATTGAAGTCAGGTTCATTCATTCCATTTGACAACATGTCCATCATATCACAGAAAGTAGCATATAAGTATGATCAGATGTAGTGTAAGATATGATCAGTGTATTCAGTCAATCTAAGTGTCAGGGTGGTTGTGGAGAGTGGTGTGTGTTTTGTGAGAGCAGACCTCAGTTCCGCTCTCGATGTTGTCAGCGACCTGAGCTTCCGTCTCATCCTGGGGTAGAGTTTATTTTCTACTGTAATGTTTATCTTTGCCTTGCACGCACAGGATATGTACAAAACTACATAAGCAAACAAAAACGTTATGAAAGTTATGAACAGAGTGTAAATCCATACCTATACTTATAATTATTAAAAGTTGATTGAGTTGTGTCAAAATGTGTATTCTCTTGTTTTTGTTGTGATTTCTTCCTTCATTCAAGTTTGTAAAGTCTCAGAAAACAGTCCTTATGTCAAACTGGGAGACACAAAATAGAGAAGAAAAGGCTGCAGTTTGATCATTTAATATTGGACCCACTTGCCACATTTATTGGACTAACCTACTTGCATGCCAAACATTAAATATTAAACACTTTTTTACAACCCATTTATGTTTTTTACTTGATTTTGAGATTTACTTTCCAACCTACCCTTTGGGTGTTATGCAGTATATTTGATGAAGATACAGTAAGCAAAAGTTGGGATTCCTTTTACATTTTCTAAAGGTTCACATTTGTGATGTATAAGTGAAGTGTGCTCTCTTTGTTTAGTAGTGAAACAAGCCTTCTGAAGGGGAAACCAAAATTACCCCTTATATCTGGGACCCCATTTCTAAAACAGTGTGTAGGTTTCATACTAAAAAAGAGCACAAAAAATCAAACGTGCATGGGTGGATCTGCCTCATATCCTGCCCTCATACCTACATTCAACAATATATGGTCAATGCAAAGCACCTCATGAATGTCTGATAACACTGTATGGACAATTGCGCCTCTCCCTCTGATGCTTTCCCTGCTTCTCTCCACATTTATTGAAACTATTCATCCATGAGTTAAAAACCTTTGAGTTCATCTGTTATTTTATGATTATTTAGTGAACTTTTGTTTTGGATTTGCAACTGTGATGCTTGTAATGTGTTTCTCTTTTGTATTTTCTGATGTGTTATTCTTGAAAATTTGTTGTGTTTTTATTGGGTTCGTCCACAACCATATGTTTGTGCATATCAATAAAAGCTCCCAGATAGTTGACAGCTTAAATCAAAAAAACAAATGTGATAGTGAAAGCTAATACATAAATTGTCAGTTGTGGATATTTGTGAGTAAAATGTTGGTAACACATGGCAACAGAATATCCCCAGACACTACAAAAATCCACAGAAATCTATGTCTAGCTTTCCTATCAGTTATGCATCTCATTCAGGGAAAGCCAGCAGGAGCAATTTGGGGGCTTGCATATTGGACGAACTGGGAATCGAACCAACGCTCCACCAATTAGTGTACAACGTGCTCCAACTTCTGAGCCACTGACGCTCATGAACGGAGAAAGATGGTTGGTTTAAACTGTATTTTGAATGGTACACTTCAAAATATAGATGACCTTTTATGATGATGGTGCAACAATAAAAGTTAGCATCAAAAATATGACATGACAATTTTGTAATTTAAAGACATTTAATGTATAACAACCCATTATTATTGGCAGCTAAACAACAACAATATAAATATTAAATATAATATGATGTGTTATATATTACAGGCTCTCTCTTTTCATAATTATATTTCCTCTCCAGTCTAAAATAATGACATATCTGTCAGCAGTTTCACAAGTCTAAAAATAAAACATCTTAGGGGCTTTATGAAAAAGAACAGGCATCTAAAGTACTTGTTTTTTTATCCTCGAAAATAGCTGATTCCATCATCACAAACCGAGCAGCATCTCTCTTTCTTTCATACAGTTCCACTGCTCCCATGAGACGGTGAAATTACACATAATCTGAACATTAAAAGCTCCTATTAGTGTTAGTTTTAGAGTAACTGGGTGTTTGTGGAGAGGCATGGTGCTGTTAACTCATTCAGCTCTGTGCTGTGAGGAACTAATAAAGTTAGGCAAGTCTTCTTGTTTGTTAGACCCAGTCAACCCTGCTGAGTTGGACAGCAGCATGATTTAATCAAGCTGTTTCTGATTCTCTACCTTACAATTATGAAAATCAACTGGCTACATATACAACTCAGCCATTTACTATTTTTTGTCAAAAGGATGGTTTTGGACATGTATTGTAGTACATGTAAGTGTATGATTTCATATAGTCACATTTTTGTAAGGTAGTCTGTAATGAAACACAGGTTATTTGTATATGACAGAGAAGCACATAAAGCCAGTGATATTATCCTTCAATCTAAATTCCATGATGTGGTTTCACTATGACTCAACTAATCCCAACTGTCCACCCTGTGACAAGTGAATGTTTTCAATAATCAAACTGCCAGGACTGACACAGAAGTTACAGCTATTTCTGTATTTATGCTTCTAAGCCTCATCTTCACTGCCTGGCTCTTCTGGCTGGAACACGGGATTGTGTGTGAGGTTTTGTAGATCATCTGGAGTTATCTCTCTCATTTTCCCATCCATGCTGAGCTGCATGGGCTGGATCACATTGGTCCTGCCGAGAAAGGTGGTTCAAATGAAATAATGAGGGCATGTGTGAGTATAGATTGAACTAAGTATGCAGCCCTGAGCAATGAACACTGTGACAGTATTAATTACTGAGAAAATGGCAGTAAGCACAACTAAATACAAAACTGAGTCCATTCAACGTGATATTGCTCAAAGTTAGTAATTACAAATCCTGTTCATTTAATTGTTCTGTATGTACGTTTTTACAGCCCCTGATCGTCATTTTGACACAAAACTGGCAGTTGGTGGTGGTGATGGTCGCTTGCCAAGCGCTTCAGCTATTCTTGTCTTGTAAAGACAAGATATAATTTATCATCTGAGCAGAGTAAGTTCATCGGGACAGGCCAGCCATATTGGGGCTAGTTGGTTAGCATACTGACTTTAGTAGAAGCAGATCTGTTCCAGCTGATGCTCAGCAGGATACTGATGCTCTTAACCTTTTTCATCCTTACAAAGTTTTAATCTGGTTGATATCTTCTTCCTCACCACATGGAGCCGTGTTACATCAAATGCAACAGGTCCACAGGTTAATTCATAACCCTGTTTATGTAGTTATAGAAAATCACAGGTGTAATTACAGTTGTGTTCCTGCATGGATACCATCCTTTTGGAACAATATTTTAAATGTAGTCTATTTGTTTCATCCATCCATCCATTACCCATTATCCGTTGAGGGTGACGGGGGAAGCTGAAGCCAATCACAGAGCTAATATACTGGGAAACCGGTAACCGTCTTGCTATGAGGCAAGCACCGCACCACCTAGCTGCCTTAGTCAAAGTGTGTGTGTGTGTATGTGTGAGTGAGTTAGTGAGTGAGTGAGTGTGTGTTTCAGCTTGTATTGACCTTGACAGTTTGTCAAACATCCTGACCAGCTTCATAGCTTCATATTCTTTCTGCTCCTCTGTCATTCCCTCCATTGGATTAGGCTGCTCCTCTTCCACAACTCCTGTTATAGGGTTTATACTGGAAAAAAAAAAGAGCCAGACAGAAAGAAAATAAAAAAATTGAAAATAGCAAATTTATTCAAATTCTAAGATTTCAGAGTCCAGACCTCTGAACAGAAGCCTCTCAGTCGAGGTGTTCCACGTTGTTCTTTGGGAGGTGATAGGTTGGGCGGGGTCATACTGTAGTTTTATGATCTGAGCTCTTAGTGTAAAGCTCATGGTGCAAGCAAATTTCACATTACACTTGTGTTAGTTTAACTGTGCCATGTTTCCACAGGATTGCATATGGTCACCTAATGAATCATGGGGGTGTTTTGGGTGTAACATGTAATTAACCAGTCAGAATGACATCTCCCATTCAATGGTATCACTCTGTATATGAGAAGGTCATCTATATTTGTATTAGCAAGCTGAGTATTCGTTTGTGGTGCACCTACCTATGAGGGTGCATATTACTATTTTGATAAGGAATTTTTAAAAAACAACGAACTGTGCCACTGACGTCAGACAGGATTTTGGTGGTCAATCACTTGTCACTGCCTCAAAGTAGCAATTCATTAACAATACACATGACCACAGCACACTTTAAGACCAACACACCCATGGGTGCTCAGATGGTTGCAAGTGCAATTTCTATTTAAACAATGTGGGTGCTGGAGAAATAAATGTCTTTAGTCTGTTAGACATAATTCAATGGTTCCAGTAAATGTTTAATACTTCAACTAGCAAATGTATTTTGGAAATGCTGCAATGAAACGCACTAAATAAGGCACTGAGATTAGGTGACAATGTGGAGGTAGTACTGACTGAGCCTTGGCCTCTCTGTACTCCTCTGTCTCAGAGTCTTCATCTTCAGAGTAGATCCCAGAGTCTCTGCCCCCTGTCAACAGCCCTCTGGCAGCCAGGAGACCCGCAGCGTTACCATATCCAGTATACTTAACGAACCTTGACACTGAATTTAAAAAAAACAACTATTGTTAATACAGCAGAATTAAAAGACACAAATACAATGTCAAGGAAAGCAATCCAAGACGTCTCTGGTCAGCGAGCCACAACCTCATCTAGCTACGATATCTAAATCAGACATGAGGCTGATCTGAATTATGAGCCGATCGTTTAGGCTGCACGAGCAAAGATTTTCATTCAGGATACAACCAAATGTCGGTAATTTCAACATTAGTACAAGCGCTGGTCAGAGAGTTTAACTCATAACAGAGTTGATAATAATAGAGTCATATTACATTGTTGTTCAACTGCATAGTTGATGAGTTGACATAGTCCATGTCGCAGTGAGCGATGATCTTAAAGTCACTCATAGAGAGAGTGACATGAATCATTAAAACAAACCATGAAAAAGCTATTTTCCTCACCACTTTCTTTGCAGAGCACGAAGAGGAATTCAGCTGCACAGTCCTTAACATCGGTGTCAATGTGTGTCATTATACGGACTAGTTTGTTCCTCAGAGCACTGCCCACCTCTGGTTTGTTTATCACATCACGCAGTGGAGGTAACACCTAAACACACACATACGTTAGCCGTCAAAACACCAACAGTGCTAATATTTACTCTCTTCATCGTGGATGTTATTTGCATCAGACCTTTGACCTGAGAAACTTCCTGGTCTCTCTATGGATGCGGCTGCTTTCAGTCAGCAAGTTCAGTGATGGGAGGAGGGTCTCTCTCAGTTTATGGCCCTGATTAAATGAAAAGCAAACATTTACAATTGTAGAATAAATACAACCAATCACCTGGACAACTAGGAGTCCGCTCAGAGAAACCAATGCTATTGCCCAAACTTCTCCATTTAAAATAATTTGAAAAGAACATCAAAGTTTTCATGTTTCTGAGAAGTTTTGTTGAAATGAGTTATTTGATGATATGTGGAGCTTGTGTATTATATTGATACCATTAAATCTTCAATCAAAATCCTATTGAATAAGAAAAAGTTGTTATAATTGGTAACTTTCCACCACTGTCTGTAAGGAACATGGTCCATTAGATCTTTCTAATATCAGTTAATAATTAAAAATACTGTCAGCTGCATTTGTCAGTAGTCAAACGTATCCTAGACTTCTACACATTTTCACTGAGTTGTTGTAACTTGTAGCAACCAGCTGGCATAGTATTCTAAAAATGGACGCATCAGTTAACACACAGCTCCACCTACTGACAGAGTGCCAGGCTGTGTTCAATAGTTTATTTCATTTTACCTTCTAGATGCGGATGACACCCAGTTATATTTGTCAATAAAACCTGATCAAAGTAATCAATTAACTAAACTTCGAGCATGTCTCAAGGACATAAAAACCTGGATGACCCGCAATTTTCTCTTATTAAACTCAGATAAAACAGAGGTTATAATACTCGGCCCTAAACACCTTAGAGATACATTATCTAATGATATAGCTGCGCTAGATGACATTGCCCTTGCTTCCAATGACACAGTCAGGAACTTGGGAGTGATCTTCGATCCTGATTTGTCCTTTAATAGTCACTTAAAAGTAATTTCTAGGACCGCGTTTTTCCACTTGCGTAATATCTCAAAAATCAGACATGTCCTTTCGCAAAAAGATGCAGAAAAACTAGTCCACGCCTTTGTTACATCGAGACTGGACTATTGTAATTCATTATTATCAGGCTCCAGCAGCAAGTCGTTAAAGACTCTGCAGCTGGTCCAAAATGCCGCAGCACGTGTCCTGACGAGAACTAAGAAAAGAGAGCACATTTCTCCAGTATTAGCATCGCTACACTGGCTTCCTGTTAAATCTAGAATAGAATTTAAAATTCTCCTCCTCACCTTCAAGGCCCTTAATGATATGGCACCTCTTTACCTTAAAGAGATGTTAGTTCCATATCAACCTACTAGAGCACTCCGATCCCAGAACTCAGGTTTACTTGTTGTCCCTAAAGTCTCTAAAAGTAGAGTAGGAGCCAGAGCTTTTAGCCATCAAGCCCCACTGCTGTGGAATAATCTCTCACTTTCAGTTAGGGAGGCAGACACGCTCTGTTCGTTTAAAAGTAGACTCAAAACCTTCCTTTTTTATAAAGCTTATAGTTAGAGCTAATTTGTGCGATGTTCCAAATTTGATTAAATGGCAAAAACCCCTGATGATGCTAAGACGCACAGGGAATTTATGACACAAGACACACGGAGCTTCTCTTTCCTGCTTCTCCTTCCTTTTCTCCATATTTATCACATCAAGATAATTCTTATCTGATCAGTACATGTTACTAACTTGACCCCTTTTCCCGGAGTTTCTGTGCCTTAGCGCCCGCGGATGCAGGGCCACAGCTGTGGCCGCACCATGGATTATGATTGTGGATCGCGTGTCGGAGGTCGCAATGGTGGATCCAGTTCGGTGGATTCTGTATCGTGCCAGCTGATCGTCGTTGTAATGGAGGATCCTTTGTCGCGTTGGCATCGGATGATGAGGGACCACGACCGAGGCGGCAGCTGATAATGGATTCTAACTGGCGGCGGTGGACAATGACTGTGGATTATAGTGGATCCCATCCTGATGCTGGATCGTGGTCTTGCTGCTGGCCAGAGACTGTGATTGCAGCGGGACTGCCTGACACATAGTATTGAAAAATGTTTAGCCTAATGGATGCTGTTAAAATCCTGATGATGTTTTCTTACACCTGACATCTATTGCACTTCTGTCCGTCCTGAGAGAGGGATCCCTCACATGTGGCTCTCTCTGAGGTTTCTACATATTTTTACCTGTGAAAAGGGTTTTTAGTAGTTTTTCCTTACTCTTGTTGAGGGTTAAGGACAGAGGATGTCACACAATGTTAAAGCCCCATGAGACGAATTGTTATTTGTGAATGTGGGCTATACAAATAAAACTTGATTGATTGATTGATAGAAGATAAGCCACTTTTAACCAGGCGGGTAACAAGCAATATCATATCATAGTAGCATATATTTGTATTAATTTATATAGTGAGGAAGATACAAATAAGTCTTGTCTTACCCCGTCAAGTCTTTTCTCCATAAATTCCAGGAGCATGTTGACAGCATCCATGTTGACCCCCATATACTCAATGGAGCCTTGTTGTACTTTTGGCATCAACAGCACATCCAGACAGGGCAGAGGGAGGTTACCTAACAGGTTAACGGTGTGGCTGAGGAAAAGAGGGATGGAGGGCAATGACTGTATGATTAAATGAAAGGAGTGACCAAGACAACAGATGTAATGTTTGTGTTGTTCTACCTGTGGAACTCCTCAGTCCGCTCCTCTCCATCAGCATGGCTCATTAGACAGTGTCTCAGTATGGCTCCCAAATGTCTGTACTCTGCCGTCTCCTCCTTCACACACACACACATACACACACACACACACACACACACACACAGGTTAACACGTTACATGGTCGGATGTGGAAGTCTTTCACTGTAAATGTGTATATTTTCAATGTATTTGGGTATAACAGAAAGAGGTAGCTGACTAATCGTATGTTGTTGGGTTCCAATGGAAACAAAAATGTTTGAAATATTTAAAAGAAAGGCATAAATATTTTCAACACAAACCAAATAACAGCAGATAGGGGGTTCTTTGCCTTACTTTTGGTTTGGGATGAAAAGACTCAACAACCATAATAGTCCAGGCAAAGTAACTCATTTTGGAGCCAAAAATCGAATTTATTGCAAAATAATTTTTTTCAGCATAGATAGTTTCTGTGAGATGTCTAATTGAGGTTATATGTTTTATTCTCATCAATCAAAGATGTGTGCTAATAAGGCCAGGCAACAATACACCCCAATGGGGCTTTTTTTTTTCTTTTACTCCTAGCAAAATTAAACTTTACACAATGAAAGTACCCATGCAAAGTACAATATTTTGTATGACAAGTCTCTTTGAAAGTGAATTTTAATATGCAAATGAGCTATACACTAATCGAATATGCCCAAAATACACCCAAATAGGATACATTTTTTTCTTTACTCCTACCACAATAAAACTTTACATGGTGAAAGTATACATGAAAAGTAACTTTTTTTGTATTGCAAGTTTCTTTTGAAATTAATTTGAATATGCATATGAGCTCCACACTTATTGAATATGTCCTAATTTGCATAGGCAGAAACACCATTCATATGTATGACAAATACATCGGCCCAATCTTCATCTAATCATCCCACTGCCAATGGGTGATGGCAATGCTGCTTTTAGACACTAGCTTTCTCGAACAAGCTAAGGTGTTCAGCCAGTCACAGGAAAATGTGGGAAGAGGCATCATCATTGCAGCTAGTGAAAAAGCTCTAGTATCACTGTATAGGGACGAAAAAGATGCTGAGATACAGGCGATTCTGTGATAAAGTAAGTCAGAACTTATCTCCAGTGGAACCTCAAACTCTCCCTCCAACGTCAACAGCTGCAAAGTTCCATAGTCTTCAGATCTTTTACCAAATGATGGAGCGGAAAGGGGGAAGTGAACGTATGGACCCAAAAGACTGCCTCTGTGACCCAGAAGACTATACCAGCGGGGGTTATACCCCTGGCAGGTACTACCAAGCCAGGCAGTTTTCAGGTTAGGGGCCAGTCTAAAAGCAGCATTGCCATCACCCATTGGCAGTGGGATGATTGGATGAAGATTGGGCCGATGTATTTGTCATACATATGAATGGTGTTTCTGCCTATGCAAATTAGGACATATTCAATAAGTGTGGAGCTCATGTGCATATTCAAATTAATTTCAAAAGAAACTTGTAATACAAAAAAAGTTACATTTCATGGGTACTTTCATTGTGTAAAGTTTCATTTTGATAGGAGTAAAGGAAAAAAATAGCCCCATTGGGTAGGTTGACCAGATTTGAGTTTGTAAAAAAGAGGACACGGGGGGGTGTTGGGTTGGCATGGGGAGGTGTAGTGTATAGCATGCCGCACCATGACCATGTGAATGCATACAAATGTCACAAATGAAATGACAAAAATGACACAAATGACTATATGAACATCTATTTATTGAACTTTAACAAAATTGCAAAGTGCAAATGTAAAACAAATCTTTTTTGTGGCATTTAAATGTGTCAATAATGATAACAAATAAAACATTCTAAATAATAAATTCTTTATATGGCCACATATTAAAATAAGAAAATTAAGAAACTTTTCAGTCCTCCTCATATATTAAAGCAATAATGATAACAAATACAATATTCCAAATAATAAATTACTTATATGGCCACATATTAAAATAAGAAAATTAAGACACTTTTCAGTCCTCCTCAAGTGGTTGGCCATATTTCTCTGAAGACTGAATCTTACCCAGGAGTTGGCGATTGCCTATCAAATAGGTATGAAAGTCCTTGCAGGGTATTTTTTTTTTAGTTCGTCCGTGAACTTACATTTACGTTTAGGCATGGCTGCAGATGTAATGTGCTGTTGTAAACAGTGCACGGAGTGGAAGCGGCAAGGTGCTCAATGTTGCCAGATTGGAAATGGCAAAGTTACGTTCCAAAGGCTCAAAATAGTCGTATTTGGAGGATAATTATCGTGGCTCTGGCAACCCTGAGATCAGTCCCCCAATGACAGACTCTCTCTACAGTCAGCTCGCGCAAGAAGGTGGAACGTAAGGGTGGTACCATTTCCAGAACTTGGAAGGCCGAAATAACTAGTAGGCTATGTGAAAGACCCAGAAACACAAATATGCGACGAGGCAAAAAAAAAAAAAAAATTATTAATATTTTTTTTGCGACGAGGCAAAATACCGTTTGTTTTGGAATCCCTGCCGGACGCATTTTTTAGGTCTCGAAAAGAGGACATGTCCGGGAAAAAGAGGACGTGTGGTCACCCTACCATTGGGGCCTTATTGGCACACATCTCTGATTGATGAGAATTTACCATATTTCCTCAACTATCAAAATAATTCAATGTGTCCTGAGAATAAATCAAATTATTCTGTCTGTGATGATCCCAGACCCTTGCTCTCACAGCACCAACAAGTCTGTGTTTTCATGTATACCACAAAATATCTTAAAATGCCTTCTTGATGGATTGGTTGGATGGATTGTTGGCACTCATGTCCCCCTCAGCTTGGCAAATCAAATCAGCCTCAGCTTAAATTTATTTTTAGTGTCAATCAGCATGTAAATCACTGTAAGTACATTTAACTCTGAGGGAAGGCCTCACAAAGTTTAGCCAGATGTCCCAACAGAATGAGTGAACAAGCCTGGGAAATATGACAGTGTTGCATCTTTATGGGTTCATGCACATAAAATAAAAATAGCTGCAGGTCTTTCTGAAATAAGTAATTCTATTAATATACAGAAAGTAAGCTACTAAATGCAATTACTATATAATATTTAGAATTGTAAGTATTATATTAATAACAACATGACAAAAAATACATAATAAATAAATGTACTTTTCTTCAATACCTCGTCAACCTTACGCCTTGCAGTGTCAAACGTGACGTTGAATAGTATTTTCAGAATTTCCATGGCTAGTTCTATTTGTTCCCGGCTCAAACGGGGTAGTTCTTCAAGTGGGACGTCCTCATATCCTGCCCTGGCCGTCTCCAATGTGTCTGGCCAACACAGGCCTAGTGTCACATCCAACTGGTTGCCTGGAACACACAGGAGGAGAAGTTGCCAATGTATTCACTTTGTACCATCCTCTTATGGATCCTTTCCTCCTTTTAAGAACTTGTCAATTTATGTGCGATGATTTTTCATTTGTCTTGTTATTGCTTTATAAAAATCCTAGGTATTACAGACACTGGAGAACTGCAAGGTGAGTTATATTGCACCATTGGTAAACTTGGACACTGGTAACCAAGAGATGTTGATGATGGTCACTAGATCAGTATTTATAGAGGGAGATATAGTGGTTACACATTGTGATGGGAATTTCTGTATTTAGATATGTTTAATGAAAGAACAGACATCTATGTAAAGGAATGTATGAACTGATGAGTTTTCTGTTCACTTAAAGTTAAGGCTCCTTTATGCTTCTGCGTTTTTTCGGATACGGACAGACGGGACCGCCCTATCCGCCGTGGAACGCCCTCTCCGAGCGCCTTTTTGTGCACCTCTGATTTTTCTAACGGTCCGTGTTTATTTCGGAGACCCCACGGACAGCCCTTGGCTGTGATTGGTCCGCTAACGACATCATTTCCGTACAACGTCATTTCCGGACCTCAAACTTCCTGCTTCGTTCCCTGTATCACAATAAACACAAACACAACTACGATTCTACGATTAATGTGACGTGTGTGTTAAGCCAGCGGAGTTGTCCGGCTGACGGTGGCTCGTTAGAGCACTGACGGCATGTGTGCACGTTCACATATGGTTATAACGAGCTTTCAAAACGGCGCTAGCGGGCTAGGCAAGGGAGCTAGCCACCATGCTAACTGCGGTGGTAACAGTGCAAAAACCCGCTGTCACAACTTTAATTCCACTTCTATCATGACACTGTTTCTACAATACCGTCAGCTAAAAAGAAGCAAACACTGGGTAGTAGTTAGTATCGGGAGTCCCTGCTGACTGTGTGTGGAAGCTGGGGTTGATGCTAGTTGGGGCGGAAGCTAGCTTGCTCCGTGTAGCTTCAAGCTGTGGAATTAGCAACACAGTTCGGAAACAAGACCGGGGAACCGCTGCGCTAGCTAACGATTACATCAGCATTTTGACCTGCTGGGTGTCACTTTATTTATTTAGTTGCCATCGTAGCTACACTGTGTTGGAGGAAAGTGGTGAGTAAGTAAATAAACAGCGTGGACTTCTTCTGATTACTCGTGAGGTAGGCTTCTCCAAGCTTGTCTTCCGTTGCGCCACCTACTGTTCTGGCGGTGAATTGTTTTCACGGACAACAATAAATGAAAAAGTGTCCGTCCGATCCGGCCGTTCGTATGTCCGTAACGGATACGTAGAAGCATAATGGAGCCTTTAAGTCAAGACTGTTGCGACAGGAAACTATGTGTATTGCCTCCTGGAAGCCTTCAGATGTAGCTAACCAAAAGGTTCACAGCAGGGGCCACTCAAGGAGACGGAGCAGATGGAGTTTAGGTGTTGCTGGCCAGAGTCAAGGTATCTCTGAAAAATATGTTTCTCCCCAGGGGTCACTCAAAGCGTCTGGGACAAGATTCATTGAGCATCTTGACCAAACTTCAACGAAGACGCCTGAGACCGAATGTCTGAGCATTCTGATCAGGACATCCAGGGAGCTGATTGGATAACCTTCTGCTCTTGTGATAGGAGGAGCTTGTCTAGTATAAATGTGTGGATTTTCCATGGCTCGAGGCCATTGTGTTGTATCTGTCACCGTGATATAACCTTTGAGCCCGTCTGCAGACGTGAATTAAACTTACAGAGAGAGAATTGTATAACTGTGTGCTTGTCATGGAAATTTCTATTACAACATGAAATCAGTTACCTAGCAGACTGATGCCATGAAGCTCCTGTGCTAGCTGTGCCCTGACGTCTACCCTGAGGGCAGTCAGCAGAAAGGTGAGGCGCAGGTCAAAGAACCGCACCTGGACAGAGAAAGCACACACGGACACAAACTCACTGTCTGACTTCAGTGAGGGGCTGGATACCAAACCTCAGAGCTTATTTGGTACCAGCTGGAAGGTATCTGTTGCACAGGGTATCATTAGGTGTTGTGTTCTGTGTAGTTTGACAAATATTTTTCATAAACAAGGTTGAAGCTTCAAACAACCTGGCAGTTCATGCAGAAACACACAAAAGCATCGAATTAGTGCACTATTATTATGAGTGCTCTTGTTTTGAGGCTACAGATGTCAAAAAAGTCAACATGAAAATATTTAGCTAACTGACATCCATACCTCGTGGATCCAGGCAGAATCATTACACTGTTTCAGCCTCTCTGACAAACCCTTCATCAGCTGCAGATCTGCTGCGATGACCTGCCAACCACCCATCCAAGTACAGGGTTTAGATTGTCACCAATACAATCTGAAGTTTTCATGTAAATTTGCAAAGAGAAATACAGCACACTGACCTGTCCCGTCTCGTTGTGTAGCAGGATGTTACATATAGACTTGAGAGCCTCGACAATCACTTCCTGGTCAGGACTTTCTGACGGAGGGGACGCTCCCTTCATCAACTCACTCGACACTTCCTCTGCATCTTCCCCCTCACCCTCGACTAGAAAGAATTAATGCCAAAGTCCAGCAGTGAATCGGAGACATTCTGTATTTAAACTGTGTTACGTTGAAATATCTATGTGAAGAATTGAGGAACAGATGATGAACTTTTTTTTCTTTTTTTTGTTTAGTAATTCCAAAACAAATTTATGCTGTAGATGATAAAAAGAAGAAACAATACGATGTTTGCAAAAACAAATCGTAAAACGTGCAAACGTGGTTGGCAGCAGGGCTTACCTTGGTCCTCCATCAGATTGCTGTGGGCATGTGTGGCAGTGCTGGCAACAACGATGCCAGCGTAGCGGGCAAGAGTAGACATGGCCGAGCCATTGATGAAGGGGTCCAGGCAGTCTTTGTCCCTGGTCAGGATGCGAAGTGTTTCTAGACATGCCAGCTGACAGGACGGCTGCAACTCCCTATTGAGGAAACCGAGCACCAACTCCCCCAGACGCTGTGTCACACAACAAACAAATCAAGTGTTTGTTTCATGGAAGCAAAGAAGTAAATAGGGGATTTAACATAGCAGTTTCACCCATTCAATGTAATGAACACTGGACTGAAGCTGCTGCTTGTCTCAATACTGTACATAAAGTATATTGAGTATTTTCCATGGCTGAGATGCTCTTTGATTTATTTCCCTCTTGACTACTTTAATTTTTGTACAAGTAGTTGTGACTCTGCCGTTAAAGGACAGTTTTCAAAGTCCTATGTCTCCTGGCAGCTTATCCTGGCTCTGATAAATGCGTCTGCTAAGCTCATCTTGCTAATATGTTCCAACAGTCTATTTGCAGGCGATTGCTACCTGTGTGCACGTTTGTCGGATAAGAAAAGCACGCGATGACACATGAGCTGTACTTGACCTATGTTTAAGCCTGAACTTTGAACTAACTTACTTTTCTTTTTTCCTACGGACCACAGTTTTAATCTTATGCTCTCTATAGCTAAACTGAACAACAGCAACAATGTTTACTTTGTGAAGCTGATGCTTTGCTGCTCTGTCTGAGTCTGAATGTGGTCTGTATTTATATAGCACTTTTCTAGTCTTGATGACCAGTCAAAACGCGTTATAGTTCACCAATTAACACACACACTCATAGCGTGCATCTATGGGAAGCACTTTTTCTATGAGGGGCAATTTTTCACCTCCTCAGTCACAGCTGCCCCCAGAGACCTAAAACAGTCACCAATGTGTGTTAAATCATCAAAAAATATAAAATAGGATTTATAAATGTGTACAATTTTAGAATAATTTGGGGTAATGCATTTTCAAATCCACAGCCTAACACCAAGCAATTAGGAACCCAGGTTAAACTTTACAACGTTTGTTTTACAAATGGACAGATCACAACCTATATTAATATGAATATGTAACTTTTACTATTACTTTTAGATTAACTTCAACTTCATTGATCTGATCATTTTTGCTACTGTTGTGTAGCAGTCTGCTCCTTGAGTAGAATTTTGTTTCCCCCCATCCCTGACGCTGCTTGCTAAATCTACCACTTTTTAAACCATATGTGATTATGATCGGTGGATCGCGTATCAGGGATCGTGATTGTAATGGTGGATCCTGTATGGCAGATTCTGTATCGTGCTGGGTGATCGTGATAATAATGGCGTTTCCTGTATCGTGTTGGCATCTGATAGTGCTGGTGGACCACGATCGAGGTGGCAGCTGATGGTGGATCCTGATGGCGGCAGTGGACAATGACTGTGGACTATAGTGGCACCCGGTCTTGATGGTGGATCCTGATCGTGTTGGCTGCTGCTCTCACATTTACATTTATTTTGTACCACTCAGTGGTTAGGTTGAACTGAGGGTAATGAACCATACATTTTTTATTGAATGGGACTGATTGAGATTTTAGTCCTGGAACCACCCTCACTGAGAGTCACTCTGCCCAAAAAATTCTGTAAGACCACAAAAATATTGCTCAGCGAACTGAAAAAAATAAGAAACAGTTCAAACTGGCACCAAAACCAGTGAATGCTTTAAGTTGCAGTCTCTGTTTCACACATGTCTGATGGAACACATTCACTCCTATTTCAGTCACTCTCTGTCTCATCGGGCCACATAGCTGCTCATGTGTTAAGGCATGGTTATGCTTTCCATTTGGGGTTTGATAAAGTTGCATTGAAAAGCATCTACATCCTCGTAGTGAGAGAACATGCACAGACAGGCAGTGTGATGCTGCTGGTGTGTCACTCTGGCCGGGCTGACATTCATAATTTCAGAATTGATTACTCTAAACTGAAGTAAATGAAATAAGTCAATTGAATTCACAATATTGCCATTAGCAACCAACTCTACAACTTACAAAGCTGCATTGGTTAATTGGTGCATTAGTCTCTTGAATATCAACGGATGCCAGTCGTGTCAAACTTCAGCAATTTAACAAATAGTATATTTACATTTGTGTTAACACTCAGTTAAGTAACATCTCACTACAGAGCCTCAGAAATAAACTGAAAAAATACACAAGATTCTCTGTCACCTTGTTTGAACATACAGACAAACAACATCCCACTTCCCGAGAGATACTTGTTCACTGACATTTGAATCATCTATCTTTTCATTTCTCTCTCTCTCTCTCTCTCTCTCTCTCTCTCTCTCTCTCTCTCTCTCTCTCTCTCTCTCTCGCATTGAGAGTGAGAGCATACACATATTAGTTTTTCCACATTCATACCTTTTGTAACTCCCCTTCCTAGAGCACCAGGAATGCACACACAAGGAGAGACAGATGATACAGAGGAGGTGAGAGCGATAATAAATAACCATGTGTTATTTTACTGGTGACATCAAGTTAGACATTTTATTACACATTTTAAAGCTTCAAAGTTCTTAAGATCCTTAAGAATGTATGCAAGTTACCAACAACTCTTTCATTGTCTAAAATCAAGTAGATTAACAGTCATACCTCTCTGTCATGCTCCGCTTCCCTGCTGAATGTAAAGCATTGGTTCATCTGAAGAGAAGGCACAAAAAAAAGTGTGAGGTAGAGGATATTCTTAAGGAGGAGTAGACAAGAGGAACAGAACAGTACAGAAGAGGAAGAGAGGGAGAAGCAGGGGAATAATAAGAAAACATAAACTGTAAGACCTTAAAACAAAGAGGTAATCATAAATCATGATGGGGAATCGTCACAATCCTCTATCGGAGGAGGGTGTGGTGTCTCTTTTTCAAACTGAAGACTGCTATTCACATGTACTGTCCAATGAACAGTGTCCTTTAACCATGTCCACTGTTATTATTGTTTATTTGTATAGCTTATAAAGTGTTAATGACCACTCAAATCTTTTTAAAGTACAGTTTTGCCATTCACACACACATTTATACAGAAAGTGCAGCACTTCCTCTATCACACATCAGTCACACTCTGCCGGCATAACCATCAGGGGCAATTTAGGGTTCGCTTCTAACCACTGACATTGTTGTTAGAGGATGGTTTGCTCTATGTCTAGAGCAACGACTCGAAACTCGAAAATGTCCATATAGGTCAAGTTCTAGTACCAGTAGGTAGTTTAAAGCTTATGTATCTCTTAAAATAAATGAGGTGCGGTGGATAGTAATTTAAATTGCGTTTTTCTAGTCTTGATGGCCACTCAAAGCACTCTACAGTACAGTTTCGCCCGAAATAGTTGATGGTGTGTTTATCAGAAATTTTTCGGCTGATATATATGTTATTGTCTTGCTGCAAAACCTCAACAATGAGATAATATAGATTTTTTTAAAACTGTAGAACAGAGGGCAACTGAAAAGTTAGATTATTGTTTTTGGACTTGATCCACTGTTGATGTAAGGCAGGGGAAGGGTAAACTTTTTCCAATTAAACGGCCATCTGCATGCCAAAAGGTCCTTTGGCAAGATACAGAAAAACGCTGTATGAATGTGTGTGTGAATGGGTGATAGAGCATGGTCATCAAGACTAGAAAAGCAATATATAAATACAGACCTTTTACCGTTTAAAGAAATACAAGTAATCAGCGCAGGCAAACAGCAGATCGTGCAGCTCTCCTTTAACACTAAGCTCCTCTTTAGTAGAGTAGGATTTGACCTGGCGGTAGAAGACTATATTTGTGCATCAGAGAACATAATCCTATTGCCTTTGAGAATTAGCCCCTATGACTGGTGGACGACCCAACCAATGCTAGAAGCCGAACCCCTAGTCCCCATGCTGAAGTATCTGTGAAAGGTATTATACAATTACTCTTCACTACTTTTATTTTCTTGATACTCACCATTATGCGTCAGCTGTGAAACACAACACATACATGTTTCTTTCACTCTGACCTGAGAGGCATCCAGTCAGAAGGGACTGGAGAACATTTACCTTTAAATTGATGGTTTTACCGTGGTGTTCAGGTGGTTGTGGGCTAATGGCTAACGGCAACATTTACACTAATGTTACACTCAATAATAATGTTAACATGTTTACTGTTACTCCACAACACTGTATGACTTAGAAAAGTCCAGTCCTAATGAGGATTATGTGAGCATCATGACTTTAACTGAACATGTCTTTGTTGAGCTAAACACATAAAGCGAGGACAGAAGCTGCTTGCGTAAAACAGACAACATGTACATTACATTAATGTATAGATTTACGATTAACTTGATGTTTCGCTGCAGAGATGCAGTTGGGCTGGTGTTTACCTCCTTGGTGTAGCTCTGTAGAGCAGTCAGAGCGGTGTCCTGCCTGTCCGTCTCCATCTGCTCTATGATGGCACTTAAATCCATTTTCATCGCCATAGAGCTGGTTTCCTCCTGGATTGACGCTCAGAGCACAAGTGTGTTTGTCCTCAGTGCGCGTGTACAAGCTACGATTTAACACCACCCACAGATGACTGCGTGATGCCTGGATCCCTGCCTGAGAGAGAGAGAGAAGAGAGAGAGAGAGAGAGAGAGAGAGAGAGAGAGAGAGAGAGAGAGAGAGAGAGAGAGAGACACATCTCCTGAATAAAAAAAAGATATATAGTATCTGTACTTATAATCATATACTAATAATATTAGTAAATATGCATAATATGTACACTGGCTGTCATGTGAACAAATGAGTCCGTCCCTCTTCGACCCATATTCCTCACCTTTACATTTGAGTGGAAAATGGACTTTCTTTCTTTTATCATTATTTTTTATATGGTTATTGTTCGACAACGAATTATAACATACAATTATGGTAAATAGTGGTCTGCCTAATTTATAACATATATGATAAAAAAAAAGTGATCTGAGGGTCAGAACCAGAACACAATAACACCACAAAACACAACAACTTGCTTCGTAGTACAGGCCCCAGGTCTGCACAGCTCGTGAAGTCACAAATAAAAGTAACGATATAATGAAAGCATATCGAGAACTGCATCGTATGAATGTCCTTTATTTAAATATCCCCTTATGATCCAAACATTTAAACTTAAAATTTGCGCAAGGAATAGATGACACGTGCAATGTTGTGTTTAAATTATCAGGGCCAAAGTACTGATTTTCAGTAAACATAATCACAGTTTTCAATAGGGGATACGTTTTGTTTTAATATATTATAGGATTGATCTAAATACGATTTAAAAACTGTATTGCTTGTTAGACTAAACCAAAAGGGTAAACCATCTGAAAATATGTGTGTGATCTATGATGACCCATCACTGTTTATTTTCTAAAGTAGACAAGGGCGTGCTGGCAATGTGCGGGTGTGTTCGATTTAAATCCAAAGCAAACGTATGGGCGGGGTTAATGTTATACATTCGACAAATATCATCCAAATAGCACTGTATGACAAAGCAAATAAATTGTTATAATTCTTAACCTCTTCTGTTGCTACAGGATTTTTAAGAAATGTATAGAGACGATCACAGTATAAACTCCACTCTTCCGGGCTATACGAGATCAGTACTACGATTGAATGACGTCTCGGTTTGACACACGCTGTAGCAAATCAAACTTCAAGGAGGGGTTTGGGCGATATGATTACAGCCAATGGCGTTGCTGTGACTATCTGAGTGACATAAACTGCAGCTGTAGTGGGGGAAGGGGTAGCTGAAGTTGTCTGAACCGCCATCTTGAAAAGTGCCCTCTGATGATCTACCTTTTCGCGCCTGTCAGAATCACTTTTAAACGCCTTTTCCCCCCACTGGGGTTCTGTGTTGGCTCAGCTTTCGTCTTCTAAAGGCACGGGGCCAATGGCAAGATAAGCCACATGCTGGAGACTCTCCGTTTAACGTTGTCTATCGGTAAGTACAGTTGCTAGCCCATGCACTTGGTTGGTGCTGAAGAGACGATTAGCCAGTAGTCTTCTGATAGCCCGCTAGCGTTAGCAAGAGGCATACTTGGCCATCTTAACATTGCGCTGTCAGACACTTGGTGAACCTCTAGCTAGCACATGGGTAATGTTACATTTCAGTTCCAAAATGTACCGTGAAGCCGGATTGTAATTTTGCTCGCCAGCCTCTCAGCGATTTAACGCTAGCTTCAATCTCACTGATATCATTTAGCTTGACGTCGTCTCTATTGGTAGACTGTACCCGAGTTAAGGTGACCAGGTTAGCTCATGAGAGCTAACGATAGCTGGTGACGTTAGCTTGCTAGCCTGAGCCGGTATGTTTCTGTAGCGTAAGCGGTAACTGTTTTGGGCCCTGGTATGTAAATCGTCTGACGTTACTACCAACGTGCTATTTCTACAGCAATACGCCAGTAACGTTAGCCCGTCTTACTCATAATAATCCGAGTCAAAACTATCATTTGTACATCCTGTATTTAAACCCGTGTCCATGCCGGTGTTTCGTGGATAGCTGGAAAATAGTGTTAAGTAAAGATCACAATATGCGGTTACTACTGTAATCTGCGACAAAGCTGCGTCCTCACCAGGATCAGTCTGTCTGTTAGTTGGTAGCTACTGAAAATGAATGTAAATCAATGTTTGATGTATAGGTTGAGGTAGCTTTGTTATTGTATATAAGGGAAGCACTGTTGTCAACCCTTGATTGGGAACTGACTTTAGACAAGTTTACCTAAACTGGCTGAAGATGTCTATATCCATTTAGTTTGGTTCTTGTGACACCAATTTGTCTAATTTGGCACCCAATAAGTAAACTATGTTAAAGCTATAAAAGTTTGTCATCCTGACTTTCTGCTGGGTTGTCTACGATATTTTATTGCCTTTGACCTTCGGTATGTGGCTGTAAATTTGTTGCGTCAAGGGGCAAATTATTACAATGTTATAAGAATAAGTTCTCTTGTTTGCTTTGAAAAATCAAGAATTTATAGGATTATGAATGTGAATGTATTTGAGACCAGAGTGTTGGTATGGAGGACTCTATGGAGACTGCCATTTGTATATGTATATGCAATTCTTTGAGAGCTGTTACATATTCCACTACCTTTAGCCAAAACAAAGGGAGATTACATGATATGACCATGACTGGCGTCATTCTAATGACGTTTTGTGGAGTAAATTAGTTTTCTGCAGCCTTATTAAGAACACACTTTATTTACCAATGTTCACAGTCCTACTCATTGTGATAACATGTTTGGTATAGATTATAGAAGCTTTGTTTACATACAACTGATCAGTAGTCAGGGGGGGGGGGCCATGGGGGGAGGTGGCGCCCCCCTAATGTAATGGTAGGGGATACACTGCTGTTCATGGACAACAAATCAGGTTTCTTCAGAATAAATAATATATATACATTAAATGTGTGTGTGTGGATATACACACACACATTACAGTTTTTTAATTAAGGGAACACTTCTCACAACAAATTATTCAAATTCGAAATCTTAACTGATTTGAGTATTTTGTTAACAAAAACAAATTTAACAACGGCCTATGGAAACCGAAACCATCATCCCATTGAGGGCTGTGAATTTCATCACAGCACCTCATAATGTGTGTATGGACTCTGCGTGTCTGTATGCACTCCTGTTGTCCTCTGTGATGCTCATTTGGATTTTGGTCAGGGGACCATGACGGCCAGTCAATGCTTCATAAATGAAGCCTTCGTCCCCCAGGAACTGCCTATACGCTCTGGCGACATGAGGCTGGGCAATGTCCTGCACCAGGAAGAACCCAGGTCCCACTGCACCAGTGTGAGGTCTGACATCACTCTAAGGATTTCATCCTGTTGCATAACTATGTTGGCTATGACATGGCGGTCTGTGCGACCCTCCAAGGAAATGCCTCCCAAGACCATCACTGTCTGGCTCTCATCTGTGAAGAGTAAGGGACGCCAGTCAATGAACAACAACCTGCCAATGTTGGTGTTCTCTGGCAAATTCCAATCGAGCTGCCCGAGGCTGGGCTGTGAGCACAGGTCCTACCAGAGTATGTCGGCCATCATGCCCTCATGGAGTCTGTTTCTTACAGTTTGGTCAGAAACATTCACACCAGTAGCCTGCTGGAGGTCATTTTGTAGGCAGTGCTCCTCCTGTTCCTCCTCGCACAAAGGAGCAGATACCGGTCCTGCTGCTGTGTTGAAGCCCTTCTAATGCCCTGTCCAGCTCTCCTTTTGTAACGCCTGGTCTTCTGGTATCTCCTCCATGCTCCTGAGACTGTGCTGAGAGGCACAGCAAACCTTCTTGCAACTGCACAATATGGATGTGCCATATTGAAGGAGCTGGACTACCTGTGCTGCCTGATTGGGCTTCAGGTACCGCCTCATGCCACCAGTAGTGACAAGGACACTAGCAAAACACACAACTAGATAAGAATCGTCAGAAAAGATAAGGAGAGAGCAACTGTTCCCTTTTTGGGGGTTGTCCTGCTTTTGCCTCTCCATTGCACCTGTTTTCACTTTCATTTGCACCGAAGAAGGAGAAATTTGTTCACAATCAGTTGCGCATCCTAAATGGACAGACTGATATACCTGAAGTTTAACTCACTTGGTGTTATACTGTGACGACTAAGTGTTCCCTCAATTTTTTGGAGTAGTGTAAACACACACAGTTTTACATGTTCCAAGACAGTAGTTTAGTATATTACAAGGCATCAGGTAGGGCTGCACGATTATGGCCAAAATCATAATCATGATTATTTTGATCAATATTGCGATCACGATTATTTATCATGATTATTCATTAATTTTAGGGACAACATCTTTTTCTTGCACTTTCACGTTTAAATGACCAAGAACACTGCTTCCACTTCCATTGTGGTGCTACTTTCCAGCTAATGTACATGTCTCTGCATCAAAATAAAACTTATACGAAGCAAAATATAAATACAAATTTGACCCAAAACTAAAAATAAATATCCATCACAGAATGCAACCAAATTAAAACAATTCAGGCCTATGCAGAAAAGGCAATAAATTATACTGTAATTGTTACAGTGGGTTGACATTGGACATGGACGGATATTCAGTGGGATAACGTTAGCTTAGGCGTACTGTGGTTTGTGGTGATTTTTCAGGTGGTTGAACAAGTTAACTGTATTGCTATGCAGTGCAGACACAACGCACTTGGTGCATATGATTTGTCCGTTAAATCCAAAAAACTTCCAGACAACAGATGATGATCCTTTTTCGAGGTAGTAGCTCCTCGCCTTCAACTCCTGACATTTGATTTACCTTTCACACGACACCCGAGACCGTCTGCTCTCTGTCTCTACTCTTCTACTAATACCGGAGTCGACTGCAGACCGAACTTTTTTTGAGGCTGCCGCTGAAAGGTAGCGCGCATGACAACCTCCCCTCTCGGTCTCCCCCTGGTGGTTGGCTGACTGTTAGTTCAGGAGGCGCTTGATTTGATATGTAGCAGAGCACGCATTTTAAACGTCAATATCGCTGACGATCATGCTCATTTAATTGTGGCAGCCAAAATCGTGATCGCGATTTAAAATTCAATTAATTGTGCAGCCCTAGCATCAGGTCAGAAGCTCTCATTTACAGATTTTCACAACATCTTAAAACGTTTTAACATCTTTTGAGAGGTAGTGTATCCAAAAGCAATTTAGATTACCTAGAAGGAAACACAGCCCATAATAATGACACTTTTCCTGGCAGTCACCTTAAAGCTGCTGCTCTGCTAAAATCCTGATTTCAAGACCGCATTAAAAATAAATCTGATTTTGTCAGATGATGATACACATACATCTTAAATAATGGCTGTGCTGTTACTTCAGCTGTATTCACTATCAAAATAACTCAGGGGATGATAAGAAACTTTCACTTATTCCTTGTTCTGCAGGAAATTAAAACATGAAATGAAAGTCAATACTGTTGTCTTCTGTCTGATATAAGCTACATTGGGCTGGGTTTCAAAAATATTTTCTCTGATTAAAATTGATCTTCATGTTAATGATCTGATATTGATTCATGAAAAGGAGGAAATGTATGACTTTTCCCATGATTGACCCCAATTCACGTAAGAACAGTGGCAACATTTTAGCAAGTTGCCTCTCTCATATCTGTGTCTGGACACGGAGTCTGGCGGAGTTTACACTCTCTCACTCACACACACACAAACACAGGCCCTGGGCCCACACTTACAGAGTGACACATATAAGCAGAGATGATTTATTATTTTGGTTGTGTGTGGTTTATTAGGGCCAGAGCATTGACAGTGCGAGGACCCTATTGCTTTGCTTCAATTATTTTATTGTTATATTTTTAATTCTAATTCAAATATCAGACTCAATATTTTTAAGAATTAAAAGTTCATTCATCTTTGAAAGGGTTGCTATAATACTGTCATGTAGGACGTTAATATAATTTCACAATTTCTTGGACAAAATATCCTCCTAATCACGACGGGCCTACCTTACTATTTCTAATAATGCACCAAATGAGAGGTTTCCTTGCACAGTTTCCAGCTTTAGGTCTCTAAAAATCTATTTTATATCCAGGCAAAATTGGTGTTGTACAATGAAATAATACCCAACTGAATCGATTTGGCAAAATAATGATGATTTCAAGTACTAATGCCACACTGTGTGTAGTAAAACAAGATGATGATGTAAACATTACACCTAGGTGGACCTGCATCCGCACCCCTTTTTCCCTTCTGACAATTGTTGTTTGGCTGATAACAATGACCACTTGATCACACAGACTTTGTATGTGACACATTGAAATAAACAGTAGATTAATTAGTCTCACACCAACCTGTGATCTAAAATAAAATACTTAACCTTAATTCATTGATATGATATGAGAGTACCATCCACAGCAGTGACATGACACAAAACGCCAAGATATCTCACTCTGTTGGATTAGTTTGAACTCCAGAAAGACTATTAACATCGGTGTTAGTGACTCGTCCTCTCTCACTAAATATTTTGAAAAGTACTGATAGTGGTGTGCAGAAAACTGACAACAGCCGAGTTTAATTTAGGCCTCATCAAGTTAGTTGTAGCTGATACAATGAACCTGCATCAAATAGAGAAATGGGACAACAGTACCCCCTTCATGACCACGCGCAAAATGAAGGGGTAAGGTTAAGGGATGAATGCAGACAGGGCATAAGTATTTGTTTAGGTCCAAGATGCTGGTGCAAGTGCAACAATTAGTGGCAGTTAATATTATATATACATACATATGTATATATAACAACTGCTATGCAGTCAATGTTTTTTTGTAAAGCTTTGTCAGATTACATTTGTATGTGAATGACTGGTTATTTTCTATAAATTATAAAAAATTATTAACTAAAATTGCTGTAATATTCATATGAAAACCAGAGCATTCCTCTAACAATATGTCTCCATCCGTGTTTCTGGCTCACAGGTGTGTGCTGTTGAACTGCCGTATGTTTGCTGTTTGTCAGTCTGTCTCTCACTGCTGTCTGCCTGCCTGTCCATCCGGCTAGCCTGGAATGGGCCACAACTTCCAAAGACTAAAACACACCTCCTTTTAACCTGAGCTCCTCCGTCTGGACTCCAACATACACACAGGTAGTGAAAAAAAATAGCTGTTAAATAACATTCCCTCAGTAAATCTTTACAATCATCTGTCATATTCTGGTCACAGGGTCTGTGTCAGATGAGTAGATTAAGGACCCTATATTTGTATTACTGGTAGTGACACATTTTGTCGGCAATATTTGACAGCCAATGTGATCTTTTTAGAGCCAAGATGTTTTGGAAGTTTGACCTCCACACCACATCCCACATTGACACACTGCTAGAGAAGGAGGATGTGACGCTGACAGAGGTGATGGATGAGGATGACGTCCTGCAGGAGTGCAAGGCCCAGAACCACAAATTGGTGGACTTCCTGCTGAGACCACAGTGCATGGAGGATCTGGTCACCTACATCACACAGGAACCCAACACTGAAGTTGAAGAGAAGGTTAAATACAAGTAAGAGAAAATTGTGTAAAGGGTGTGAATAATTTTTTTTTGTTGCTTTCAAGAAACTTGATGGATCTGTAGACACCTTTTCTTTCTCAGTTCTCTCTCTGTTCTGTAAAGGTTATTTCTACCATAACGGTTATTTTAGCAATGAATTGTTATACAGGCTCACAAACGAGGTAAAAACGATTATTGATAACATTTTTTTTTATAACATGCACACTTTTTATTTATAGACTTTTTGTGAATCCCTGCAGTGCACAAAACCATTATCTTGACAATGACAGAATGTCAATAGATGTTTATATTAGATGAGAAAGAATATATATTATGATATATTATTATTATTATGATTAGGGCTGAACGATTTGGGGAAATAATCTAATTGCGATTTTTTTTCCCCAATATTGCGATTGCGATTTAATATGCGATTTTTTTTATTTGATCCAATTTTTTTCCCCAACAAAACATAATGAATGATTTCAATATGACCAACACAATATTAGATACATTTAGTGTTAAATAATATTTAAAATTATAGGTGTCTTACTGCTCCCAAGTCAGAAACATTTCACACAACTGAAACATAGAATATGCCTCTACTATACTTTGAAAATATTTTGTAAAATCAAAGTAAAAAAGTTATAAATAAAAAACGGAGAAATGCACAGGCCACAAAGTCAAACAGTACAACTGCTTGTATGAACAGTTTCCTGCAGCTAATGAAATGGTCCCACTCCTCAGACTGATTTTTAACCCTTTCGAACACAAGTCACGTAACAGACTGTGTGTGGAGCCACAACACAGCAGACACGAGGCAGTGTAAAGCCTTGAGCATCCCGTTCATGTCCGGGTGGTAGTGCAGCAGTACGGAGGCGCCGGGCCTCAGCAGGAAGACCCCCATGCTGAGCACCTCCGTCTGGCAGATGTGTGTGTAGGTGAACGGGGGGCTCTGGAGCCTCGCCGCCGTGGAGCTCGGCTTGCTTTTCCAGGGAGGGATTTTCAGGTCCGCCGCCCGCAACGCGATCACCATCGAGATGAGCTCGCTCTGTGTGTCCGTCACGTCGAAGACATGAGGCCCCTGTAGGTGACGCAGGGCTGCTTCGCTATCTTCTGGATTAGCGGAGTTGTGTTGTCCCGCGGCATTCTGGCTGCCGGTGAGGACGGCAGCCCGGTGCGCTACTCTTGTTCGCACGTGATAATCGCGCACGTTGCGATTAGGAAAATGCGTTTTATCATATCGCGATTAAATCGCAAATGCAATTAATCGTTCAGCCCTAATTATGATCAAATTTAGGTTGTGATTCCTGCCTCCAAAATGCAGGACAGTTATTGGTTCCTGCAATAATTCACTTGCTTCACTGTCTTCTGGCTACGCTCTGGTGCAGTCATGCCTCCATTACAGAAATCTTTCTGAAACTGAACAGTACACCTGTTCCCCAGCAGCCAATTCTATAATGTTTGGAGGTGTTCTGCTGATATTTTGTGTTATAGGCATAGATATTAAATCACAGATGCTTTGTAGTAGTACCTCAATATAGCTTTCCATGTTATCACAAATTTTTATTGTCAATATATCAAATCTCGAATCAAGTTTAGCTCTGAAAATGACTGGGCAACATGGTATTTAAGTGTCAGTCTGATTTCACACTCTGTTGGTTGTCTGGAAACAGAAAGCATTAATAAGAACAATCAAATTGCTCAGTGAATTGGGCTGAGAAACACAAAAAACTGAGAAATGCACAGGTCACAAAGTCAATCAGTACAACTGCATGTATGAACAGTTTCCTGAAACTAATGAAATGGTCCCACTCCTCAGACATTTTAACCCTTTCGAACACAAGTCACCTAACAGACAGAGTTTATATGGCATCACAACACAGCAGACATGAGGCATTGTAAAGACCTTGAGCATCTTGTTTGTGTCCGGGTGGTCGCGCAGCGGTATGAAGGTGCAGAGCCTCAGCAGGAAAACTGATAAAAGGCGATTTTCTAACAGCAACGTGCGCGATTACAACGTGCGAAAGAGAGTAGGGCACTGTGCTGCTGTCCTCACCCGCAGCCAGAATGCCGCAGGACAACAAAACTAGGGATGCACCGATCCGATATTTGTATCGGTATCGGTACCGATATTGAAGAAATTTCTAGATCGGGTATCGGTGACAATGGGCCGATCCATATCGGCGGATCTATTCAGTGTAATTCTATGCTGTGCGCTGTGAGTGACGTCATACGCAAGCAACACGCCGTGTTTACAAAATGCAGCGAGCGAAAGGATCAGCTCCCCCGTGTCACTTATGAGTTTAACAGCACACTGGGGGGGGTCCGGTGGCGCCTCACGGCGTCGCTGGTGCGGGGGGCTTTTTCTCATTTTCTTGGGACCGCGGGGTGGTGTCCGCCGGAGGGGCCCCCAGCGGGAGACGTAGCTGAGGTGATCCCCGAGAAGGGCCCGACACGCGTCCAGAGTCGTCGCCGGTGCGGAAGGCGGGCCGTCGGAGGGGACCGGGTACGGCGGTCGGCGGCGGCGACTCTGGACGCGTGTCAGGCCCTTCTCGGGGATCACCTCAGCTACGTCTCCCGCTGGGGGCCCCTCCGGCGGACACCACCCCGAGGTCCCAAGAAAATGAGAAAAAGCCCCCCGCACCAGCGACGCCGTGAGGCGCCACCGGACCCCCCCCAGTGTGCTGTTAAACTCATAAGTGACACGGGGGAGCTGATCCTTTCGCTCGCTGCATTTTGTAAACACGGCGTGTTGCTTGCGTATGACGTCACTCACAGCGCACAGCATGGAATTACACTGAATAGATCCGCCGATATGGATCGGCCCATTGTCACCGATACCCGATCTAGAAATTTCTTCAATATCGGTACCGATACCGATACAAATATCGGATCGGTGCATCCCTAGTTTTGTTGTCCTGCGGCATTCTGGCTGCGGGTGAGGACAGCAGCCCAGTGCCCTACTCTCTTTCGCACGTTGTAATCGCGCACGTTGCTGTTAGAAAATCGCCTTTTATCATATCACAGTTTTTAGCGCAAATTCAATATTATAACCATGGTTTTGGAAAAAAATCTAAGGAGCAGCTTTTTTTTTTTTCAGGTATCCTAACATATCATGTGAGCTGCTTACGTCAGATGTTGGCCAGATAAATGACAGACTTGGAGAAGATGAAAAACTGCTGATGAAACTTTACGGCTTCCTCCAAAATGAGCCACCTCTCAACCCGCTCCTCGCAAGCTTCTTCTCCAAGGTCCTGTCCATACTCATTGGACGTAAGCCTGAACAGGTAAGTTGGTCAAAAGGGGGTGTTGTGTGATAAAATGTGAAGCCATATTTGATTGATAATCAACAGGTTGCATGCTCTGAATGTTTTCTTGAAGTACTTTTCACTCAAGCTAAATATATTCGACTTTTTTTTTAATTGTGTTTATCCGATGTAAAGATTGTAAAGTGTGTATGATTGGTTTGTGTTTATAGATCGTCGATTTTCTGCGAAAGCAGGAAGATTTTGTTGACCTAATGATCAAACACATCGGGACATCAGCCATCATGGACCTGCTACTTAGAATGCTCACCTGCATTGAACCACAACAGCTCCGACAGGATGTTCTCAACGTGGGTAGCAGGACAATGCTTTCTCATGAGTGCAAAAATTATTTCTACAATAGTTTATTTACCAAGTAATAAATTAGACCATCACAACCAACAAGAACATATTAACAAAACAAATGTTGCTTGTGGTGATCTGGTATTAGTAAAGCTATCTTTCATCAGTGTGAATTTTACTTGAACCAGCCGAACAGGTCTAGCCTTGATTTTCAAGCAATTGTTTTTTTTATGAGGAATACACTGAGCATTTACAGCATTGTGCTTTGACATAGTATCTACAATGCTTAGATCTAGGTGTATAGTCTAGGGCTGCCACTAACAACTATTTTCAATTAATCTGTCGACCAATTTACCGATTAGTCGATTAATCTAAATTATAAATTTTCCTCCAAAAAAATGAGTGACCATTTAATTTCCGAAGCGCCGTGGAAGCCAGGCGCCTCCTATCATCCCCCCCTGTTAAACCTTTGTGCAGTTCACATGGGCTGTGATGCGCTGTGCCAAGGGCGCCTCGCGCCCTGCACCGATCGTTTTGGCGTGTAGTCTGTCGAGTTCGCTTAATAATGTGCGTGAGACAGACTGTGTATTAATGTTGACATCTTTATTCAGGTCCTAACTTCCGTGTCTGACCCTCTCACATTCATTGCCTCATCCTATTGGTCCTCAACATACCAACAAAGGGGCTTCCTATTAGTTAAACCTGCATGTCAATCAACTGTTGTGAATAACATTGAACAATACCACATCAAATATGCATCCCATGTTTTGTTACAGCCAGCCTGCGGCATCCAGTGTAAACCCGGCGTTACGTAGTGATATTGAAGAAGAACATTTGTTATAATGAAATGTCAGAATAAACTTTAACATTTTCTAACTGTTATTTCGTATATGGGATTTTCCCACGTGCTACGCTGAAGGTGATAATATGAATTTGTGAAAATGTATCTTCACTTTGAATGGATAACTAATTTTTCTTGCATTCCCTCTGAACATTTTGTGCTGTCTGGACCATCTCTGCTTGTTGTTGTTGTTTTATAGTGGCTAAATGAGGAGAAGGTGATCCAGAGATTGGTGGACATGGTACAGCCTTCTCAAGATGAGGATGTAAGTTTTGTCAATTGGCCACCAGGATATTACAGTCCTCTGTTTTATTTAAGCTTTGAAAAGATTTTTTTCCTAAAAGATCAGTTTACTCAATTACAAAAAAAAGAAAATCGTATACCAATTATTAAGCAAGATAAACCATCATGCTTGTTTTACATCTGTTTACAAATATAAGGACTTCAAATAATGAGTCAGATTTAAGACCTTAGATTCCTAGTTTATTGATTGCCTTCTCTTTTTTGTTCATCTTTGCCCAGAGACACTCCAATGCCTCCCAGTCACTGTGTGAGATCATCAGACTGAGCAGAGATCAGATGTTCCAGGTTCAGGGTTGCTCAGAGCCTGACCCACTTCTGGCCACACTTGAAAAGTATGTGCCATTAAACCAAAAGAACTATAATCTAAAAATGACCTTTTGAACCCTCTAAGGTGTTTTGTTTTTGCTGTATGTTGACCTCTGTATGCTCTTGAAACACATTCTGCTTCATCTTGGTTGTTCTCCTCAGACAGGAGACGGTGGAGCAGCTGTTGTCTAATATCTTTGACAAGGAGAAGAATGAATCTGCAATCGTCAGTGTTATCCAGATCCTCCTCACACTGTTTGAAACCAGGAGACCAGCGTACGTCTTGTGGACTCTGCCACTCTTGATGTTATATTTTGACATTCCATTTATAGTTGGTTTAGAGATTGTTATGCATCTGCACTGGCAATAGCTCGTGGCTGGAGGCATTATGTTTTCAGGTTGTCCGTTTGTACCATACTCAAAATGCGATACTTCAAGAATGCCTTGAGGGAATTTCTTCAAGTTTGGTACACATATTCACTTGGACTAACGGATTAACTGATTAGATTGGCCATACAAGGGAAATGTTTTGTCTAGTGAAGGTCTCTGTAACACTGTCGAGAAATTGTTTCACATTTGACACAAACATTCACTCGGTTTCAAGGATTAACTGTTATGATTTATGTAGCTAAAGGTCAAGGTCATGGTTGGTTTAGTTTTTCTTGAACGTGATATCTTATCAACTCATGGAATGTCTTCAAATTTGGTTCAAATACTCACTTTGTCTCAAAGATTTTGGTGGTAAAAGGTCAAGGTCACGTGACCATATGTCGATTTAATCGCAATACATCAGGAACGCCCAAATGTAATATCTCAGGAACATATCAAGGGAATTATTTCCTATTTGGCACATTTGTTCACTTGGACTCTCTGATTAATTGATTCAATTTTGGGGGTCAAGGTCACGGTGGCCTCAAAAAAACATGTTTTTTTGGCCAACATCTTAAGGGAATTTCCCCAACTTTTGATCAGCTGTCACTTGGAGTAAAAAATTAATTGATTAGATTTGAGTGGTCAAAGGTAAATGTTACACTTATCTTATATGAATCGGCGAAACATAAAAATGTGCACGTATACTATACTGGTTGGCGTTGGCAAACACCAGCAGTGTGGTAATTCTGGTTGAAGAATAATGTGAAATGAGAATAAAACACCTAGTATGATATAAAAAATGCCTTAGATTGAGAGACAAATGAATGGGCTTTTTGTTAGCACACTAGTTATTGAAGTCAGATTTTATAGCATAACACATTTAGTATCACATTTTCAGTACTCAGTTATTTCTGATATGTGAACATGGCAACATCACTACAACTCTGACTGAAAGCAGCACCCTGATGATTTATAAATCAAATTGGATTTTTTTTTGCCTATATTCACAAATCACAATTTGCCTCATAGGGCCTCACTATGTGCAACATTCTGTTTTTAACCCTCAGCAAGAGTAAGGAAAAACTACCAAACAAACTCTTGCAACAGGGGTAAAAAAAGTGATCCCTCTTCCAAGACGGAAAGAAGTGCAAAAGTTGTCCAGTGTAAGCAAACGGGTTATAAACAAGCCCAACAATTAATGTAGATCATTTTAACAATTTACTTGGTAGTAAACACATTTGAGACTACTGATGGTTTAATGGCAATTCTGTGTGACAGTTAATACCAACAAAATGCAAAACAACGAATTAGCTGAACCATAATTATAAGTAAATGCTGAGTTCATCATGCTATGAAATAATTGTGAAAATAGTCTAGCCACCTGCACCCCCACAATTACTACAAATGTTCATACTACTTATGTGCGTTTAATGTTGCAGGTTTGAGGGTCATATGGATTGCCCCCCAGGGATGTCCCATCCGTCATTTTCAGTTAACCACAGCATCCTGGAGGCTGTGCGACCCCGTCTCAAAGATTTCCACCAGCTGCTACTGGAACCCCCAAAGGTAAGCTGCTTAAACATGAGGTGTAAGCAGTTTAACAATAACAAAATGTTGTAGACTGCTGTAATAAGGTTACTTTCTTCATGTTAGTATTACATAATTTGTGTCCTATCCATTGTCAGCTTTTTCTAGTCTTTGTAGTATGTTTATCCAAAATTGGTTAACAGTGTAGTTCCTGAAATTGAATTTATAGTAATACAAGTGGTAAATGTTTACTAGAAATTATCCAAAGACGATAAATGATCAAGTGGCAAATGGCCTCCAACCCGATATTACATTATTTTTTTTTAATAATGAATTATTATGTGTATATATCCCTGTCCGTAGCTTATATACTGAGCTGAGTATGTTCTCCACTAACAGAAAAATGTGATGAAAACAACGTGGGGGGTGCTGGACCCTCCAGTGGGCAACACCAGACTCCATGTTGTCAGACTGGTGGCCAGTCTGCTGCAGAGCAACACACACAGCATCAACACAGAACTCATTAACCTCAACACACTGGGAGTCATACTAGTAAGTACTGTTGAGTAATTTTGACCATCCTCACACATTATATTCCTCATTCTATATTCCACTAAATATTATGTGTATCACATCTGTACAGGAGAATAGTGCCTGTCCAATTCAACAGATACTCCCTTCTCTCTCTAAGCAGTACCCAAGGTCAGGTTGTAGATAAAGGACCAACCACCAGTACACTGTAGTGTCTATGTTGAGGGAGTTTCATATTTAACACAGATGTGCCAGACAGAGAGACACCAATTCAACCATCACCAACTTTGATTAGTTGCGTATTTCTCCAGTGACAAGAATGTAAGGACTCAATGTTATCTAGGAATGGATACTTTGGGCTTAACTATCCAATAGGATGCAAAAACCTCCATGTAACAGAGTGGCAGTGATTCTACCCATTCATGGCTGTGCTGTTACAATGGCTGATGCAAGTAGAGGAAGATATATGGGGATGCTGTAGGAGACTTGTCACCCCCCAAGTCTGACATGTGTCAGACTCTGTTAGTGTTTGTATGGTGTTTCACCTTCTGGTCTCCTTGATGCATCAAGTCTTCATCAAAACCTTCTGCATAAAACATCAGCTTCTGCCTGAGTTCTCCTTTCACCAACTTCCAGAAAACTTACTTTATGGATATTTTATTTTATTTGTCACCCTAACGGTGTTCAAATTTATTTCACTACCTTATTCCAGTCTAAGAGTGTAACAGTCTAAAATGTAGTAATAATAATAATTAAATGTTATATATGTACTTTTCCTAACAATGTTTTCTTAACGCACTACAAGATTTAAAATAATGGTACATCACAGGATGTTATCAAGATTATCTCTGTGTGTCCACATAATGTTAGTTTGTCCCTGCAGGATTCCTTTTGATTTTTCTTTAGTATAGTGTTAAAACCACTCTTAGCATTATACTATCCATACCACATACTAATATGTCTGCCTTCATAATTCTTTGTTTTGCTCCTCAGGACATGTATTTCAAATACATCTGGAACAACTTCCTCCACATTCAGGTTGAAATCTGTACAGCTATGATTCTCGCTATGCCCCCCGCCCCCAGTGACATCCAGCCAGATACAGAGCAGGAACATGCAAGGGAGAGCATCCTCATCAAACATGTAAGAAAATAGTAGAGACAAGAAATACCATCATAATATTTTCTATTTGTGTTAGATAATTAAAGTTTTTTTGTTTTTTTTCTGCTGAACCTTCAGACTAAACAACAATGTTGGTTATGTGGTTATTCCATGACCAACAAGCCAATGAAGAAGTGAGTTGTACTAACTGTAAAGTAAAGATAAAACACAGTGGCAAAGACAGCAATTCTTAAATAAGAAATTACTGCAGCACGTTTTTCTAGGCAATCTGGTTCATGTTGAGCATAATTGGTTTATTTCAAAGTTTGGACTGAATATTGTATTGCAAGGTCCATGGACACCAGCTTCACTATTCACAACTAGTGAAGGCTTATTGATGATATGTTATAGATGACTGTCTTTGCAGTATACGCTAAATTAGTTGGATTAACTTGCTTATATTTTTCTTCACCAGCTGTTTCAAAAGTGCCAGTTTATTCAGAGAATCCTAGACGCCTGGGGCTCCAATGAGAAAGAACAGTGAGTATTCTGCTCTGCTGCAAAGACAATATAAGTAACTATGTCAGACTATTGCTGTGTTTAATTTAGTCGTGGTTTTCTGTAAAAGAAAATAACAGACCACAAACCAAAAGTTATGTGCTCCTTTACTATCAAAATGTCAATGTTAAAAGTGTAGCAAAATGTCAAAAGAACACTACTGGTTGTGGAGAAGTTAACAGAGTGATGCTAAAATTGTACCGATGTATTTTAGGGCGGAAGGTGGTCGGCGACAAGGCTACATGGGTCACCTGACTAGAATAGCCAACTCTATAGTTCATAACTCTGACAAAGGCCCTAATGGACCGCAGATACAACAGCTCATCTCAGGTAAGGACTGGCTCATACCGGTTATCTTCATCTGTCTTGAAAAATTGACTTTATAAATATAATAACATTTAAATTTATTTTGGGAGTAACTGAGTGAACATCCTCTCATGGCATCCCTTAACTCAATGGTTAGCCTATGTAACAAAATAACTAGTGGCATCTTGGAGTATGACCTCTGTGTGTGTCTAACACAGAGCTCCCAGTAGAGGACAGAGAGAAATGGGAGGCCTTTATTTCTGGGCAGCTGGCTGACACAAACAAGAGAAACACTGTCGACCTGGTGAGTAACTAGGGCATCATCAACGCTGATGTCAAGTTTTAGTTAAGCCATACACGTTGGGTTTGCAGTGCAGGTATTTAAGACAGTTTTTATGATTGTGCTGACCCTAGTTAAGCACATTGGATTAGGGTTGGGTAATATGCTAAACATTTTTTTCTAACCAGCCACCGTCTACCCAACAATAGTCAATTGGCAATATATATATATATATATATATATGCATGTGTGCGTGTGTCGGCGAGACATGGAAAAGAGAATGAGCAGAGTCTGAATGGTATGTGTGAATGAATGAATGAATGCAGGCAGTATTGATAATTTTCATTTAAAAAAAGCGTCAATCATTATTGCGTTGATCAATGTTGATCTTGTAGCGGTGGCGGAAAACAAGTCGACTTTAAACTGTACAGTGTCAGGAATCGGCTGTGTGTGTGGACAGCCACTTCAATAGACTGCTTAAGAATTCACATTTAAGTAGAGGATACTGTTTTCTTTAAGGCTCTTTTAAAGGTTCCAACCTTTTTTGCTTAAATTAACTTTTCTTTAGGTAAACACACACCACATCCATTCTTCCAGTGATGATGAGGTGGACTTTAAAGACAGTGGCTTTCACCAGGACTCCTCTCTACAACAAGTAAGACCAAAACACACATGCACAAATGCACATGTACACACAAAGCAGGCCCATAGCCACACAGACCACTTTATACAATGCTAGCTTTTGTTGGATATACATTGAAATTCAATCAACAGAGAAAGGTATTTTAAGCAGTGTCAGTGGTCAATATTGTCGCCTCAGCTCCTTTGCATATATACACTCTCAAAGCAGTTTTCACATCAAAACAATTATATTTGCTAGTTTACGTCATTGTACCTATTACAGTTAAGTTGAGTAAACAATCAAGTACAAGCTCCATCTTGGGTAAAATCGAATGAGGAGGAATCTAGTGGTTGAGATTTTGAACGAAGCTTTGTAACGTTAGGCAGACTTGAATGCTGATAGGAAGATGACTGTTCTTCTCCTCTTGTAGTTAAACATTATCTCAATTTGAAAACGTTTTGAAATTTATCATAATGTCACCCACTATTGCAGTCAATGGGAATACATCATATTGAAACATCAGTTTCTCACTCATGGAGCAATCCAACTTTGTGAAATTAACTCACAGGCATCCCTATACTGTCTAGATAAATTACAGATATTATCAGATTTGATTTTGATAGAACACATTTTTTTAGTATTAATAGTGGTGGTTGAATAATCTGGCTTATGTCAATTCATCAAAAATGCATCATGAAAAACTTATTTTCCTCAAAAGGCCTGTCCCTGACCCATTGCTGCTTAATGCAGCTATAATTGCTTGCAAGTTTTTTGAAAATTTGCCATGTTTGCATTTATTTTAGTCGAGCCTCTCAAAATACTTCACATCATTAAGCCCTCTCTCTGGGTGATAACAGTGATTTTCCTGCATGCATTTACCTTGTTTGTGTGCCATTATGTTGTGAAGACAATCACCAGCATTATAAGATGTTGGTAGATGCATATTGTATGTTTACTGGATCACTGACACTGATTAAATTTACTACTCAGATTTCCAAACAAAATTTTCAGGTACCAGTGAAACATGATTCAGTTCTGTGCTGCCTGAGCTCCTGAGCAATAGCATGAAGAAATTATCTTTTTTAGATAGATACAAGATTTCAATAGTTCTCAGTGAAGGGTACATTACATAAAGGCTACATGGGTTGTGAAATTGATAAAAACATTTCTAACTGATGGTGCAGTTGACATCAGATTTTTTGGTCACTGTACAACAAGTAAAACAGATGCGTTTTCCTTAAGCCCTTGTCACTGCAGTGAACAATGCATAACTTTTTTCACCGGGTAATTTGTGACTATGGGTCATGCACAACTACAAGCTACAGATACATCCATACCCTGTTTTGAAATAATTTACTTAACTACTAATGCTATTTAGAAATGTTTTAGTCACTGTAAACATAATGGATTTGTTTTGTTATTTTTGTCAAGTAATATATAGTGTTTGGCATCTGACTGTAAATGCATGTTTGTGCCTTTTTCTGCACTTAACCTGTATAGCCTACATGTTGTATATAAATATATACATATTTATTTATATTTGCTATGTATTTGTATTGCAAGTAATGACCAGCTTTGTGTAGAGCCAAGACTATATCATTATCGTTGGTCTTGGGTTTTGCCAGGCCTTTTCTGATTATCAGATGCAACAAATGACGTCCAATTTTATTGAGCAGTTCGGCTTCAATGATGAAGAGTTTGCTGATCAGGACGATGTTGTGGAGTGAGTACTCATCCTGCATGACTAGACTTCCTGTCTAAGTATTACTGTGTAACACTGAAGGGGCAGGGCACTTCCAACATCAAAAAGCTGGTTAGCAGATTTTTTTCATTTATCCTTGCCTTCCTTACTTTTAAGTTCTTCATTCTCTGTCTCAATAATATGCCATGTGAAACATCTGAATGGTCTCTAGATGTCATGCAGCATATATTTGTCTGATACATTTTATATTTTCACCTTGGATCATAACAAATTCCAATACAGTGATGCATAAAATGCTCATTGCCAAACCTTAACCATTTTTGGAAACATTAAAACTAATGTTATTTTTTTCATGATAAACCTTATTTTATTTGTATGACTACTATTGTGAATTATCCAACTTTTTTATGTTGTGTGCTGCCCCTATGTATCTTTTGTAGTTCAAGCTGGTTTTGGTGTTAATCTTGTGCAAAAGTTGTGGGTTGTTGAATATATCTTGCAGTTGATCAATTATTCAAAATGCGTGCTTCATTTTAAACAAAACTTGTAGAGTTAAGCAGAGCATTTTCTTTTTTGATATATTTGATTTTGGGTGTACCATTATCAAAAAATTGGTCTGGGTGGAATAAGCCATATGAACATTTAAAATCTATTCCTCTAATCTTGGCATTCATATTTGTAACTTTGAATTTTAAAACAAAGTAGATTCAAAAGATGAGATTAATAGATGCATTTATTTATAAAATAAGCATGGAAGTCCTATTCTATTAAAACTTTGCCACTCAAAGCAATAGCTGGCATCAATAAATAGCATCAGAAAAACTCCCAAAACACACATCAACATTAATTTGTTTTATCAGAATAAGAAAATATCTGTCCAAATTTTGTCTTCTGTGCAAGCAAGTGCTCATATATTCATGGTTCAAATATATCATAAAAATCATTGATTACTTCCATTCTTAATGAGTAATTAATGTGGCTATGCTTTGTAAAAGTGGCAGATTTAACGCGTGCCAGCATTTGTTCTAGATGGTAATATTTGATGCCAGTTTTAAGATAGGAAAATTCATGAGTGATAACTACACTGATCAAATTATGAAGAAATATTTGCTGAAAAATATATCTTTGTAAAATTGATTTGAATGATTCCCAGAACTGCTGTGTTTGTGTACCTTATAACGCTCCTATTCTAGTTAAGTCTGTCTGTTGTCCATCTGTGAAGTCCAGATGCTTGGAAAGTTTCTGACTAGTCTGTTGACGACTTGGCTTTTTTCCAGTCCAGATAATTTCTAAATCTCATGAATGCACAAGTAGGAAAGTAACATGGGATCGATGGATGAATAATTTAGGATATTTTCCGTTTGATCACTTTCAGTAGTGGGGACTTTTTAGGAATTTTGGGGTGGTAGGCTAGCTGGCAGATGGTAACAGGATCGTTGGGTTTATATAGGGTTTAGGTTTAAATTGTTCACCTGGCTTGGTCTTATGTTATTGTTACTAGTTCAGTTAAGTGTGACTGCTGTTCATCATTAGGCCAACAAGTAACTGACCTTAACAGTCGAGTCTCTGCTTTTGCCAAGGGAATTGTTCAAACATCTTTCCTAAACATCTCTGATGGGAAAACGTGATGAAAAACATTTCCAAACAGTCCAAACCAGAAGGGCACTCAGGGAGTTTATACCTCAGCTAAGGACCAACAGCCCCTTATGAAACCCAATTTAAATAAATACATCCTAGATATTTATTTGGATCCGCACCAAGTTACATTCACTCATTATACACTCTTTATATCAATCCCCTAAACATGCCTGATCTTCATCAAGATCCTACCCTATCCCTCAATATTAAAGTGGAATAGAAATTCCAGGAACCACACCAAAATTGGATGGGTTCTTCTGACCCGTACCACATTCTTTCACCAAGTCTCACTGTAAACCATCCAGTAGGGTGTAACGGTACACAAAAATCACAGTTCGGTACCTAAATTGGTATTAGTTCATGCTTCAGTTCGTTTTCGGTACCGTAAAAATAAGAATTGGGTATCTTGTCGGCTTTTTTATATAAACCACTAGTTTTCTCATTAGACATTGGCTGTCATTCTTAATAATGTCTGACTCACTAATAAAGTGCATAAAGTAAATAAAAAATGTATATTATGGGGATCGATTACTTGGTCTGTTATAAAAAAAAAACTACGACAATTAGAGAATGGATAAATATGATATATAAGCAATTATATACCACATTAACATTGTTTAAATTAAATGGGTAATCATTGCAGATTAATCAATAATGAAAATAATGGTTTGATAATTTATAAGTTTGGTGGAACATGTTACCTTAACCTTTGAAAGAGCTGGTCTAACAATATTCCTCTGTTTCCAGAATGATGCTTAGTTTGGCTAAACTTAGAGCTTTTATTAATGTTACCTGACCTTGGGAAACAAAGCAAGATTGAAAAAGGCAATCTTGGCCTACTTGTATAAGTGCTTTATATCTCCTGCTAGAACCCCTGTGGGATTTATGTACCTTTTATTTGTTTACAACTCAAAAAATGCATGTAAAAAACAAGTGTGCTTCTTCAGCACTATCTTTGTGACCTTGAACCTGGCAAAGGACAAAATATGTTAAAGTTTTTGCTGCAGTATGGAAAATGAAGTTTTATAGCCTGTCTGCTTGTTGTGTAGCCATGTATGTGGATGCCTAATGACCCTAACTAAACTAAACTTTGTTCTCTTTAACATTGCAGTATTCCCTTTGATAGAATATCAGACATCAATTTTTCACTGAATACAAATGAAAGTGTAAGTACTTGGTCTATTAATCTTGAAATCATATTAATTCAGTGATTTAGAGGAGAAGTGGAAGAAATTCAATATGTTGATTATTAATATGGCATGTATTGTATTTCCTGATATCATTGTTAACATTCATTTAAAAGCAGAAGCCACAAAGGGATATGATAAAAAATTCAAATTCTTTTTGGTGGATGTGTAGAATGAGGATTAATTTTGAATATGTGCATTTGAACCAAAAGGAACAAATGCATGATTAAATAAAGTAAAGCATGAATTGGCTTAAATTAATATCCATTGAGATGGCTCTGATTGAGGCCTGCTGTAAAACTGTTATGCAAGTATACTAGAGGTTAACCTGTTAATGTCTGCTTCACAGTTCAGGGTCACTTGTTTTGTAGGATCCAACCCTAGTTTTTATGTGCAAGTAAAGTACATAAGACAGTGTTTTATTAGCTACCCCTGCATGTGCATTTGTGTTACCACAGGCAAACATAGCTTTGTTTGAGGCTCGCTGTAAAGAGAAAATACAGCAGTTTGAAGATGCTGGTTCAGATGAGGAAGATATCTGGGATGAAAAAGATGTCACCTTTGCACCAGAGGCACAGAGACGCCCGAGGTCAGCTGACAACATGAGCACGCGCACACACAGACACACACACACACACACACACACACGTCCTTGTGTTGTGCTGAATACATGTATGTTGTGACTTTAAACTTTAAGGCCAACATCCCTCTCCTTTTTAAAAGTTGTCTATGAAACCAAACAAACAGGAAATAGCCGTTTATCTGTTGTGTCCATCTCAGGAGCTCAGGCAGCACAGACAGTGAAGAGAGCACAGATTCAGAGGAGGAGGATGGAAAGAGAGATCCATTTGAAGCATCCAATCCCATCACTGATGACAGAATGGAAGTTGACACAGGTTGGTTTACTTAGCTGACTTGAACTGGATTTGTTTTAAAATTTTGGATTTGTATTAAGTGCTGATAGTTAATGTTCTGTAATTATTATTTATTTATTTTAACAGCAATATATATGGTTCAGTGCTGGTGTACATTGGATTTGTTATCAAGACCTTGCTTCTGATGACAAATTTTTATGTATTTAAAAAAAAAAATTAGGGCCAGTGTGGACAGCCAACTTTGATGACATCCCCATGGACACGGGTACATCCACAGCTCCAGCCTCCAGCCCCAGTGACCCTGCTGCCTCCTGTCCTTTGTCCTCTTCCTCCTCCACCACCACAACGACTGAAGTCCTTTCTGGGGAAGCATGGAGCACCTCTCCTGCTCCCACCTCCAAATCCGAAACTGGCTGGGCAGACTTCTCCAACTTTACCCCTGTTAGGTAGGGCATCCTGACAGACTCTAATATAGCTTGCTGTTAGTGTGCCAGCAGTATTGATTAAGATGATTGATTGAGTATTGATTGCTTTTGGCTTCAGTCAAACTGAAATAACAATTCTTAAAGAGAAATTTTATTTTTCAGCCCAAAAGACCCACTGAGATGCAACTCTCCTGTTGCTATGGAAACCAGCATAGAGACAATGGACCCTCTTGGGGTCAATGCCCCAATTCAGCCTGAAGGTGAGATGTCATCAAATACATGTCCATATTGACAGCTAGGGTGACTTGTGTACACAGTTATGATCCTGTGACACACACACACAAAAGAGGGTGCCCCCCCACATTCCTACATCTATGAATGAACATAAGTCTTGCTGCTGACCCACTGTGACAATCTAAACATAGACACCTTTTGAAGGAAAATTTGATACTTGCTAATTTGTGTAATTATCTTTGCTTATCATTTAGTATCCAAATCTAAATTAACCAAAAATTACTTTGAGTGAATATGCTTTCTATCTGGGTAGCTTGAGTTGATAAGTGTTGAAACAGCTAAAATAATATTGACCATTGGCAATTATGACCACTTTTTCCCCACTCTAAACACCCCTCAGAATGTGATGGCTGGTTGGGAACCAGTGTGGCTTCTCCCTCCCCCACCTCACCCAAGGATTGTGGGAAATCTAAAGCAGATGAGGAAACCACCTGTTGTGAGCAGCGCAGCATTACAGAGACGGTCATCAATGGCTCCATGAAAGAAACAGTCAGCCTCACTGTTGACGCCAAGACTGAGACCGCCGTCTTCAAGAGGTTCGCCAAACTCATCCACACGAGACAAATACTACATAGCTGTACTTGATGACTCGATGTCATTACTAGCAGATTCAATGCTAAGGATGTGGTCCTGTTATTCTAAAAAGGGAATATTGAAAAGCACTTGCATTACAGTGTCTTCTATAGAATGACTACATGTTATGGTGTGTCTCATAAGTGTCACATCTGTTTTCTGAGAGTGCCCTCATACTATTACTTAGTCACGAATCCTTTAGTAGAAGTGTTAAATTGGTGACAGTCTCCAATCTCGGTGTTATCACCGAGATTGGAGACTGGCACCAGGCCTATTTAAAACATGTATTGGTTGGAGAGTGTTAAATAGAAATGTGGTTTAAAGATGTCTATCGCCAGCACATGATCTAAGATCCAATTAGCACAAAATATCATCAGTTCTCTTTGTTCTGCCTCATTTAAACAGAACCATTTGCTCCTATCCTCGCATTTGTGCACCATGTTCTATTAGCTGAGCACAAAAATACCACACAAATGGGTAAAACCAATTTATAGGTCAGAAGAATAGTGTAGGTGTTCTGCTTCAGCTGCTCGTTGCAGCATACGGCCAAGTTGGGCTGAAAGGAGAGAAAATAGTAGAGACCGAGAGACAATTCATATCTGGTCCATCTTAAACAAATTATCAAACTACAAATGTGTCACAGCCACCTTCCTAACTTTTCAGTCCACCAAGGACTAATTGTTTCTTTATCGAGTTTCAACAGTGCCTTCATATTGAAGTACTTGCTTATCCTAAATCAGCAGCTGTTGAAGGTGGTCATCCTCTTGTTGATGCTGCAATATATTGTCTGTCTGTCTGTGTAAATAACTGTCTGATGAACTAAGCGACACTTACAACCTGAGCTTCCCCTCTCTCTCTTGCTGTGCGTTGTGGGTGTGGTCTTCTTCAGAGTGTTGAAATCTTATCGGTATGTACAGCCAATCAGAGATCAGCCTGCAGCCGTGATGTAGTCTTGTTGTCACGTCAACCACCAACTTTTTTCCCAGTTTTGATCTTTTGGTTTCAGCTCCTTGTTTGTTTTTTTCATTATCTCCATTCTGCATGTTTCTCTACAAAAGTTGTCGTCCATTTCTGGATTCCCGTCAGCCTCTTGACAATAGCAATTTTAATGGTCTCAAACGGCTTGAACTATTAAGTTTTATTTATTTATTTCTATAGTAAGTGTCTCCCACATCTGCCTTTTTATTGGCTCTATCCCTTAGCCATGCTTCCCTTCTTAAGAGAATAGAGAAAAATGCAAAAAGGTACATTAAAGGTGTAACTGCTTACAAATCCCTAATGTGTGTCACATTAGGCACTGCTGATTTTAATGATGCATTTACGCGTTAGTCCACCAGTCCGCAATGATGCGTGTGTTCAAAGACCATTTGTAAATAATTCTTATCATTACGGCCCTCCCAACTTTTACCAACATTTTTTGAAGTCGAGTTGGCTGGCGAAACAGCCTACTGTAACAGGTTTCTTTTTTCTGATATTTATAATTTCAGTTTACCTTGTAAAATTTCTTTAAATTTTATCTTTTAAAATTTATTTTATTTTAAAATAAAATGGAGACACCTTAAGTCAATAACTTCAAACATGTTAATGACTCTACTCTCCTGAATTTATGTTACTTAAGGCCTTAAGTATGTGCCAGTGCAGTGGGAATCCTTAATATCTACCAAACAACTTAAGTTGGATTTAGACTTATTTTATTCCTTGTTGTAAGCATTAAGGATGGATATTATTGTTGTTACTACGCAATAAAAAAAACTTCTAATCAGGCACGACAATACCATTATGAATGTTGTTGCGTTGTGTGAAAAACAGATGTTGTTCCACGTGTGTAACCATAACCAGAGATTTGTAATTGGGCACGTTATAAATTCCAAAGACGAATGTTTTGTAGCATGACAGCTTGTTTCCAGAAGTAACAAATGCTGGGTGATTGTTAAGTATCATCACATTTGTTGGATTGTATTTCGGTGTTTGAGTGATTTGCTTTGATTGAGGCCTCATCAAGATCATTGGTGGTTCGCTGAGACAGAGCAAGACTGACGGCTGGCACAATCAATTTTGGTCTAATCAGTGTCCAAATCTGTTCGTATGGCCACCTGCTGTTTGCTGGATCTGTAGCTTCACAGTAGAAGGAGTGATGTAGCTCAACAACCAAAACAGTTGACTTTCTCCATTTGCTGTACATTTGATGCTTTTCCTGCATACTGCTCCAGTTACTCCATTTCAACACCTCCAACATTTGTTTTACTGTGTACTCTATCAGTCAGTTCAGCATGCATCACAGTTCACGTCTCGTCTTTTTTTGTGTCTTTCTATGGGAAAGTAAGTGGTTTGTATAAACTAATTATTATTGTATTGATGTATATCTCTGTGTTTGTGTATGTACGTGTGTGTTCCAGTGATGAAGAGAAGAGTGCTTCTTCAGAGAAATACTCAGTAGTGGAGTGTGTGGATTTGGAAAGAACAGGCGACAACACCTCTGCCGCTGCCTGCTGTCCCAAAACAGGGTCAGACACAACACATGGAAAACTTACCTACAGAAAAATTAACAACCATATCAATCTCTACATCACAAAATGCTTAAATGATTGTCTTGAAGGTGCATAATTCAAAAGTAACCTTTTTATTTATCTGTGGTATCAAAAATTATCATTAATTAAATCAACTTTTCCAGTGGAACATGCCACTCCATTTGTCGTTAAAAAAAAGGAACTAAGTGTCCAGCAGAGAAGTCAGTATTACAATATCAGAAGTCAATTTAACGATGAAAAGTATATTTGGCTGTATATTGAATATTAATCTGCAGTATTTACACAACCAATTCTAATAGTTGTACATATTATATCGCTAGAGCAACATATTTCCACATCTTTCTCTTTAAGCAAAATGTTGTAGAAAAACACAGAACTGTATTTCTGATCAATCACAATTTTTATTTGAATCAATTAAAATAGATTCTTATTGCTCAGCCAACATGTGTGTCCTCTGCTTAATGTTTTGTGTGCTGTGGTCACTTGTTGCAAGTGCTTCAGTTAAGGCTGTCCTATGTTCAAAATTGAGTTGTTACGTCATGTTTTTGTTTTTTGCATTTAAATGAATAGGTCATTGTTTCACTTTTTGATGACATGAAATGAGGTCATTTATACCGGAACCTCATACAGTTTTTTTTCAAGAAAAAAATAAAAGTGTAAGCAACTTTGATATTTTCCTGACTTAACGAAATCATCAAGAATCAAAGAGATTTGAATCAAATCGTAATCAAACTTTATTGGACTGTTATAATAGAAATTAGACTGACTCAGGGAATCAGTGCAATTATCAATCCCTAATTTTGCATTTACTGTAAGTGGTTTCCTTTTGATCATGATCTATTTGAGATGTGTTACAATATTTCCAGATGAGCTGTTGACAGACTCCACTCTCCTTTGTTTACTTAAACAGTGACGCGTGTCGGTCCACTGCAGAGCTTCCCAATGGTCCTCTAGAGGAAATGGCAGCCATAGAGGAAGCCAAGTAAGTAAAACCTGTGTGAGAGGTTGATCCTGACTCTTTCTAGGATATACCCCTAAATCATGAAACCCACTCAAATGTCAATGTGTAATGTTCGGTATACGTCTTAACTCAGAGAAAAGTAGTAGAGTACAGCTAATTATTGTGTTACTCTAAAATGTTTGTATATCTATTTCCTCTGTCTCCTTAATGTCCATATCTTTATCTTTGTGTTTCTCTCCAGAATAGACCAGAGTGCCATTTCTTCAGAGCCAGCTGTGAATGGGCCAGCATGAGGGTAGTCTATTGCAAGCCAATGGCCAGCCTGTTCTGCCGCGCAGGGCCCTCCTCCTGGCTAACCAGCAGAGGCCACTGTTCAGAGCTCTACCAGTCACATGCCCCACCAGGACCAGCAATACTCTCATGTGCTCATCAATGACAGTCACAGACAGGTGTACAGACACAGGATGAACTGAAAAGCAAAATAAGAGACAAACTCAAATGGATACTAGTTTTTTTTTTTCTGCTTTTGTTTATATACTATTGTTCTTATGAGGTGATGTCCGACTGATGTCTTGCCACTCAAAATTAAATAGTAATGTTGCTATAGTTAAAGAAATGATTGTATGAATAAAATATTTTATAAAAAGACAAATGTATACAGAAACATAAGATGAATTACCACAGAAACGGGAACCACACATTGGTGACAAAAGCAACTACAAAGCTGTTAGTAGATCGATCTGTTCTCCTGCACAGCAGCCAGACACAACAGTTGCTTTAATTATAACTTGCCCACCATTGATCTTTCTCTGAGCAAAGCTGCTCCTTCCAATTGAAAAACGTTTTAATTACCACACAGTTTTATTTTGCTGCAGATATTCTTTGTAAATGTTTTCACTTGTATTCTTCTGCATTGAGTAAGACCAAGCTTTTTGGTATTTTTTATTTATTTATTATGGAAGTAAAATGATGGTTATGTATTGTTACTTAAGAGCCATACAAACACTCTCTCCCCTTCGAGTGAGCTGCATTTGTGTTTGTTGTCAGCACAGCCTAAAGTGGGAGCTGTAAATGCTTTCTGAGGTTGATGTTATAGCTCAAATTTCAGAACTGCAGTCCCCTCTCTTTGGCCTAGCACTCTGATTGTTTTAATTTTTTCAAATTCTTTTTAGACCAATAGTTTCTCTGAGGGTCTTCCTTTTATATTACCCTTACATTTAGAACATTTAATTATAGGCTGACGACAGTCTGCAAAACTGTAATTTCTTACCAGCCATGACTTACTTCACAAAGGGACATGAAATAATAAGAAAAGTCAATTTGATTCAGTTTGTGTTAAGAGTTTAATGTTCTGGAAAGGCTGCTGAACAAGTTCCAGGCAGCAGTGTTGCATACTTGCACTGCATTCAGACTGACAACTCTGGAGAAAAAACAGCACCTGTCTTCAAGGTATTGTTGGCATCTCAGAGTAACAAACCAGAGCAGAGAAGCTGAACCATCAGACCATTTACTATCTTGACCAATCAAAATAGAGCCAGTCAACATTTCTCGTAGATTAGGTCACTGGTAAAATTTTACTGTTCACCCTTGTTTAAAAGGATGATTCAAAATCCTTTCTTTAAAATCTTGTCTGGTGTTATGGTGTCTGATATGCCTTCAACAGTTTGAATTAATTACTCAAACTGCCTGCATTGTCTTATTTCTCAGCAGTAACCAAAGTAAAATATCCTCTCTAATGTAGACCCTTGACTCTTGTCAGCCATAACGCAGCTTTGATCCTTCATCCACTTAAAAATCCACTTTCATGAGACTTTGGATTGACTTAGTTTTCAAATTTCAAACTTGCTGTGGTTTCAGACAAACTAGTTGCCTCTGTATATATGGCCTTTTACGTTTGGTTTGGTCGCCACCAACCCCTGAGAAAAATGTCTGTCTGGCTTTTGAGGTGCTAGATGCTTAACCTTTTCAATATTATACATAAATGATCAACTTTTGCATTTGGCCAACTGTTGGCGAAAATGAACATGAGCTAGTCTTGAAATATGTTTAAGCATTACTGCTGAATATTACGTGAGGTTAACAGAGCCTGACACAGGCCAGTTACCCGAGCATCTACAAGCAGCTGGGATGAAATTAAGGCCGCATTGTTTCTACAGAACCTTATCTCCACTTCAAATGTGTTCTCCCTGGAATCATATGATTCAGTGTTTGGCATTTGTTTCCAAAATAAACTAGTTTTGTAACTCGGTTTTCTGTACCATCGTTAGAATAAGCTATTTACAGCTGACATACAACTTAACACCAACTTTTTGTCTGATTATTGATAAATTCAATTTCATCGTATTTTCTGAAGCTCAGTGGTCTTTGCAGATGGGTTATTAGGCTGGTCTATTGTTGCACAATCCCACCACAGACTTTGTTTTAATGCTCTCCATATGTGACCTTAAATGCTTAATGTCAGTAAGGCTATCTTCCTTCAATGACCCATATTTGTGAGCTGGCAGTCAGTTTCTTTCATTGGATTAAATGTTTCACTGGAATATAAATTTGCCTTTAACGTGACACTGCATGAGGTGGTCTTCAACAGTGGCTCTCTTCTGGTCCTCTCCTTTGTAGAAAAGCAGCTTCAACTTCGCGCAGACATCCTGGAAAAGAAAGGTCAGTATTTGTATTCCTCTGCAACCGCCAGTGGCTGGAGGCATCCTGTTTTTAGATTATCTGTCTAATCCCTTGTAAATACTATATTTTAGAGGGATGGTTCAACCAGAAATGAAAATTCACTCGGGTGTTTGAATCAACAAAAAAACGCTTTTGGATTTTCAGGGGTTAACAATAGCAGCCGAGTCCAATATGATTGAAGACATTTGTTAATTCTCTTTAGACGTAATAAAATAACAGCAAAAACATAACATGCCTCCTAAAGGCCGGCGCATGCTTCTGCAACGGCGTCTGCCGCTTTTCACGTTGTGACGCAGGACTCGTCATTCATGGTTTTCCAAGCGTTGCGCTGGATGCAAAGCAATTCACCGCCAGACCACTAGGTGGAGTAATTGAGCACCAAGATAAGAAAGATTGGGGATCGAACCTCTGAAATAAAGGCCCTCCTCAAGGAAAAGAAGAGGGTCTTTAGGTCAGGTAACAGGGACGAGCTAAAGACTGTGCAGAGGGAGCTGAGGAGGAAGATAAGGGACGGGAAGAAAGTCTACAGGACGAAGATGGAGGAGCAGCTGCAGCTGAATAACATCAGTGGGGTCTGGAAGGGCCTGAAGACCATGTCTGGTTTCCAGGGGCCCAACCAACAGCCTATGGGGGACCACAAGTGGGTGAATGACCTTAACTTGTTTTTCAACAGATTCGATAAGCCACCCACCCCTCCCCCCATCCAGTCCTCTCTGCTGCTGCAACCCCCTGTGGACTGCCCCCCCCTCCCCCACAACACTCGGCTCCCCTCCCCCACTCCTCATACACCACAGTCCACAATCAGTGCCCCCCCCCCCCTAACAACCCACGGCACTCAGCCCCCATTCCCCAAATTGTCCCTCACAACTGCCCAGGTGAGGAAAGAACTGAGCAGGATGGAGGTGAGGAAGGCCACGGGTCCAGACGGGATCAGCTCAAGGCTCCTCAGGTCCAGCGCAGTCCAGCTGTGTGGGATAGTGAAGCACGTCTTCAACCTGAGCTTGAGGCTGGGGAGAGTACCACAGCTGTGGAAAACTTCCTGCGTGATACCAGTCCCAAAGACCCTGCGACCCAAGGACTTCAGCATCTTCAGACCGGTGGCGTTAACATCCCACCTGATGAAGACGCTAGAGAGGCTGGTCCTTGTACACCTCCGCCCCCTGGTGAGCTCATCTTTGGACCCGCTCCAGTTCGCCTACCAGTCTGGCATCGGGGTGGACGACGCTGTCATCTACCTGCTACACAGATGCCTTTCTCACCTGGAAAAGGCTGGAAGCACTGTGAGGATCATGTTCTTTGATTTCTCCAGTGCCTTCAACAGCATCCATCCTCTACTTCTGAGGGACAAGCTGGAGCAGACCGGAATGGACCACCACCTCACCGCATGGATCCTGGACTACCTCACCAACCGTCCACAGTATGTGCGGATACGGGGGTGTGAGTCTGACCTGGTGTCCTGCAGCACGGGGGCCCAACAAGGAATCGTTCTAGCTCCATTCCTCTTCACCATCTACACCTCGGACTTCTCATACAACTCCAATAACTGCTCCCTGCAAAAAATTATCTAATGACTCTGCAATCGTCGGACTCATTTCTGCCGGTGATGACAGGGAGTACAGAGAACTGAGCCAGGACTTCATAACACAGTAAACACTCTCCTCCGACACCAGTGAACATCCAGGGAACGGACATTGACATCGTGAGATCCTATAAGTACCTGGGTGTTCACCTAAACAATAAACTGGACTGGACTGATCACACACAGGCTATTTACAAGAAGGGACAGAGCAGACTCTATCTGCTGAGGAGTCTGAGGTCTTTTGGTGTGCAGGGAGCACTCCTGAGGACCTTCTTCGACTCGGTGGTGGCATCAGCCATCTTCTTTGGAGTGGCCTGCTGGGGCAGCAGCATCTCGACAGCCGACAGGAAGAGACTTAACAAGCTCATCAGGAAGGCCAGCAGTGTGCTGGGGTGTCCACTGGATACGGTGGAGGTGGTAGGAGACAGGAGGATGGTTGCTAAGCTATCCTCCCAGATGGACAACTCCTCCCACGCCATGCGGGACACCCTGGCAGCTCTAAACAGCTCCTTCAGCCACCGGCTGATTCACCCCCGGTGTGTGAGGGACAGGTACTGCAGGTCGTTCCTTCCTGCTGCTGTCAGACTGTACAACCAGCTGTGATCCCATTGAACACACAACAAAATTCGTGCAATTTCTGCAATTTAATTTATTTAATTATTTTATTTAATTATTTAATTGTATTGTTTAGTTGTTCTACTACTTACTATTTATTTGCTTATTTACTTCTTACTTTTCTTTTCTTTTGCGCTTGTTGCGCTGTGTCTGCGCTGCTGCTGTAAAAACCTCAAATTTCCCCGCTGTGGGACTATTAAAGGATTCTGATTCTGATGAACCCGCGACCTTTGTGTTGAAGAACGACCACTCCACCCACTAGGCCAAACCGCCTGCTGACTCCCGTGAGGAACTTAGCACCCTAAGAAGATGGACAAATTACGTGTGTGTCTGTGTAATTCTATGCTGCTTTTTATACACACTTCAGAAAAAATATTTTCTACTTTACTACCTTACTTAAAAGTTAGTTTTATATTTTTGGATTTTAGATACTGGAGGATTTAACATGCTTTAAAAACCTATTGTTAGAGAATAACCCAGTAGTTTCCAAACTTGTCTTCTGACGCCTTACAAGAATCACAGTCTGCTGCTGCTTGTTTCCATGTGATGTCCTGAGGCTGCCCCCTGCTGGCTACTGGGTTCCTCTGCTGCTCTTGCTTGGTTTGTGCAGCTTGTGATTAACTAAAGCTGTCCATAAAAGAAAATCTTTACTATCCTTCAAGGGCAATTTGATGTAAAACCAGCAACCAGTGCACGACAAAAATAAACCAATATATACAATGTAAATAAAACACAATATAAAAACCCTATAGACTAAGTAGCAGGGGAAAATTAGCTTTTAATAAATGAATTGATAAGTCGACCAAGAGAAAATTACCTGTCAACTATTTAGATATTCTAGAAACATTTCATTTTACTTTTAATTTCCTGTTGTGTTTCTAATTATTAATAATGTTGGTGACATTTCCTTGATAAATGTGTGGAGGTTTTATTACCTCTGCTAAGGAGGTTATGTTTTGACCTCTGATTTGTCAGTCAACATGTAATAAACTACTGGACCAATAACCACAAAACTTGGTAGAAGGAAGCTGCATGGATCAGAGATGAACCTGTACGGTTCTGTTGAGCTCTACTGAGTGCCAGTCTAGTGAATGAATCTGGAATCCTCTCTCAAAAAACATATCTACAACATTCAAGCAATAAGGCAAGTGGAAAAGTGGGCATATGACTGGGGGTTTAAGCTATCAACAAGCAAGTCTTGTTACACGAAGATCACTTATAATTGCACACTTGGTGCTTGGAAGCTTACATTATTTGGGCAGCAGATGGAGAAAGATAATGAGTTTAAGCATCTGTTTCTGTGGCTTTATAACAAAATACATATCAACCATTTAGATACAAAATGTCAAAACAGTAAAACTGTTAAAAGCAGTAGCTGGCTATGACTGGGGGGGGGGGGCAGGAAAATAAGCATTAATTAACATATATAGGGCAGGCATGAGGTCTGCAATAGACTATGGCTGCATTGCTTGTGGAGCAGCAGCAAAGTCATATTTACAAAAAATGGAAAGTTTGCAGTATATCACTGTGTCAACACCTTTTAATGCAATACTCATAGAAGCAGGAGAGATACCACTTGAATTAAGAAGAGAAACACTTGCACTAGCATACTGGAGCAGCTTGAAGGGAAGAAAATCCCTCAATCAAGAAAAACAGGACACAACCTGGGGCATGTGGTTTTTGCTGTGTATACCCCTGAGTTCAAAGTATCAATCTCAAAAAGATTATCCAATCATCTATCTGTCTTCACAGCAGAGACTACCACAACCATAATTGGGTTACAGTGGGTGGAGGAGGTAAGATCGGACAGGGTGGCATTATGCTCTAACTTAGCAGCTGCTTTTTATTGTATTTATTTATTAAGTATATTTTGGGGGCTTTTATTGCCTTTTATTCACAGGAAGGAGAGCAAGCTGTGAAAGGTAAAATCAACAATATCCATCAGAGAAGAATTAGTAATGAGCTGTTCTATAGTTTGTTCAGACTTCACAGGTATAGACGTTCACTTTTCTTGGGTACCTACTTGCTCACGAGTGGTTAACGGGTATGAGTAAGCTGATTAGTTAGCTAGGTAAACCTAGAAAGTAAACATCAGTATCAGTTCAACTTGGCGAAGGAGAAGGGAAAGCAATGATCAAGAAGAAAGAAATGAAAATATGGAACCAGGAAGGAAGAAGTTATTATAAAATAGAAAACTGATTCATAAAATCCTTATATCAATACTAACATTTGATCACACTGGATTAAATAAAACTTTATTTATAATGGGGAAGTGAAACAATGACAATAATCTAATAATTTGTGGGGTCTAATGGGGGTTTTGGGGACAGATGGAGAAGGAATAAATGACATCAGGAAGGCCCTCGTTGTTTTTATAGAAGATGTGGCTGATGGGTTAAATGACATGATGTTATACACACACACCTACAGTAGGTGGCGGTATACAACTTAAGTTGTTTGTGATCCGCTAGTAAACCGAGAGAAGAAGAAAGAAAGGAGAGAAAAATCCTGCCGCTGTCAAATCCCACTGCAACCACTCTGATGGTTTCTCAGGTCTATTGTCCATATGTCCCTCCTGCAGCGTCCAGTGTCAGTGTGAGAGATGACGGACAGATACAGTGAGATCGGTTTTGTCCAGCAAATACTCGGGTTGAATTTAGTGCCGAGGAAAAATGGCACACATCGAGGAAACGACACATCTCTCAGCGACTTCTCAGGTGGGCTAATGTTTGCTATCTTGTTAGCTACCAAAGCTTAATAACACCAGGTTGAGGAATATCACACTGTGTTTCACGTTTTCCTTGTTAACGAACGTGTTAAATTTGGTCAGTTCTCTGTATATGTCTCCCTGTAGGTTCGTAGCTGGACGCACAGTGAGCATTGTTTAGGTAACTCCTGTACATTAGTGCAGCGAGCTCACTTCCTGCTAACTCTCAACTGTTGTTAAGACAAACCTCTCACGATGGTTGATATAAGTTGCTGTGATTTTCCACTTTATTTCTGTTAGCACCTGTCACCACCTTCAACGTGAATTATTAGCTGTATAAAAACATTACGTAACGTTGAATTACATCCCTGTGCGCTGTTATAGTTAGGTGCTCTGCTTAGTATTGGGTGAAGCCTGAGGTAAGAAAATGTCTGACTGGCCACTGCTTGTATTTGATTATTGAGCAACAAGTTAATTCAAAATCAGATAACTGTTTCACAGCCTAAAGCCATTATTTAATTCACAATCAATGCAATAAAGTGACATGTTTTCTTCAGTTTTCCCTCCTTACACCTGCTCAATCGGTTTATAACAAATCCATATAGGTGAGTTTAAACCTTCAGCTTTAATTCAAGGGTTTTGATAAGAAATATCCCATAGAGTTTACTGTAAACCCTGACATTACACATTAAGGAATTAAAGCCTGTTTTTCATAGTCCATTGATTGTGTCACTAGTCCAAATACTAATGGAGCCACCTGTAGTCCAGACATGCACAATAAGGGCATCAAGATAACATCAATATAAAAGTGCTAATATGTATTTTAATTTTATGAGGTTTTGTTGACACCATAACGGAGACCATTTTTGAAGTGGCAGCAAATGTGATTAAGAAGATGTTGTGACTTGTCTTGGACTCAAAGGCTAAAGTACGGGACTTGGCCCTCTCCTGACTGGGACTTGAGTCATGAACCTGTAGACTGTACCGATGTGTGAAACTCTAATGGATTGAACACCACAGAAGAAATTACCTTATTTGGTGGTGGTTGGATAGTCATTCCAAAATCTCCCATAGGTGTTCAGTTCTGTTAATATGTGGAGACTGTAGCCACAGCAATTGACTCCAACGATTATCATACTCGACAACCATGGCCCATCATCACCTGCATGGTATCATATTTATTCTATGTATTCAGGTCTTTCCTTTCATTTGTCACTCCTATATTTTACAAAATCCTTTCCACAGAGGAGATGTAGTGAGTGGAATGAGGAATCATGGTAATGAACAATTTCATAATTGTATTAAATTGCTCCAGCGTCATGTAGAACTTTTCGTAATTACTTATCTGATTAACATGAAGTGATGTGTGACTGCATGACTGTGTTTGTCCAGAGATGTGGTATGGAGTGTTTCTGTGGGCAGCGGTTTCTTCCCTGGTCTTCCACCTGCCTGCAGCTCTCCTCTCCCTTGCCACGCTGCGCCAGCACAAGATGGCCCGATTCATGCCCATTGCCATCCTCCTCATGGGCATCGTGGGACCAGTGTGTGGGGGAGTCCTCACCAGTAAGTTATGGGGAGGTGCACTATTAGTTAACTAAGTTATTAAATATTTTTACTCTTGCTAGTAGGTACAAGAAGTTCTAATTAGTTAAACAAATTGATTAGAGTGGCGTTGTAACTGTTGAACCTAAAACGTTAGGCAGCTTCCAGCCACCTGCCGGAGCTGCATCCCTCTCTTTATGCCTTAAAGCCCGAAATTTGTAAAGCAGCCAGGTCGAATGCGGGAGAGATAAAATCTAGGAAAACTGGCACAGTTTGACAGTATTTTGATGTAGAAAATTTAAATAATGACTTTAATCTGTGTCAGAAAAAACTGGAATAAAACCACTCCACCGGAGCCCCGCATACATCACATTCATGTCAAGGAAGGATCTGCATTTCATCAGATTTATGTCATAACAAGTACCAGTCCAGTTAAACGTGGCCAGATCCAGCCAAATCTATGCCATCATACATCAACTACCTGTTATTTTGTAATAGGAAGTGTTTGGAAAAGAATGATCATATTTATTATTATTATTCTATATATATATATAATATGTTTATTATTTAAGTTCCATTTTTCTAGAGTTCCATGGCTTAAAATCGGAAAACAGGTCAAACTATGCAGTTAATTTATACTTATATAATGTTTTGTCATATTTTTAAGGTGCAGCCATCGCAGGCGTTTACAAGGCGGCAGGGAAGAGGATGATCTCTTTGGAGGCTCTTGTTTTTGGGGTCGGACAGTCGTTTTGTGTCCTCATCATTTCCTTCCTCAGGGTTCTCGCCACCCTTTAGCAGAGCTGAGGCTTGTCTGGGTGGACCTGATGCTGCTGGATCACTCTCACACCAGCTGCAACCAAATTTCACACGGTACATTACTGCATCCCGGCAAATCCTGGGCCACATGTGAACCAACCAGATGTGGGTTGTGATGTCACTTCCTGCTGATGGAGCAGGAACAGAACAGATTTTAGTCTACTATGAAGAAATAAGCAGCAGGTGTTATACAGCACTAAGCCTTCAAATTAGCTGTCGAGACATCTATATGATGTCACTGTAAGACAGCTAAAAACTGTATTCACATCACACGGGAGGTATACACTACACTACAGCAAAGACAGTTTATGAAAAAAAGGCAAATAATCATTACACACTTAATTATTATGGATGCAGTTTTTCCTGTGTGATGTGGAGGCAGCATGATGTTGTTCTGCAGTAGTATGCGGATGACATTAACCTCTTAGTTTGTGTTTTTCTATAGTTGTAAGGATCAATTAGAGACTTGGACCGAAGCAGTAAGGACATTTAGTTTGAGGGTTATGACTGAGGTTCAGTTAGCATTAGGTTGAGCTCTGGCCAGGCTTTGGGGTTAGACATTTAGTTTAGGTGTTTGAGGCCAGGGTCTGCATAATGTCAATAAGTGTCCTCACAGAGACAGAGGTACAAGCACACATGTCTAATTTGAAGGTTTACATGTGCACATGTTCTTTTATTATAAATCAATATAATAGTGGGACGTACATTGATTAGATACATTTGATTTGTGCAGAGGGATGCTGTTGTTAAAGATAGGTGAACATGTGTCTCCTCTTGGTTGCTATTTAGAATTCATAACTTCTTCCAACTGGATTTTTATTCTCAAGCCAACCCCATGTTTTTTTGTGATGGTATGCTGCTAAATTTTAGTTTCCTTATTTGGTGACAGCTGACATTCTCCATTCAGTTGCACTGTTAATGTGCAAATGTACAGTGTACATGATATGTTGAACATTGTTTTTCATAGCTTTGTATACTGTGAAACCAGCTGCAACCTCAGTATGTGAATGTTGGACTCCATGCAGTAACTGGATGGTTTTGACAGATGCTCTTTTCATACAATAAGATGATGGTTTTATGCAAGATCCTGGCTTTTCCTTTGAGGCCTTAATTTCTATTATCTAATATCCAAGGTGGTGTTTTCTCTTCAGGGCTGTCTTTCTTTATAACCATTTCTACTGCTACCCTTTTGTTATTCCTCATCGTTTTTGTTTAGATCAATTCAAGTTGCCTGTCTTCTCTAGGTTTTTAATCAGCAATTAACATTAACTGCCACCTGTAACCTGTTATATGACACTGTTGGAAATTTTAACTAGTTTGTCGGTTTATTTGTTTAGAGTGAATTGATTACAGACTGTTGTCAGTATTTTTGACAAACCCAAACATGACCTTTGCTAGATCTTTTCCAATCTCTTTGAATGATATGTAGTTTGCTTTGTTAGTTTTATTCCCAAGTCTTTGTAGCCGTTCAATCTTTTTGACCAAATACAGGTTGCTCATTTTTTTTTTTTAAGTGTGAATATGATGTTTCGTTGATGGTGTTAAGTGTGTTGCCCTGTATATCAGTCACAACATTCAAACCAGTTAGTGGTTTGAATGCTGACAGGTCCCGTATACAGTCTCCGTGCATGCCATCAGGTTTTATTGTTGTATTTTTGTTGGCTAATTGAGTCCCACAGTCTTTATGCTATTTGTTGCTTGTGGAAGTGGACATGTGCTTTTGAATTAACATCACACATATACAACTTTCATATACATCTAATTTATTCTTTGTTAAAAGTAATGCCAGTAATGACTTGACCTGCTGAATCAGCTGACACCACTAACAGGACTTTATTTAATGTTGAGCACAAGTCTCTTCTCCACATGATTTGACTTAAATTTGGAATTAATATTTACTTTAGTAACTTTGTTTTGATTAAATTAATAGTAAACCAATATGCAGTTAATTCAATTAAGACACTGGAGCTACCACACAGTGAACTTGGAGCAGTTTCCAGCTTCACCTAGTAAACAATCAAATTTTTTAGCATAAATGGAACAGAAACAAGACAGCTGGTAAAAATCCAGGGAGAATCTGTGGAGCAAAGACAGAGTAATAGAGCCTGGACATGATCAGAAACTTCTACTTCTCTAGCATTGATGAACTTGAACAGCTGTACACTAGCCATGCTGGAATCAATCATTAAAACCAGTTCGCTTAAAGTTAGTGGACCAGTTGTTCTATTAACTGTCATTGATACACAATAGACTGCCTTTGAACAAGGGTTAGGAGCCTTTTAACTTATGCAATGGTATGGAAAACAGACAGCAAGCTTCATAATCATCTCCTCAAAGAAGTTTTTAAACCCCTGAAACCAAAGATGGCTTGAATTCTTCCCATTGTACATCACCAGCTACTCTTCAGTCCAGTAGTTTACTTCCATATGAACAGTTAGCTTCCTGATGCATGTAAATATGCAGCAAACCAATCTGAAGTTAGAATGCAGAAGTTTCTAGTTTAAGTTTAAGTAAAATATCATATCTAAAAATGGGAAATTGCCGTAATTAGAGAATGAGTAGACATTAATTACAGCACAGTTTGATTGTTAAGAGCAGGTTACAGACGTTCAGTACAATTAAGACCAACAAAGGGACAGGAGTATTTTCCAGACAGTGACCATGATAACCATTAACTGAGGACATTAGAGAAATATGATTTATTTCCCCATCTTATTTCATTAACAATTTTGAATAGAATGTCTTCAGATTATGCACCAAGATGAGATAATTCCCTTTCTGCACCTGTAATTTCTTAAAATGTCGCTTCATTGAGACTGATTTTATCAACAACGGAGGAAACTCGGCTCATCTCACTGTACATACTGTATGTTCTGTATATGCACAATCCCCTGAGATAAGAAAAATGAAACAATTTTTGCAACAACAAAGACTTGATGGAGTGGAAAATCAAAGCAGTTAATTGAAATGTGTGGCTGATGCAGGAAGAAATGGAGTTGTGTTAACCCCATGGCCTTGTTGTTAGTGCTGTACATTTTGGAGAATTTTTATTTTTTTATGGTTGTGTAATTTAGCTCCTTGAGGACAGGACTTATATGTGGTTCTGTAACTGCATCTTACACTGTGACCTTAATAAATTCAGTCTGGGTATTTTCACTTCTGTTTCAAACTAGTTTGCATCAACACTAATCCATCTCGACTGGAGACACTGATACAACTGTCTTGTTGTCTGATCTTACAGACAATAAACGGGTTTCCTGGGTGTCTTGTTGTGTTGGGGAAAAATCCAAAACAGGTGATTTAATGTGAACTGTTAAATACAACACTACATTTTTTTCCCGACACATGCAGACGGAACTGTCTCAGGGCAAATTCAGCCTTTTACATCAGACTCACAGGAAGCACCAAAGACGAACTGTTCTAACCTTCTGATGTCATACCAACTCAAACATGCTCAGTTTTTCCAGTTTGGACCACTGTGAAAAAATAGGTGGCCTCCAAGGACCCGCTCTCCATATAACATATATAATATACAGTATTAAGATACAAAGGGCCCATTCTAGGGTAAACAGGCCGAGAAATGTGGAGAATGTTAAGCCCCAACACTAAAAGAAGATCAAGTAACTAATAAACGTAGCTGTTCAGTTGATGCATATGTCCGACCTGCTACCACCAGGAAAAGCCAAGGGAAAATGAATGAAATACCCATGCAATGTCCAAATGAGGAGATGTGGAGTCCTGCAGTCAATTTTGACAAACAGGGAGATTCACTTTTTTAGTCATGAGCAACTTCCCTAAATAGGTTATAAAGTAAATGGTTTGTATTCATATAGCATTTTTCTGGTCTTGATGACCACTCAAAGCACTTTACAGTACAGTACATTACAGTACATCTATCCAAAGCCAGTTAACAGCAGTAGCCTTTAAGTACTTCCTCCTTCATGAAGCTTATAATGTTCAGTTTTAGCTGAAACTGAATGGTCTTTTTGATGAACTTGGATTTCTTTGGAAGATGTAGTTCATGGTGCTGTTCAACCTAGTTGCATTATATTGGGAAACATTTGTGGAACAGCACCACAAACTACATCGTCCAGACTGACCATGAAAAAAAAGAGTAAATTACTCTATGCAGCATCGTTCATCACTTTCAAAAAGTTCCAATCTCGAATCTCGTTATTTTACCTCAATCTCATAATGCTGATTTACAATGAAAATTGTGATTTTGGTTATTCCTTAAGCGCATCCATTTTGCAGAATATGCATCACTACAGGCTGATACAGTTCATCCAGAAAATCCCTGAGTGATGCACGGGATGAAGCTTCATGTTTTGTAAGAGGGGGAGATGTGCACAGAAGACAGAAAGCCATGTAATTTTACTGTAAACAAGCCACTTTTATCTGTGTCATTTTTCTCTGATGGACAAACACAGAATAATTATTTTCATGAAATAAAAATCTTTCAACTGGAACGTTGTGATGATTTTTTGTGTCCTTTGTCTGCCCCTAGTGGTGAACAGTGGGAACTGCAATAAAACCGACAGCACTGACTTAATCCTCTGTTCAGAAATGTAAATAATTATGCAAATACCTGAGGAAAACCACGGAAACCACATGTATTTTAAGTGAATCCTAATCACATGAATCCATTCAATAAATGTGACAGTGGTCAGAGCTTCTTGTAAGAATAACTGCTTTTAGACTTTGTTAAGGGGTGTTATTTCCACTTTTTTAAGGCTGCCTATTGATTTCTATGCCTGGTGAATTAGAAGTAAAATTCGCATCTTGGAACTTCAGAGGGTTACAGACGGTCTGCAAGGTAACAAATTCAACACTAATGGTAAATGGTCTGGATTTGCATCCATGGGCAGCTCTTTTTTTTTTATCTTTGGGTTCGGTATCTTGCCCAAGGACACTTCCGCAAGCAGATGGGGACTAGATTCGAGTCGCTGAACTTCTGGTTATAGGATGACCGTTCTCAAGCCCCCTAGCCACAGCCTACCATGATGATTCTTCATTATTTTCTAACTAAACATTTAGTCTATCAATAAAAAGAAACAACAGATACATCTGTTGTGAATGTAATCTGTAGTTGTAGGCCTGACACGCTTATCACTGTCATTCTATCTATATGTTTGGTATATATAATAATGTAAAATGAAACATCATACACACTGAGCCGTAGTCTATGTATTGAGCATTCATTTATTAGTAAGAGATTGACAGGTGCACATGCACATTATCATAGAAGGAAGGAACGAGTGAATCTCATCTGTTTACGAGAAACACAGCAGAATGAGATGTGTAGGGAGGGTGGGTTGACAGAGTGGCTGCTGTCATCAGCATCTTCAGCTGTGGCATCTACTGCTTCTTCTTGTAGTCCTCCAGGTGAGCCAGGATCCAGCCGGAGGGGCCCAGGATGGCCACAAACAGGGCTGTCAAAGCTATGAGCTGCTCCTGTGAGACATCAAAGGGATTGCTTAATAATACTACAATACATGTTTTACACATCATTACATTACATTTCATTTAGCTGAAGCTTTTATCCAAAATGTCTTACAATAAGTGCATTCAACCATGAGGGTACAAAAAGTGCAATTTTCTTCAAGGAAGCCAAACTACAATGTGCTATATTTAAGTGCTATATAAATGCTACTATCTATCTTTTTTTATTTTTTTAATTTATGAAAAAATTTAAGAGAGCACTTTTGTTTCAGCTGAATCCACATGTCCTGAATAAATACGTTTCAAACCCCTAGTGCTCTTACAGAGCCGTTAACTCAGTAAATTCTCAAGAATACACAGCAAGAAAACTGAGTATAAACAGAGAACTGTAACATGTTTGTTAATGTGAAACAAATACATATTGGATAATTATTCAAATTATTTAATTTTTCTTACATATTCATGTTAGCCGTGAATACCCTCCATGACTCTATGTAAAATAAAACCAGTATACTGTGAGGTAACCTTCAGGTTCAAGACCAGGAAGTATCTGATAAATAATCAGATTAACCAAACAAGTCTAAAGTCCAATGTAGTAAAAAAAAAAAAGGGGGGGGGGGATTGTGAATTATGGCCTGGTGAAGTTGGACATTTCAGTTACTTTATAATTCCTTGGGCTGATAATATGAGCACAGGTTTCATATAAAGTCTGTGTTTCACTCTGTCTTGGTCTGTCTCAAGGTCAGTGACTTGGCTCCTGCTGAGCGTGTTGACACACTGACCTCACATCAAACCTGCACTAGTATCAAACTTCTGCTGTGCTCACTAACGCTTTCTTCTATATTTTTGTGCTCTGGTTAATGGGAGCACTTATATTAGAGACGGTGTCTGTAACTTGCTGTTTGTATGTGAGCTGGCAGACGTGTGTGTACGTGTTGGAATTACGCGGAACAATGGCGAGATACTGACGCACTTATCTGACGTGTTGAATATATAGACCTATTTGTCTGGTCGCCTGCTAAAGCATTCACATCAAAACGGTCAGTATTTCACTGAAAATAAGATTTCATACACATGACTATTAGAAATATTGGTATGGGCGAAGCAATGGTGTAAAGTTTTGTGTAAAAGCTGAGTAACCATGTGTGTAACCATTATAATTTGGCGCAGTTGAGGTAAAGTCACACTATTCTGCGTCACAACAGGCTGAGGCGCACCGTCGCAGAAAGCTCCCGGTGATGTGTGTTGCTGCTGTGCGGGCACAGGAGCTGTTGTCTGGGCGCATGTTGTGTCCGTGGAGCCGTGCGCTCACTCACCCCTGCAGTGACAGTGTGTTTGGCAGGTTTGGACGTCAGGTTAGCCACAGGGACCAGCTGCGTCCTCAGCGCGCTCCTGAACAGACGGGACACGGCGGGCAGAGACATTGTGACTGGTCGGTGCTGCAGACACGAAGGACCGGAGGAGAAGGAGGAGAACCGGAGAAGAGGGACGACAGGCGGCTTTACCGTTACTCACACTGCTGGTCGACTTCCAGGTTTCATCTACCAATATGTTTGTGTGTAGGTGGGGGCGTGCGTGTGTGCGCACATTACGCCGCGGAATGTAATTGGTCGTCTCACCTCCCACCACATGACACCGTGACCGATGAGCGCGGAACGTGTCCTGGTTTCACCCGGAGCTGTGAACACTCGCCCAATAGGCTGCAGACACTGAGTGGTTCACTGCTGGAGGTTCCTAACAAGTCATGGAGGTAGAACAATACACGTATGTTCCCCTGCACGTCTTTGACAACAGGTCTGCCTTAACTTCAGTCAAACACTCCTATTGACAAACAGTGTTACATTGCATTACATTTCAGTTAGCTGACGCTTATATCCAAAGTGACTTACAATAAGTGCATTCAACCATGAGGGTTCAAACCCAGAACAACAATAATCAAGAAAGTTGAATATTCTTCAAGATAGCCAATCTACAAAGTGCTATAGGTAACAGCCATATAAGTGCTACTAAATCGCTTAATTTTTTAAATTTTGTATTCAAGGTATAGTCGGTAGAGGTGTGTTTTTAGTTCGCTGCGGAAGAAGTATAGACTTTCTGCTGTCCTGATGTCAATGGTGCCCCCAACTGACCATTTAAGAAAATAGAGGTTTCACCCACTTCCTCTTTATCTTCACTTAAGTCCATTTTTATTTACAGTATATAGTAAGCTTACATTTGAATAGTCGAAACATAAGTAACCAACAATCATACAGCAGTGTATGAGAGGGTGAAAGTCAGATGACAGTTACATCAATAATTGATTACTGTAACGGCCCCCCGCTTCTCCACACAAACTTCTGAGTCTCTTGACTGATGTACACGGCTCTTTATTTTTGCATCTGGCTTGCCGTAGTAGCACCGTAAAACTGTAATGACAGTTGCAAGTTACAAAGATTTTAATCATTAAAACCAAACACGAACGTTAAAATACAATGAACAAACAAATCGCCACGTGAGACACATCTGACTTGTTAGAGTGACAGCGACTCCCTTCCGCACTACCCGCAAAGTGAATGGGACCAGCTTCCTTACCTCGTTCCGCTTGGCGAGGGGTGTTAAGCTATTGGTGTTTGGATGGTTCTTAGGTCCGAGAAGTTCCACGAAGCTGGCGTCCGGTTTGGTTTCCGCTCCTATCTGTTCCGGGCTCACGGCAGGTATTTTATTGCACTGGGGCGGAAACGAGGGATTAGGTGTGTCGAATAAAACCGTCCGCTCCTTTGCTGCAGGTAATTATGCGAGGGGAGTCGCTACGTGTAAAAGACGACGAAATAAAACTGAAAATAACCCAAACCGTAGTTGAACATAAGAACAATATATATCCCAACCCTAAAATAAAAGAATAAAACAGTCTGCATAAACTGGCCGGTTTTGCTGACAGTTACAATTACATTTAAATGACTTGGACCGTGTAATGTCATTATGAATTTTATCCTGTAAAAAAGTGTTTTTTTCATTCTTTACTTTTTGTCTTTTTTCTTCAGTCGGAATGTGTCTCATGTTATTTGAACTGATGTTGAGCCCACATTTTATGCCAAGCTCCGTATATATAACTTCCATTTCTTCATTTATGGTTAAATTTAAAACGTTCCTTTTTGATAAAGCATTTAGATACGGCTGAATCAGGTGTATCCTGACAGAATCAAATATCACAATATCTTTGAATACCACAATGTCAATATTTGGACTACTGTAGCTTCTATAAGATATTTACGCCTAATTACCTGAATAAATCTTCATAGATGGTAAGGTTTGTTTCTTATAGGCATCATAGAATGAGCAACAACCTTTTTTCTGAAACCATCAATGGTTAAAACATGGGTGACTCCAAACAGTCAGTTTTCATTTTGGTCCATATGAACCTTGTGACCCATGTATTCACTATAATATGCTAGGAGGCTGAGACCCTAAAAGAGAAGTTAAAAAGATATAAATACTTCATAGAATGAAATATCCCATTAAGTTCCATACTGCATCGATTTACGAGTTTATAAATGTGTATAAATAAAATTATGCACACACATAAGCTGAGTTTTATCATGTAGATATTAAGGCTGCAACCGTAACATACCTGCCGTCTTGCTTCATGGGGAGGCTGATGCATAGTTCTGAGCACTGATCCAATTTGTGTCTCTGCAGCATGCACAACTTTCAGGGCAAGATACCTATTCATTATTCTTTCTTCCAAGAACTAATTATTTCTACTTTTGAAAATCATTCCTGCTGATGCATTTTGACAATACAGTGTGAGTTTTGTGATTACTTACAAATATATTAGGCTGAAGCTATTTATTGTGATTTATAAACTATTGGTTATTATTTATAATTGTGATAAACAACAACACACAAACAAATCTAATTAGCAAAGGGGAGATTCATACCTTGTTTATAGCTTTGCCACCTCTAACTAAATGTGCGTCGGAGAGTCTCATCAAGCTGCAGCCATTTTCAGCGAAAAATCTCCCATTTCTTGCTTTTCCCGCCCCCAACTTTCTTGTGAAATGTGTGCATGCCTTCTTTTGCCATATCTAAAAAAAAAAATCAGAGTAGGGTTCTCAAAGACATTTTACCATGGGTTTGTCACCAGCCGACTGAGTCATCCGACAGACCTAAGGTTACACCGGCAAGCATATTTGGCGTTCTTACCAGAACATGAAAAAATGGGCTGTTTTTTTTTGTCTACATCTTGATTAAAAAATGTTGTTACACTAAAGAGGATCAAAGTCCAATTAAAACATTTTTTTTTGCTAATTCTCTTTTGACCAGGAAAATTAAAACACCGTATATTAATTTATTTTTATCTTTAAATGAAAATCTATTAACCACTAGTTTTTTGTTTTCCAATACCTGCTCCTTAACAGAAAATCCAATGAGCAAAAGATACCCTGAACCAGTAGTTTTTCCATTTTTGTTGCCAGAATCAAAAACTAGGCCTATAGCCGAATAACTAAGGGATGGTTCAGGACTCACATGATCCAGCCCTAACTAAAGGCTTTATCAAAAGGGAACGTCTTAATTTTAACCTTAAATGTAGAGATGGTGTCTTCCTCCCATAGCCAGAGTGGGAGCTGGTCCCACAGGAGAGGAGCCTGGTAGCTGAAGGCTCTACCTCCCATTCTACTCATACAGACTCTTTGACCCACAAGGGAGCTTGTATTTAGGGAGCAAAGTGATCTATTTGGACAATACAGTGTTATGAGCTGTTTGATATATGAAGGGGTCTTGACTTCTATTCAAAATTTTACAGGTAGCCAGTGCAGAGAAGCTAAGACAGGAGTAATATGACCTCTTGTCATAGTTTCTGTCGTCACTCCTCATTAACAGATTCATCATCCTTGTGATAAAAAATTACAATAATCCAGTCTAGAGGTAGCAAATGCATGGACTAGTTTCTGAGCATCCTTTTGAGACAGGGTGTTTCTAATTTTCCAAGCTTATACCATCCAAGATGGTCTTTCCAAGACAATGTCTTTTTGAGATGTTTAGGGATCATGAACATGTTGTTCAGAACTCGCAGCCTCTTCCAGGACTCACCCAGAAACCCCCAGTTGTGTTGTTATAGCCGTAGCCGTCCCCTGTCCGTCTTAGTATGAATTGTGTGCGTGTGTCTCTCCCTCTCTGTGCACATGGAATATATGTTATAAAGATGCTTCTCCTCCTTATGATCTGGTGTCAAAGACGGGGATTCAGATTGGAGCGGCATTAACCCCGCACCTCCAATCAACAAGAAGCACTTAGGGAGGGAGTCGGGGCAGCTGTATGTCCAGTGTGAACAGCTCGCCAAACTAGCTCCTGAAATTCTGTTTGAATTAAGAATTGATGTAAGAGAATCAATCTAGAAGTGTTATTAGAGAATTTATGACTTTTGATTTGAAAACTGTTGTGTTGTGAATGAGTATTGTTTTTTCATTTTGGTTTACTCCATATAGCTCTTGTTAAGATTCCTCCCTTTGTTATAATTGTTTTCTTTTTTGAAATAGCACCTTGTTGCTTGTTCTTTGGTTAATTCATATTATTTGGGTTGTCCTGCAATTTTAAAACAAGGTTTACATTAAAATAAACAACTTACATACCAAAACCATCTGGTTTTAGGTTGCCACCTCATTCCTAACGAGCCGGGTCGTAACAGGTGTAATGAAAGAGACTGCATATAGACTGCATACTAGATAGAAAATCTAGTAAATAATGGTCATATTGAATCTGCCATCATACGCATGCTTAAGTAGAGATAATACAAAGCATAGTATGATTATATAATTTTCCATTACACTCCTCCCTTTTGATCATACAATGAGCACTAAAGAAATTTACAAAACACCAAAATGGACATCAGACATAGAAATTCACAAAGATCTAGGACTTCATAACATGATGATATGAAAGAATTTGCTGTTTTTGTGGAAACAAAGGTACGAGGGTCTTCTGGTAATCCTATCATAGTTAATTTTGGATTGGCTGACATGAAAATATAACAAGAAGAATAGATGGACTGTCAGGCGGAGAAATTTAGAGCCTGCAACCAATTTCTTTTAAACCCATGGTTGTGTAAGTATGGAGTTGATGGGACTTGAATCTGCTGATCATCTTTCCTGAGATCTTTTAGTGGAATGTTATGAGCTGGGGAGAGTGTTGTTTGTCAAGTGTGAATTATCATCATGCTGTGGAGGTCGCTCTTACATGTATACTATAGGAACAACAATGATAATGGAAATTAAAAGCAAACAACATGTTGTCCCTGGTATGCCACACAAGCCTGGATGATGGAATGGATGCCATGGAGGTATAATATAATATCTTGCATTTATATAACACCTTTCAACAGACCCAAGGCATATGTCTGTGAGGACAGAGCAGAAGAGAAACGATTAGGGATGGGCATTCGATTAAATGGTCTTAATCGATCGTCGGGAGAATTAATGATGAATTTTCGATTAATCATCAATATTTTTATATTCAAAAATTCACTATTTAAAGGCTATATTTAAATGCAGTGAAAATAAAAAAAACAGAGCGTGTTTCCTCATTCAGATCTTTATTGCAAGACGAACAAAATATACGCTGCCGTAATCTTAAGCAGCGGAGCAGAGTCCGACAGCTAAAAGCCGTTGCTGCTAAACACAACTGACCCTCGTTTTTGGTCTTTTTCTCCAAAATAAAATAATAATAATAATAATATAAAAAACAATGTTAAACAATAACTTAACCACACAAATATAATACTAAGGGCCGACAGGTTTTGCCAAATGTAACTCAAAACAACAAAACAAGGCACCAAGTCGAGAAAGCTTAAAAAAAAATAACAAGTCACTCACACACAACTTCAGCACCAGCCTACTGATTTTTGTTCAGAAAGATGAGCATGTTAACATGCTCTGGAGTCAGACGCGAACGCAGCCTGGTGACCGTCAGTCCAGCCACCGAAAAAACTCGCTCTGAGAGGACTGATGTTGCCGTGATAGACAGGTAGCGCCGTGCTAACTTGGCTAGCCTGGGAAATCTGATTCCATTCACTCTCCACCAGTCTGTAGGGGTGCAATCCAGGGGTGGGGGTCTTCCCTCAGAAAGTTCTCCAGTTCTGCTTTGATGCCAGAATCACATTGAGTGGTATAGTGCTCCCCAAGGAGTTGTGTCATAGCAGAGACCTGGGACTGGGAGGCCGCGGCTCCGGTGTTTGCGCTCCCCTCGTCCGTGTCAGACAACGCAGGCTCCTCGTCTCCCCGGCCTCTGGGATAGCCGCCGTACCGATCTCCACTGCCTCTCCCAGTTCAACAAGTTTCCATTACCAGCCATTTTCTGTGCTGGTGTAAGAAAGCAAAGGTGCTTGTGACGAGGGTCCAGCATTGATGAGATCATGGCAGCGGATGACACAAACTCATCAGACTGAACCTGTAAATGATTGGGGAAATCAATAAGATTAGTATTTCACATATTTTTCCGTACCTGCAAATGCAGATCGAATTGAGTATTTATTATGGAAATCATTTAAACTAAGATCAAAAGTTTAACTTACATTCATTCCCTTGATGAGGGAGGACCGCACTTTAGCTTTGAATTCGATGAGTCTGGGCCCGTCTTCCTCACTATGCATGAGGTGGATATTGACGAGGCCGAAGGTGACGGGATAAATGTTCGAGATGGAGACGTCTTTCTCTGCAGACATAACCATGGTGGCACATTTAAGTGCTGACAGCACAGGCTGTGTGTCCTCCATTATCTGCAAGTACTCATCCTTCAACTCTAGGATCCTGGCATCTTGAAGCTTGGTCACGGTTCGGTCCGACAGCACAGCAGCAACAGCCCACCGCTGCTCCACCAGCCGATCAAACATCTCGCACACGGAGTTCCACCGTGTTTTACACGACTGGATCAGCCGGTGAGTGGCGAGGCCCATTTGTTCCTGTTTCTTTTGCAATGCATTGGTTGCTGCAGTGCTGTGATTAAAGTGGCCAACAAGTTTACTAGCCGCTGATATTACCCGATATAAATACAGTGCAAATCCGTCATTTATGGCCAACTGGAGTGTGTGTGCAAAGCAGGCGACGGAAATCCAGTTCACTCTACTGGGATTGTTGGCAGCAACAATATTGGCCGCGTTGTTGTGAACGCATGCAATAACTCGGTCTTTAAGTCCCCATTGCTCCACAGCTCCATTCCTTTTCTCAGCGAGGTGGTCAGCTGTATTGTGAACTGGCAGGCTTTCTGTGAGCAGGACCGCTGAGTTAATTTGCCAGTCATCACTGATGTGGTGGCAGGTGATGGTGATGTAGCTCTCGGATGTTAAAGCGGTCCAACAGTCGGTTGTTAGAGCAACTCTGTCAGCTGTGCTCAATTCTTTCAACAGCTCCTGCTTCCGTTCTTCGTAGTGCGTTTCTACCAGTCTGGTGATGGTACGTCGTGACGGAATGTGATATGCCGGTTCCAATACGTTCATCAGTCGTCGAAAACCTTCACCCTCAACAATACTGAAGGGTAGCATATCCATCTCGATAAACTTGCAGATCTGTTGAGTAATTTTCTCTGCTCTTTGTGGATCGCAGCTCCTCCGTGCTAGCATCGAGGTGATGCTAGGTTGAGAGGAGGACCGAGAGCAGGATATGCTGTCTCCATCAACCAGGGTCGGATGTGCGTTTCTCAAGTGGTACATCATTTGGGTCGTCGCCGAGTTGAACTTAAACACAGCTTCGCAGAGTTTGCAGTGAACATAGTCATTTTTTAGCTCAAAATGGTCCCAAGCTAAACTTTGCCTTGACTTTTTCATGTTGACTTTGGTAATGGAGATTCACGGTAACTCGCAGGTAACTGAGTAGCTCTGTGGCGTCTTTTTCAAACACAGCCCCCCCTGGTCAAATGTGTAATTACCGAATTTCCTCGAGGAAAAAATTATTTCCTCGACGAAATTCTTAATGATCAATTAATCGATCGTCGATTAATTATGCCCATCCCTAGAAACGATACAAAGTAATTAGCACAAAACAGGATAGAAATAAGCAGCAGGGTGGAGCACTAACTGAGGCCAAAGGCCATGGTTAACAGGTGGTTCTTGAGGAGTTTTTTTAAGCTGTCCAGAGATGCAGAGTTGTGCATTTCGGCAGGGAGAAAGTTCCAGAGAGTGGGGGCTGAGACACAGGCTTTGTCTCCAAATGTTCACAGTTTGGTGTTGGGGATGGAGAGAAAACCTGAATTTGAGGATCGCAGCCTTTAGCAGCCGTTAAAGGTTAGAGGTGGAGTCAGGCCCACACCTCAGTTGTCTTTCTCAATGTGATGGGTGGAGTAGACCGCTTTTCTTCGCCGTCTACCCTTGTTGGTTAGCAGATGGAGTTGGAACATAAAATTATTAAGTAGTCTTTATCTTCCAATTCTAACTAGGAAGTAAACTTTACTCCATGATAAAGCCCTATGAGACAAATTGTGATTTGTGAATATGGGCTATACAAATAAAATTTGATTGATTGATTGACTCCTGTCACTCCAAATTACAAAGTATATGTATATTATTAATCAATTCCGATTCACAACATCTCATTTCAATTTGATTCAGTATCTATTTCGATTAAGGATATATCATTTTACAGTATCAATTTTGCTTGGATATATGCAAGGAAACGTATAACTTTTTGCACTATGGAAAATATTATGTTAGGCCTTTCTCGAGAGCAAATTTTGTTGGATGATATATTGTCATAACTCTCAAACTATTGGAGAACACTCAATATAAGAATAATATTTTAACATAACCATGCAAGTTCACTTTTTCAAAGAGCGATGAACTTAATTGTAAAGAACATTCAGTCCAGGGCCGTGGCTGCGACCACCTTCTGGATTATGATAATGGATCGTGATTCAGAGATCATGATCTTAATGGCGGATTCTGTATCGTGTTAGCTGATCGTGATCCTATTGGCGGCTCCTGTACCATGCTGGCTGATCTTGATAATAATGGCAGAGCCTGTATTGCGTTGGCATCTGATCACAAGGTGGCAGCTTTGAGACAGTGGATCATGATTGTGGACTATAATGGCATCTGATGTTGATGGTGGATCATGATGGTGGTGGCTGCTGACCACGGACTATGAATAGAACAAAACTGCTTGATGTACAATATTTCTCCTCAAATAATCTACCATTACTGACAATAATCCATCAATTAATTTACCTTCCATTATGCTACAAAGTGTTAAAATAGTTTTTGTTGGTAGTTTGCTTTTTTCTTACTCTTGTTGAGGGCAGAGGATGTCACACCTTGTTAAAGCCCTATGAGACAAATTGTGATTTGTGAATATGGGCTATACAAATCAAATTTGATTGATTTGATTGATTGAGTCTGAAATTTGAAATTGATTTAAAAATATTAAAATATCCTTGATAAATAAAACATAAATAAAATAAACCACTCATAACTAAAACAACGGATAAAATGGACTCTCAAGCCCCTTTAATTTATCTTGAATTTGTTGCATGGAATAAGATCTGATTTAGGCGTTATAGCTACAGGTTCCGCATTTTGATTAAGCCCAAACTTAAGGTTTGTTTCTAGTTGGACCCCAAAGCAGAGACTGGAAAACCAGATTGGAATGTAGGTAGAGTTTATTGAACAATAGGCAGAAAAAAGCAGGCTGTGGAGGCAGGGTGCTGGCTGGCTGTCACTCTCCACGGGATGACACAGACACTGAACACCAGAGAGAGCAGGTCAGCCTCAATGAACCAGATGAACGAACCAGATGAACGATTTGCTGCGTGTGCATTGTAACAGAGAAAACAAAACAAAAAATATATATAAATATCTACACCTTTGGAGATCACTAAATCCAGTATTTGGCCATGGTTATGCCTAGGCCCAGGAATATGTTGAATAAAATCCTAAGAGTTTAGAAGTTGCATTAACACCATGCCTTGTAGTCCGAGTTGCCATCAATATGCAGATTAAATTCACCAGTTATGGTTATCCTATCATGGTTATTAAACAGTGTGACAGCATCTCAGACATTTCTGGTAAAAATGAAGCTACGGGTTTTGTAGGGGGATAAATAGAGATAAAACCACTGAATTTTGACTTTCCAATCTAAAAGCTTGATATTCGAAAGATAAAAAGGTACCTAGACTGTGACGCTTGTTTAAAAATATAGCTGCTATCTCCCCCCTTTCTTTCACTCACGTATTGCGTGGATATAGCTAAAGTTTGGGAGGGAGGCTTTGTTTAAGAGGGCAGCTCCATCTGAATCGAGCCATGTTTCAGTCAGGAAAGTTTAATCAAGCTTATTTTCACTGATAAAATCATTTATGATGAAAGTCCTATTAGTAAGTGCACAAATGTTTAAAGAACCATTTTTACCTTATGTCCATGTCTGAGCTTTTCGGCTGGGCTATAGTTTTTCATTTTTACGGTAATAACGCTAGATCATCTCCTTGACTGCCTCTTTGCTTTTTTTTGTTCAACTAATATAAAATCGAATCTGGGAGTAATCCTGACAGGATATCAGAGGCTGGGGATGATGGTGTACAAGAGACAGTATTGGAATTTATCCACAAGGGGGAGCTAGTGGCGGTATGGGGAGCATGACTGTTTAAGGTGGAAGAAGAAAAGGAAGGGGTGACAGGTGATGTAAATAGTCAGTCACAAGGGGTAAATAGTACACTGTGCTGCAGATTACCCGCAAGCATGTGACTACCCTGCAAACTTGGAAGCAGACCGTCTTGTGCAAACCAGGGAGAGCGATTCCAGTGCGAGCGATTCCAGTTTTCAAGAGTTTGGTTATCAGACCAGGAACGGAATATACTTCTATGACAATTTTGCCAGAAGCGTCAATGGAGTGTGGGAATCGACCACTTTCTTTGGGTGGAACAGGGTATCAGCTCTCCTTATCACAGTGTGTTGCACCAGAATCAACCCAAAACATTGTTTGTATGCCATTGATTGTTAAAGCATATTGTGGTAGTTTCTCAAAAACTGCAGTGTCCCATTTAGCATATGTGCTAGTAAAGTCATTTTTCATTTCTAATCAATAAATCAAATATTATTGTATAGCCCATATTAAAAAATTGTAAGCATGTGATTGCTTCAAATATAAGTGTGGGTGTGTGTGTCAGTGACAGTCTGTGTGTCGCTATCTTGTTTGAGTGGTTTAGGTGTTATACCATGTATCTCATGCGTCGAATGAGTCAGAGTTTCCACTGCTCTCTCCTGGTCCCCCTCCTCAGGTCAATCTGCCTGGGTAATTGCAGCTTGGTTCTCAAGACAACCCCTCGCCCAATGTCACTTCTTTCGGCAAATCCTTGATCTGAGGCTATTAGAAGGTCAATAGTAACTTTTGCCAAGGCTGGCTCCATGCTGTGATGAGGTCTAAACCCTAAATGAAAGTCTTCATATTACTTTCCTGGAGAAATTCACACAGTTGATTGGCTACAATTTTCTAAAGGATTTTAGACAGGAAAGGGAGGTTGGATATCAAGAGTGGGTTTTTTGAGAAGGGGTTTAATTACAGCTAGTTTATACGATTGTGGTACGTATCGTGACGATAATGTAAGATAGATTGTATTTAGTAAAGTACTAGTAATTAGGTTAAGAATTTCTTGGGGTAACTTTGTAGGAATGGGATCTCAGATACAAGTTGTGGGTTTAGAAGATGATATTATTGTGGATGCTGATCAAGAGAGAAGCTGTTTTAATAATTAATAAGATTCTCAGCTGTTCCTGAGATTTCTATGCTTGATGATATATTAACATCAATTTAGGGCAAGAGATGGTGGAGTGCTGAAGAGAAACCTGAGGTGTTTTTATTTTCTGCAATTAGTGTAGAGTAGTAGGCAGCTCTTGCATTGTGGAGGGCCTTCTTATACACTGTGTGCACAATTATAAGCAAGTTGTATTTTTGAGGATTCATTTTATTATTGAACAACTACAGTGTTCTCGGTCAATCAATGTTAATAAACCTCAAACCTGAATATTTAAGAAAGCAAAAGTGAGGTTTCTTAGAAGAATATCTGTGTGCACAATTATTGGACAACTAATTATTGTGCAACTAAATGAAAAACGAAAATGTTCCCATCTCACTTGTTTATAATAAACAAACAACTCAAAATGTACAAATAAACATTTCTGAGATTTAAAAAAACAAAACAGTGACCAATATAGCCACCCTTCTTTTCAAAAACAGTAATAAGCCTTCCATTCATGGATTCTGTCTTGATCTGTTGCTGATCAATTTTTTGTGCAGCAGCAATCACAGCCTCCCAGAATCTGTTCAGAGAGGTGAACTGTTTTCCTTCACCGTAAATCTCCTGTTTAAGAAGGGACCACAAGTTCTCAATAGGGTTAAGGTCAGGTGAGGAAGGGGGCCATGTCATTACTCTTACATTTTTAAGGCCTTTACTGGATAACCACGCAGTGGAGTACTTTGATGAATGCTGGAGCATTGTCCTGCATAAATATCATGGTCATCTTGAAAGATGCAGACTTTTTCCTGTACCACTGCTTGAAGAAAGTGTCTTCTAAAAACTGGCAGTAGGTTTGGGAATTGATTTTGAGTCCATCTTCAACCCGAAAAGGTCCAACTAGCTCATCTTTAATAATACCAGCCCATACCAGTACCCCACCTCCACCTTGCTGGCGTTTGAGTTTGAGTGGAGCTCTGTGCCCGTTACTGATCAAGACAAGGGCCCATCCATCTGGTCCATCAAATTCACTCTCATCTCATCAATCCCTAAAACCTTTGAAAAATCTGTCTTCAGATGTTTGATTCATCTCAAATCTTTGGCAGTTAATTTGCGTCTTTTTTTCTAAACACGTTTTTTGCGACCCTGTTGATTTTTTTCAAAAAAACGTTTGATGGTTCTGTGATCATGCCCCAATATCTTAGCAATTTGTGCTGCATAACTCTGAGAGACTTTTTACAATTTTTGACTTTTCAGAGTCAGTTAAATCTCTTTTTTGGCCCATTTTGCCTGTGGAAAAGAAGCTGCCTAATAATTATGCACAACTTGATATAGGATGTCAATCTCCCTAGGCCACACCCTCCCTTACACATATACACATCACCTGATATGGTTAAATCCAATAGGCATTCAAGTTTATACAGCTTGGAGTTGGAAAATATGCATAAAAAAGATAATATGGTCAAAATACTCACTTGCCTAATAATTGTGCACACACTGTATACCATATAATAATATAGATTTTTAAACAAAGTTGTTGGGGCGTCACTTCTTTTCTCGATTTTTTTACGCTTGTTTTAATTTGTGTGTGTTGGAATTGTACCAGGGAGCTCATTTCATTTTACTTTTTAAGAGGCGCTGTGGATTCTAGTTAATCGTAGTGTGGTGGTATCGACAGGATGGTCAATCTCAGTGGATCTAGGGTTTATAAAGAATCCGTCAATTGTATTGAGGAATGTTAATGAGTTATTGAGTAACTATTACTATTTCCTCAAATTTATCTCCAGCACTACAAGGAAGACATCTAGAATAGGATGATAAATCAATATTGTCACCTGAGATTAACTTATTAACCAAAACAGCCTTTGATGATAATCACCATACATTTAAAAGCCCACGTTTAATTATCTTGCTTTATTCTTTTTTTTTAGAGGTTGTGTAGGACTGCAGATCTGCCTCCTGGTCCCAACACGGGGCTGTCAATTTGGCTTTATAAGCTGAATTATATTCGTAAGAGAGCCGCTCCATCCTTTGGAGATAGAGCTTTGTGTGTCGAGCCCTCACCCTCTGGAACTCTCTCCCTGCCGAAATGGATCCCTGGACAGCTTCAAAAAACTCCTCAAACACCACTTGTTCACTCAGGCCTTTGACCTCAGTGAATGCTCCATCCTGCCATTGCTGCTGTTTATTTCTGTCATGTTTTGTGCAAATTACTTTCTTTTCTTTTTTTTTGTAAAGCATCCTTGAGTCTCTTCAAAGGCACGATATGAATTCAAGCCATTATTATTTATTATCCAAAGATGGATTAATGCCGTCTCTCCTCACAAGACCCGGGTTTCCTCCCAAAAGTTTACCAATTGTACACAAACCTCGACAGCCAGTGGTAATACAATCTTACTGTATTTAGAAGTGAACAGCCTGGCTTCCTGGTGCAGCCAGAACCACCTGGAGCTGAACGCTTTGAAAACTGTAGAGATGGTGGCAGATTTCACGAGGAGCCCAGCCCAAACCGCCCCCTCAGCCTGTGCAACTCCCCAGTTAAAACAGTGGAGTCTTTCAGATTCCTGGGGACGATCATTGCACAGGACCTGAGATGGGCGGAGAACATCACCTCCATCATCAAGAAGGCCCAGCAGAGGATGTTCTTCCTGCGGCAACTGAAGAAATTCAACATGCCACGGAAAGTGATGGTTGAGTTTTACACAGCCCTCATTGAGTCCTCCACTGCCAAGGACAAGGGCAGACTGCAGCGGATCATACAGTCAGCTGAGAAGGTCATCGGCTGCGACCTGCCGGCTCTCCTAGACTTGTTCCACTCCAGGACCAGTAAGAGAGCAGGCAAGATCAATGCTGAACCTTCCGATCCCGGTCACCACCTATTCCAGAGACTTCCATCCGGAAAAAGGTTCCGGGCCGTCAGGACTAAAACCTTGCGCCATCTGAACATATTTTTCCCCATGGCAGTGGGGCTCACAAACAAGCCCCCTGCATCACACTGACTCTGCATCACACTGACTCTGCCCCCCTCCTTGCACATAATTTATAATTTATATATTATTGTCACTATCACCAATCTCTGCACCTTAGCACCGCACGTGCCCATAACTCTGTTACTGTATATATTTTATTCTATTTTGTTCTATATTGTTGTTTTTATATTGTTGTTTTATGTTCAGTGCACCAATGACACCAAGGCAATTTCCTGTAGCCTATGTGCAAACATACTTGGCAAATAAAAGAATTCTGATTCTGATTCTGATTACGTTTAGCATTAGCCAGCAGCTTCAGTTTGGATTTGATGTGGCTCGCTCGGATCCCACGGACTCTTTTTGATTTTTGCTGCACTTTACGTGCTGAAGACAATTCACCGCCAAACAGAAGGTGGCGCAACGGAAATCAAGCTTAGAGAAGCCTACCTCAATGTGCATAGAAGATGTCCACGTTTGTTGTTTACATCTATGGTTTACCTCCTTCCGTTTTTTCCTCAAACACAGTGAACGGTGGCAACTAACAGAACTAAATAAAGTGACACCCAGCGGGTCAAAATGCTGATTAACAAGGTGGTAGCAGGCTTTAACAAGGTGTGGCATAATTTCTTAGCGCAGCGGTTCCCCGGTCTTGTTTCCGAATAATTCCACAGCTTGAAGCTACACAGAGGCAGCTAGCTCCCCCCCCAGCTTTAAATCAAATCAAATCAAAGTTTATTGTCACATGCACCAATGACAGTGTCATCGGAGCAGTGAAATTCTTATGACATGACAGGCAACATCTACGCAGTAGACAGGCTTTCTACAAAATCTTAAAAAAAATGACATACCATATAACATATAACATATAACCTTTAGCAGAGCAGAACGAAGCAGCAACATAGCAAAATGAAGCAGTAGATTGCAAAAGGAAGCAGCAGCAAGTGTTCACCGGGTGAAGGAGTGGGGAATATTAAATTAAATAATATGAATATGAATATATGTGCAGTAAGTGTATTTGTATTGGTGGTGGAGCAGAATGTGCATTGTAACTGTTCCGAGGGTCAGTGTTGATTGTTCAAAAGCCTTACGGCCTGGGGGAAGAAGCTGTTTTTGAGCCTGGTGGTCCGTGCTCGGATGGTCCGATAACGCCTGCCAGACGGCAGCAGTGTGAGAAGTCCACAGCCTGGATGGCTGTGGTCCTTGATGGTCTGTGGTCAGCCGATGATCCGCTCCGCTGTCTTCACCACCCTCTGCAGGGCCTTGCGATCAGCAGCAGAGCAGCTACCAAACCAGACAGTGATGCAGCCTGAGAGGATGCTCTCGATGGTGCACCTGCAAAAGTTTGTCAGGGTTTTTCCAGCCATGCCAAACTTCTTCAGTCGCCTTAGGAAGTAACACCGCTTTTGTGCAGTTTTCACCGCCGAGTCCGCTTGTTTGGACCAGGTCATGTCATTCGTGATGAACACACCGAGGAACTTGAATTCGGAGACTCTCTCCACCAAAGCTCCATTGATATGTATGGGATCATGACCCCCCCCTCTGCAGCTTCCTGAAGTCCACGATCATCTCCTTGGTCTTGCAGACGTTGAGGGACAGGTTGTTCTCTTGGCACCATGTTACCAAGCCCCTCTATAGGCGGTCTCATCGTTGTTAGAGATGAGGCCCATGATGGTGGTGTCGTCTGCAAATTTGAGGATGATGTTTGAACTGTGTGTTGCTACACAGTCCTGCGTGTACAGGGAGTACAGGAGGGGGCTGAGCACGCAGCCCTGAAGGGCCCCGGTGCTCAGGGTCAGTGAGGAGGAGGTGTGGTTGCCCATTCTCACCACCTGGGGTCTGCTCATCAGGAAATCCAGGATCCAGTTACACAGTGGGGTTTTAAGACCCAGGCTCCTGATTTTGGGGACGAGCTTGGAAGGCACAATCGTGTTGAACGCTGAGCTGTAGTCAACAAACAGCATCCTCACATATGTGTTGGCCTTTTCCAGGTGGGAGAGGGTGGTGTGTGTTGTGAGGGCGATAGCATCATCCGTGGACCTGTTTGTACGGTATGCAAACTGCAGGGGGTCAAGGGTGTTCGGAAGGGTCGAGTAGATGTGGGTTTTGACCAGCCGCTCGAAGCACTTCATGATGGTGGAGGTCAGTGCTACAGGGCGGTAGTCATTTAAACAGGTGATGGATGGTTTCTTGGGTATGGGGATGATGGTGGCCTGCTTGAAGCAGGTGGGGACTGTTGACAGTTGAAGGGAGAGGTTGAATATGGAGGTGAAGACCTCCGCTAGCTGGTCGGCGCACCCCCTGAGGACACGGCCTGGAACTCCATTGGGCCCAGATGATTTTCGAGGCTTCACTCTTTGAAGCTCTCGCCTCACGTCAGCCACGGTCAGGGACAGAGTGCAGTCATCGTCTCGGTCCTCGGCCAGTCTCGCGGATGGAAGGTTGTTGGTTGCCTCAAACCGTGCGTAGAAGGTGTTGAGATCATCAGGTAGAGAGGCAGCGGGCTGATCATCACTGCTATTTCTCCCTTTATAGCCTGTGATGTGTCGCAGGCCACCCCACAAGCGTCAGGGGTCAGAGCTGAGGTAGTTGGACTCCAGCTTGTCCCTGTAGTCTCTTTTTCCATCTCTGATATCCCTCCGTAGGTCCCATCTGGACTTCCTCAAAGCCTCTGGGTCACCGGAGTTAAAGGCAGAGGACCGTGCTCTGAGCTTAGCACGGACATTACCATTTACCCAGGGCTTTTGGTTAGGGAAAGTCCGGACACTGACCCTAGGGACGACATCATCGATGCATTTGGAGATATATGAAGAGACAGTGTCTGTGTATTCATTGATGTCCCCATCCGCTGCAACATAGAACATCTGCCAATCTGTTGCTTCAAAACAGTCCTGGAGAGTGCTAATGGATTCAGCACTCCAGCGTTGAACTGCCCGAAAAAACGGTTTTTCCTGCTTTAGGCGCTGTCTGTAGGTTGGGATGAGCATAATGGAAGTGTGATCCGACTTCCCAAAAGCGGGGCGGGGGAGGGGTTTGTGGCTGTTCCATATTTGTGTGTAACAATGATCAAGAGTCTGGTCACCCCGGGTGGGAAAGTTAATGTGTTGATGATATTTTGGCAAAACTTTCCTCATATTAGCCCTATTGAAGTCACCAACAACAATAGAGACTGCCTTAGGGTGTGCATCCTCAATTAATAACACCGCACAGTCTAACGCGCATGTTTTGTCTGCCTGTGGTGGAATGTAAACAGCTGTGATGATGACGGAGCTGAATTCACGGGGCAGGTAGAAGGGGCGCACTTTTATCGCTAGCAGCTCCAGGTCTGGTGAGCAGCGTGTAGAAAGCTAACAACATCCGAGCCCCAGCGAGAGTTCACCATCAAGCACACCCCTCTACCTCTGCTCTTACCCGACTCGGAGGTTCTGTCCTGCCGGTAGATGGAAAAACCGGCCGGAGTAATAGCCGCGTCAGGCACCATGGGATCCAGCCAGGTCTCCGTGAGCGCCAGCACACAGCAGTTTGCGATGTCCCGCTGGAAGTTAATCCGTGCGTGTAGCTCGTCCATTTTATTGTCCAGGGATTGAACATTCGCGAGCAGAATGCTCGGCAGCGGGGTATTGCAGCATCTCGTCCGAGATCTGCACAGGATACCGGCGCACTTACCTCTCTTCTTTCTCCTCTGTCGGCATATTGGTAAACACAGCGGCGGTAGAACAAAGGAGCTGCAGCAAACACTCCGGTAAGTTGAGAAAAACTCCGTATTTAGCGACGAACGTATATCCAAAAGTGCGAGTCGATCATACTGTATGAGCGACAGTGCAGTGTGTACAAAAAAACAAACAAGCGAAATAAACATAAAACTGCGTAGTGCATGCGGAGCCATTGTCAGTGCGACCTTTCTCTACGGCGCACCTGGACATATCCACACACGGTCAGCAGGGACTCCCGATACTAACTACTACCAAGTGTTTGCTTCTAACCTGACAGTGTTTGAGAAACAGTGTCATGATAGAAGTGGAATTAATGTGGTGACAGCGGGTTTTTGCGTTGTTACCACCGCAGTTTGCACGGTGGCTAGCACGCTAACGCCGTTATGAAAGTTCGTTATTACCGTATGTGACCGTACACACATGCCGTCAGTGCTCTAACCAGCCACAGTAAGCCGGACAACTCCGCTGGCACTTGTCACATTTATCGTAGAATCGTAGTTGTGTTTGGGTTTATTGTGATACAGGGAATGAAACCAGAAGTTTGAGGTCCGGAAATGTTGTCGTTACGAAATGCTGTCGTTAGCAGACCAATCACAGCCAAGGGCTGTCCCTAGGCTCTCCGAAATAACCAGGGATAGTTTGAAAAATCAGAGCTGCATGAAAAGCTCTCCAAGGCATTTGGAGTGGCCGTTTCTCTGTCCGTTTCAGTCCGTGTCAGTAAAAACAGAGAAGCATATATCCGCCTTCAGTCTCCCAGGGTGCTTCAACTTCACATCTAGGTGTTAAAACTGCCCCTTGACAACTTTTAACCACTATTAGTCACTGTGGGCATTGTACATAATTGTGGTGAAGAAGGAGCTGAGCTGAAATGCAAAGTTTTTGATTCATCGGTCGATTTATCAATCAAACAAACGATCAAATTTTGTTTGTACAGCCCGTTTTCCCAAATCACAATTTTTCTCATCAGGCTTTAACAAGGTGTGGCATCCTCTGCCCTTAACCCTCAACAAGAGAAATGAAAAATTACAAAAAACTAAACTTTTAACAAGAAACGTCAGAGAGAGCCACTTGTGAGGGATCCCTCTCCCTGGACGGACAGAAGCACAATAGATGCCACGTGTGATGGAGAACATCAGAGAGATAAGGGTATTTGCAGCATTGATTAAAATAAACAGTTTGTAGCGTAATGGACGGTAAATTAATTGATGGATTATTGTCAGTAATGGTCGAGTATCTGAGGAGAAATATTGTATATCAAGCAGTCTTGTTGAAATCATAGTCCATGGTCAGCAGCCACCACGATCATGAGCCACCATCACGATTGTATGCCACTATAGTCCACAATCATGAGCAACATCAGCTGCCACCTCGATCGTGGTCAACCACCACTATCAGATGCCAACGCGATACAGGATCCGCCATTACTATCATGATCTCTGATTTGTATTCACCATCATAATCCACAATGTGGCCGCAGCCGCAGCCCGATCTGCGGACGATAAGGCAAAGGGACTCCGGGGAAGATGTCAAGTCAGTAATATGTATTGATGAGATATTAATTTCTTTGATGTGATAAGGAGGGAGAAGAGGAAGGAGAAGCAGGAAAGAGAAGCTCCGTGTGTCATGTGTCCCCCGATACTCTAGACCTATAGCAGTATAACTAAGAGCAGGTCCAAGACAAGCCTGAACTAGCGTAAATGAAGGTTTTAAGCCTTCTCTTCAACGTATAGATGGGGTCTAACTCCCAAACTGAAAGTGGGAGATGATTCCACAGGAGAGGAGCTTGAAAGCTGAAAGCTCTGGCTGCTACTCTACCTTTGGGACGACAAGTTAGCCTGAATCATGGGAGTGCAGTGTTCTAGTGGGGTGATATGGTACTATCAGCTCTTTGAGGTATAATGGTGGCATATTATTAAGGGTCTTGTGAGGAGGATAATTTTAAATTATATTCTAGATTAGACCGTAAGACAGTATAGTGAATTTAATACAGAAGAAATGTGGTCTCTTATCCTGGTTCTTGTCAAGATACGTGCTGCAGAGTCTTTAAGGACTTACTGCTGAAGCCAATATAAACCCAGTTCCCTCTCTCTTCTTTCTCTTTCTCCTCACTTCTCCTGGAAGAGATGTGTAGCTATTCTGCTCACCAAGCCAGGGAGAAACTCTGCCTAACCCAACTCTTCCAACCTCCTAGCAGGCCTACCTGGAGCCGACTGCTTAAACCTTCCAAAAAGCAGCAACGCGACAGCCTGCCTAAGAACTTCAGCACGAGAGCTGATTCGACAAAACGTCTTGCAAATAGAACCAGAACAACAGGAGCCACAAACCAGCAAGACCACTTCACTAGACTGCAAACAGCATATCAACCCTTTTCTCCTTTTCATGGACTGGTAACACAACTGGGCTTAATAATTACACTAAGCTATGCACAGGACTGTTGAATTCTATTCATGTGATGTTTGATAAGTGAACGCAAAAGAACGCGTTCATTAAACACGTTCACTTTTATGAGAACGATGAACTGAATGCAGCATTGACAAATAATGAATTTGAACGGTGAACACAATCATTTTGAAGCATCCTCGCTTATAGACGACAGGAAACTTCTCTCTTTATGTGTAACTTTATTAAAGTCCAACGAACACGACACACTTCTTGTTCGTAACTCCGACACTCCTATCATCCACCACTGTATTCTTCACTCCGCTTCCTCATTCACCCTTGACACGCCAACTCATCAGCCAATGAGAGACTGCCATCCCACAAAACCCTACAGCCAATGGCCTAGAACTGTCACGTGCCCAACCCCTACCTGTTCACTGACCCTCAGGACATTTCAATACTTTCTCCTCGGGAGAGATGCTGTCTAAATCGAATGCTTGAAACATGTCGTTGCTCAGTGCCCGTAAAATGTCCGGGATGTAGCCTAACCTAAACCAACTAACTCGACTTCGCACTACGTTACCCATGATTCATCGCACACATATGTAGACCAAACAAGCAAAGTATTCCAAGTGTTTTCTTCTCTGGCCAGTGTCTCGGCTCTGAGCTGTAGTTGGGAGCTCAGCTCACTGGTTATCTTGGCTCGCTGTTGGCCGGTAACCAGCCGTCCGGACCACTCTGGAGGAAAACAGGAGGAGACGTTTCTTTACTTGGAATGCTATAAATGATATAAAGCAGGAGCAACACTCGTATCACCTCTAGGTTGTCCGTCACTTCTCGTTATACACACACTTTTAGCGTCTTTTCCCAGAATACCCAGGTACACTACGTCACACACTACAAACTTTCTTTAAAGGGGCAGGCCATACCTGCAACACGACAGCTCTCGGTCTCATATACAAATGGCAAGAGAAAGCAGAAACGCAGACTCAGCGATTTCATCCGATGCACCTTATTATTATCTGAGGGATTTTTACACACTGTCTGATAAAGTTTCCGACAGTAAAGGCAAGGGGTAGTGATGGATAAGGTTTTCTTTAAAAAACAAGTTACATCTTTCATTCTCACTTTCCACCTTAAAACTATAAAATGAACTGAACTATGAACTAGTTCAGAATTTAAATGGTGAACTATGACAGGAACTATTCATGTTTACTTGTATGAACTGAACTTTGAAGTAGTTCATGAGAGATGTGCACTTGCACAACACTGGCTCTGATTATGAAGCAGGAGTGCTGATCATTGAGCAGATGTGGACCAGAGAGAAACTCTGTATTTCCACTTTTCTTCAACTAAGTAATTTACCAGCTGCTTCACGTGAACGCTGCTCTCGTCTCACTGCTTGTATCACTCTGAGTGAGTGAGTGGGGCCCCAGGGCCTGTGTAGGTGCTGTGACATTTTCGCCTGCTCCTGGTATTCAGAGTCGGCGTCAGAACCAATCTAATGGGGGGGCATAGGCTCACAGCGGAGGGGCATAAATTCCCATTCAATTGACAGTGACATAAAACGAATTTTCCGCAAACCAACACACAAAACACACTAACCTCCAATCTCAAAACATGAGTGCACGTAAGACTCTCTCTCTCTCTCTCTCTCTCTCTCTCTCTCTCTCTCTCTCTCTCTCTCTCTCTCTCTCTCTCTCTCTCTCTCTCTCTCTCTCTCTCTCTCTCTCTCTCTCTCTCTCTCTCTCTCTCTCTCTCTCACACGGGCGAAACCACACACTGAGTAGCCTACTGTGCACCGTGCGCATCAGAGCATCGCCGAAACCACATGTGACAAGCCTACGAATAATTAAGTAGGTAATGTTACAGTACAACTATCACCACTGCATCAATAAATATATGATCACAGTCAATGCAGCCATGTTTCTAATAGCGCCTACACAAACACGCCCGCCCCGATCTCAAAACAAAATGTGCGCACACACAAGTTCTCAATTCAATTCAATTCAATTCAAAGAAGCTTTATTAGCATGAATGTTTTTTAACACTATTGCCAAAGCTGAGTTGATTAAAAATAAAAGAGAATCCACAAATCAACAAAAGAACATTCCAAAAATAACAACAAACATACAGTTAGTTTGGCATTCTGTGGCCTTACTGGCTGTCCCTCAGGTTCTCTCTCTCTTTCTCTCTCTCTCAGCATTACGTACGTCACGTGGAATCCCAAACACTACACAATTAGGAGAAACCGCCAATTCCCAGGCCTATACACTATACAAAGAATAACTTCAGTATGAGTACAGCATATTTAGCATATTGTTAAAAAAGCCAAGGCTGGCATACGTAAATTAAACATATGACTTACCATCAGAAGAGTTGAAGGCGGCGAGTGTTGGCACTGAACCTCCTCAAGACAGTGTCTTTCCACTCAGTTGTACATTTTCCCATAAGGTCTTTTTCAAACGCCAGCTGAACCAACTGGGCCTTTCGTTTGTGCAGCATTGTGCGTCTGTGGTCCGAAAAAACGTTTCGTAGAGTCGAGAATGAGTTCTCGCACATTGCTGTGGAGGCACCGAAAGTTAATGCGTGCTTGAAAGCAGTCAGTACACTGGGCATTGCCACGAGAGATGTGTGGTACTGTGAGAGAATGTACTTTGTGGTCCAAATCCCCTTCTCGATTGGCTGTGATTCTTTTTGCGTCCTGAAAAACTGTTTTGCAACTTCATACTCTGCCTCAATTATAGGCGATTGTGACAGGTCCATGATATGCTTAACAGCTGTAGCATCTAGAAGTGTATCGCTGTTTGGATCGAGTGCAGCAAGTGACCTAGCCAGTTGAGTGTTGCGTCCCTGACCCTCGTTGCTTATGCTTATCGCTCTAACTTCCGCTCTGACTACAGCCGTCAACTCAACCCAATTATTTTATTTTTGGGCACAGTAAGGCTGTCGGGGGGGCGTGGCCCGCGAATGCCCCCCCATAGCGCCGACACTGCTGGTATTTCACATGATGGCCTGATTCGATAATGGTTTTTAAAAAATCACTGTTGTAAATGTTGCTCTCAAACCGCCTGCTGGTTAGAGGACGACCGCTCTACCCCCTCTGTCACAGCATACATTAACTTTCGTGTGCATAGAGGAGTCATTGTTAACATTAACAAATTGGAGTCTTACGGGGCTGGGAGAGCCCCTTCACCTGCACCACATAGGATCAATCAGCTCAGGTGAGAGCTGTTATCTGATTGATCCTCACATTTAAAAGGCAGCGACTGAGCTGCTTCAAGAGAACACTCGGAGATACTCAGAGACAGGCACAGGAGAGACGCTAATGCTGAGCTACAATGCTAACACGCCAGCAGAAACTGCTGGCCTCTTTATGTTGAGTTCTAAGTTTATGTTTGCACCTGGTCACTGAATAAAGATGCTAAAACCTGAATGGTTTGTCTCTGGCTTCTGTGGTGAGAGCCCTGTAGCATGGTCAACTGCCACCAGTGCTGTGCAAGTTCACACCTCATGAACTAGTTCAAAGTTCAGTTCATACAGGTAAACATGAATAGTTCACGTTCATTGTTCACCATTTAAATTCTGAACTAGTTCATAGTTCAGTTCATTTCATAGTTTTAAGGTGGAAAGTGAGAATGAAAGACTTAACTTGTTTTTTTTTGTTGTTGTTTTTTTTACCTTATCCATCAGTACCCCTTGCCTTAAACTGTACTTCATATGTATCAATTCCTAAAATAAATCTTTTTTTTAATTTTGTTTAATTATTGCTAATTTTGCCTGTTTATTTATTCATACCCTGCAAACAAAAGGCACAACAAATCATAGTGCTATGCCTTGCTATGAATACGATTATTAGGCTAGACCTTAAATTCTATCATTTAAATTTATAAAATAAATGTGTGTGGGAGCGTGCACACACCATTCAAATTCATTATTTGTGATTAAGTTGCGTTCAGTTCATCGTTCTCATAAAAATGAACGTGTTCAATGAACACGTTTTTTTGAACTCGTTCATGCACAATACTGCCACAGGGTCTACCTGATAAGTATGATTAAACCAACTTATAGTGCCGTTCTTTTAATCCTTTAAATCTTCTAGTCTCTGTAAGAGAATCTTATTATCTATGGTAGCACTAGGATCGAGTGGATAAGTATGAGACGAGTTCAATATTTGAGGCCTTTAAAAGCTCTATAAACAGTGCTCTTTCCGTGCTGTGATGGATTCTAAATCCTGATTGGAAGTCTGAAAACAAACCATTGTAAGAAATCACAAAACTGGTTATCAACAGCTTAAGGTTTGATATGGGTCTATAATTAGCTAAAACATCAGGTTCAAAGAGTGGGCTTTTTAAATAGTGGTGTAAATGCCGCTACCATAAAGCCTGCAGTATATAGTGTTGCGGGTGGAAATCAAAGGCAGGAGGCGTCGTTCTCAAGTTAAAATTAAGCAGGTTTATTCAGAGGTCACAGGTCAGGAAACTGCGGTGTCTAGCAAATGATCATGCATGGTCCACTGATCCTGTACAGGAAAAATGGCGTTTAGTCAGAGTGCGTACAAAGCTTATATATCGATACTGGGCTTGACAGAGGTTCTTCTTGGATTGGGATTGGTCGGATCTCGTCGGGTCGTCCTCCTGGCGTCGTTTGGTCCTCCTCCTTGCGTTGCGTGATGACGTGCAAGCTGTGTCGCGGTTACTAAAGTTCATGAGCATATTGCCTCGTGTGTGCGCTTATTTTATGTGTGTGTGAAGTGAAGTGAGGTCATAGAAAACTGTGAGAAAGGCATGAAAATCTCTAGTCTAATCTGTCCGCTGTGTGTGTGTGTGAGGGAGTCTCACAACTAATATAATGAAGTGTTTCATGAAGCCAGAGGTTTGAAAACCTGTTATCTGTCCGCTTAGGCAGACTCCCTTTTTAAGGAGTATGAACCATTCTGAGGTTGAGAAGCAGGAGAAGAACTATGTGTTATGTTTGTGTGTTTACGCTATGTGTATCTGACTACACGTTAAAGTGTGTGTATGTGTGTGAACAGTGGTGTATTGTCAACAATAGCCAGTTAATAGTGTCATATTAATCAGATATAATATGTAAATATCAGAGGAAAACCTTCCTTAAAGAGTTTTGTTGGGGTCTAATACAGGGGTTCCCAAACTTTTCAGCCTGGGACCCCCAAAATAACGGTGCCAGAGACTGGGGACCACCAACGACACTGGAGGTAGTTTATAATGTTGCGCACAGCCATGCACATGCACTATGCATGCATACCAACGTTTCATTGTGACTGTCAATAATTTTCAGCTGCTTTCCAAAAGAGTTTTGGCCAGCTACCGTGTGACTGGTGCTGCTGTAAATTGAACTGTCGCTAACCTGTGTCGTAAGATAAAAAAAGGAAATGTTTTTTTGTGGAGGAAAAAAAGGGGAGAAAAAAGAAAAAAACTGATGGGAAATGTGTAAGCTATTTTATTTAGTGACTCTTATTTTGAAGAGGGGTTTTACCGGAAGGATGTGCTGTACTAAACAGCTGCTATGTCTCCTGTGTCTTCTTTAGGCTGAGGCCTTATTCAATACAACAACTTAACGCTCGGCTACAATTGCATGGTTTTATTCTAATATCAACTCATATGTATATATTTTTATAAAAAAAAATAAATAATTGTATTTTTTTTTTGAATGCATTTCGCGACCCCGCCTCTGTGTCTCGCGACCCCCCGGGGGGTCGCGACCCCCACTTTGGGAACCCCTGGTCTAATAGACAAGTAAATTGTGAAGTCAGCTCAGAAAGATCTACTGAAAGTGGTCTCAATATAAATCGGATGCCACAGATGGTTCTAAGGTTTTTGTACTAGAATATGTATGTGTTATTCATGGGGAAGGGTCGATGAATTATTTTCCTTGATAGTTACAATTTTATTTGCAAAGAAGTTTATGAAATCATTACTACTCAGAGTTAAAGGATGGATCAGTAGAGCTATGTCAGCCTTGCTACAGTGCTGTACAGGAACCTGGGAATGCTCTTCTTCTATTTATGATGAATAATAAGATGATCTGGCATTTCAGAGCGCATTCTTGTATGTTATTAGACTGTCTTGAAATACATAAAGTCCTCTGACTGACGTAGTTGGATGTCGTCATTGCTGACATGAATAATAATCTTACTGTAGAGGTCTCCAACCCATCACAATCCTTCACTGTCGATCCCTGTAACGCTCTGGACACACTTGCATGGGGTTTCTCCAGCTGTCTGTGGCGGTTGTCTGTTGTTTACATGTGCAGCGTTTCCACTACTGGCAGCAGAGCTACTGGGAGGGAATTTTTTTGCAACAATGCCACCTAGGGGAGTTTCACCCCAAGGAAATTACTAGAGCTAAATTGTGAAATAGCAAGTTCCCACAGGTTCATCAAATACTACAGGGCAAGATACAGTTTCAGGTTAAAAGGAAAATAACTTTAATTAACAAACTAATTACTTAGGCAGGGTAATGAGGACAGGGCTGGGGCTTAAAATGGCAGCAGGGAACCAAAAATGAGAAGGGTCCACCACAAACTAACTGTTATGGAAATTTTCTAGAAGCTGGTAAATGGGGAGCTCAGGCAGTTGCTGATGTTTTATGCATAAGGTTTTAATGTAGACTTGTTGCATCAAGGAGACCAGAAGGTGGAACAATATGCAAACGCTAACAGAGTAACATGAGCAATTGTCACCCCCAAGTCTGATAATGTCGCCCGCAGCATCCCCATATATCTTCCTCTACTACATCACCCATTCTAACAGCACATCCATGACTGGCTTGAATTGCTGTCTCTGTGTTTGCATCCTATTGATCAGTTAATCCTAAAGTATCCATTCCTAGATCACATTGTGTCCTTACATCTTGTCACTGGTGAAATACGCAAAAGAGTTAAAGTTGGTGTCTCTCTGTCTGGTGCATCTGAGTTAAATCTGAAAGTCCCTCAACGTAGACACTACTATGTACTGGTGGTTGGCCCTTTATTTACAACCTGACCTTGGATACTGCCTAGAGAGATAAGGGAGTATCTGTGGAATTAGACAGGCACTATTCTCCTGTACAGATATGTTATATACAATATACATAATATATGGTGGTATATACAGTAATGTGAGGATCGTCAAAAATTCCTCAACAGTAACCAACCATGACAGTGCACACAAAAAAAAACGGATTGTGAGGAAAACTCATCACCATCAGGTAAAGGGTTGCCGCCTTAGCCACACAGCACCTGTCCGACAAGGAAAAAAAGAGTTAAATGACAGCCAAAGTGCTTGACATAACGGCTGCTGACAAAAATCAATATTGAAGATGAAATAGCAAAAGACACTAAATCCAGGAAAATATAAAATATCCAAATTAAATAACAACCCAAGATGCAAAAAAAATTAATAACACAAATCATTGCAAAGACGGCTGCCATGCAAAACAATGGCTTCAGCACGCTGAACGAAGCCACGCAGAACAACATGCTGGAAACGGAAGGAGAGAGAAAGAGACGTATGGCACACATCGTATATAGAGGGCGCACACCGTACTCAGTGTGCCAGGAAAGCTCACCACCATTGGATTTATACTGTAATAATAGGGGTGTACACAACAATCACGATTTTTGTATGTACCTCAGTTTTGAGGTCATGGTTTGGTATGTTTTCGGTACAGTAGAAACAAGGAACAGAAAACATTAAACTGATTTTTTATTTATTTTTATTCAACACTGGTTAACTGAGCAGACTATGGCTGTGTCTTTCTTTTACATTTTACAAAAGTAAAAAACCAAATAAAGTTTCTGACATATAAATATATATATTTTTTGTTGGCGGAAATGTGGATGAGAGTAAACTTTGTAACGGGGCTCGATTACTTTCAGTGTGTGTTTGAAGCCTGCATTCTCAACAAGAAAGAACGGTGGCATGTCCGCTGCTATAAAAGCACCTATGACGCTCGTTATTGCTTTGACCACAAGCCGACAGCACATCCGGTCCTTTCCTAAAGTTGTCCCTGGAAATTTGAGACTTGTGCATACAGAAATAAGTTCCACACAGGGACTCGCTGCATTTGTTCGGTACACATGCGTATCGAAATACCTAGATACATGTACCGTTACACCCCTAGGTAATACAGACAGATGTTTCTAATACCGTACATAATAGACAGATACTTGGGTGTTAATATTTTTTTTATGTAACTTTTGTATGTTACTGTTTATTAACACAAGTGCCTAGGCTTTTTCAATGTTCCAGACACTTTGGACCTGTGGTGGTTTTCACATTAATAACTGAATACTTGCCATTTTTCTTGTGTTGTTTGTTGATTACCCTTAAAATGGTAGGGTTAATTTTACATCAGCCATCAACCCTTACTCATTGAGGTCTGTCTCTTACTATAGTCTGTGTCCTGCAGCTGACCAGCTGGTCTTGTCAAGGCCTTTTTATAGTGGCTGCCTTCTCAACACCACAGCACAAATGTTTTCTGGAGCACTTTATCCTGGGGGATAGAATTACACATGCACAGGCATATGCATGCACTCAAACACAACAGGACACATATTTAACCACTTTTATTTATGTTCAAGGGACTAATCTTCTCCAAAATACCAAAGCCCCATGTTTTTATTTTCCAATAGGAAACACTTAAAGAATATACAATTGTAATATATTTGTACTGCAACATGTAGTAAGATGGTGTGTGAAACATTAATCACCCAACATTGAGCATGTTTTTTAGAAAAAGAGGACACCTACAGAGGAGCGTCCTGTGAATATGTTTCCTTCTATGTCTCACAGACTTACACACACATACCCTGCATGGTCTGGACAATTTTATTTAGGAGTCTGTCACTTCATTCTCACTTATTAGACACAGGAGCAATGTTGCATGTGGACATATGTGTTGGTGTCAGAGAGAACTAGAGACAGATGCTTTGGTTTCACGTGTGTGTGTGTGTGTGTGAGAGAGAGAGAGAGAGAGAGAGAGAGAGAGAGAGAGAGAGAGAGAGAGAGAGAGAGAGAGAGAGAGAGAGAGAGAGAGAGAGAGAGAGAGAGAGAGAGAGAGAGAGAGAGAGAGAGAGAGAGAGAGAGAGAGAGAGAGAGAGAGAGAGAGAGAGAGAGAGAGAGAGAGAGAGAGAGAGAGAGAGAGAGAGAGAGAGAGAGAGAGAGAGAGAGAGAGAGAGAGGACACTTTGGATGTCATCTGTTTACCCCTGATTGAGGATCTCTAGCTGTGGGAGTACACCTTTCTTCCTATATTTCTGTCCTTCTGTTTATCTGTGTGCAAGTTAGTTTACTGTTGTCTGAGTGTCTTAATGACCAACTGATTGACTGGCACAGAGCAAAGGCGACTAAGAATGGCAGCCTCCCCAAGAACCTCCATTGGCTTCGAGGTCCTTCTTTCTGCTCTTAAGGTAGGATCTAACTTGAATTTTTGTACTGATCATATCTTAACTACAATGTTGGAATACCAAATACATGGCTTCATTTTTAAGCTTTAACTTTATAGTTAGAAGTTAGTTACAAAAAAAACTGTTTTATGTGAATTTCGAGTAATTTGTGGTTAAAAATAAGTGTAATCATTTAATCATCAGTAAGCATTATAAAACTTACCTGCTGTGCTAGATTTAACAAAATGTACACTGTGACATTTGTTATATGAGCCACTAAGAGGATTAAGTGATAAGACCATAGGCACTAGAATTAGATTAGATTTGGGACTCTGTTGGTGCATGCTGACATTTCAGAGTACAGTATATGCTCACTTATAGTTGACTAGCATTAGCATTAGTAAAAGCAGAAGTTAGAGGAATATTAAAATACTGAAAGTGAAGTGTGGACATGTTGGCATGAGTTTGGTATATGGTTAGCATGCTGTGCTGTGAGGTTTCGTTTTTTTGAACTGGGCCCAAAAGCGGACAAAGGGTTTGTGAGTGAACAAATGGTATTTTTAATAAAGCACACAGGCAGGCAGGAAACAAGATGGTAGCTGGCCCGGATAGAGCAGGCTATCTGTCTGTTACTGTTGTCAGCAGGGAAACATGAAACGTAGGGTGGATCTTAAATGGTAAATGGTTTTTATATTTATATATATTTTTATATCGCTTTTTTAGTCTTGATAACCACTCAAAGCACTTTACAGTACAGTTTTACATTCACCCATTCAAACACACATTCAGACAGTGCATCTATTAGCAGCAGTTTCATGTTCTATGTGGGGCACTTTGGGGTTCAGCACAAAGACACTTCGGCATGCAGATGGGGAAGACTGGGGATTGAACTGCCGACCTTCAGGTTGGTGGACGGCCGCTCTACCCCACAGCCACAGCCGCTTAATAGAAGAAGGCGCTTTAATGTTATGACAGAGGGGTTGACGATCTTGATGATTTGATTAGTGTTTGTTCTGGGACCATAGGTGAGCATGAAGTTGAAACAGTCGAGAAACAAGGCCCAGCGGGTCTGGGGAGAGTTCAGCCGTTAAGAGGAGCGCAGGTAGTAAAAGTTCTTGTGGTCGGTCCATACAATGAATGGCTGCAATAAGGTCTAAGCCTAAAGTTGCATGTTTTTCAACAAAACAAAGCATGAGATTTAACTTAATCCAAATGTAGACAGAGGCAGAGAACAGGTTAAAAAGTTATTTATTGGACCATAATGATCAACACAGATTGGTTTGAGTCTCTTTTTTTTTTTTTTTTTTTTTTCCTTTGGCCTGTCTCTTTTTTGTATTTGTCTATATTTGCTGTATTTGTCAGTGTGATACGTGAGTTCAGAGCAGGCGTTTAGGCCGTTAGTGGTGCGAGTGGGGGCTCAGAGAGGGGAATCTACAGGACCAGGTGAGCAGGTGCTCATCCAGAGATCGCAGAGTCAAACGGATTAGTGAGCACAGGAGGGGTGAGTGTAACAGAGACTAAGCTCTGGCGGCATAGTTAAGCTGAAGTCTGCTTTTTAAGCTGAGTTGATTGGCAATGGGAAACAGCTGCAACCCGATGACAGCACTCCTAATGCCCTTCGTGATCTCTCTCTCACACACACACACACACACAAACACACACACACACAAGCACACACACACACACACACAAATTATTTTTGAAGTACAAAATGAAAAATGATGACAGTGTTCTTTAAACATACTATAAAGGTATGAAAAGTACCAAGTAATAAGTCCAGCAAAAACACATGGAATGTAAGAAAACTCTCATGTCTCCCCAGGATGGATGTTGGTTAAAAAAAGGGTTCAAGTCATTGAATGTTAAGATAATATTTATAAATAGTATTATAAATGGAGCAACGCTTGTGAGCTAGTTCAGGCAGCCAACTCTAAATACGTCTTCTTCTTCTGATGTTGAATGGCGGTTTTGCAAACAACTCATCTGTGCATTACCACTGTCTGGAAAGGAGTGTGAGTCAGAATGGATATTTACCTAATTTCTGTTATAGAGTCCTGTGTTTTTTAGAAACCTGAATATAAAATATCCTGCATCACCTAAGTACCTCTGTAGCATTTCTCTTTGACTTAACGTTAAACTGTGTCTTTGGAATGACTTTTTAAGTGTGTCTCGGGCGATAATATTGTAGATAGAATCCTTTGTATCTCAGGTGGTTGCTCTCAATTCACCTACTTTCTTTTGAATACTATGAAAGTATCTGCCCTTATTTCCTCTGTCCCATTCTTCCTGCCAATCTCTTTTTCAGTCCTGATTGGAATATACTTTTGATCTCAGCCGTGCTACAATTTACTGCCACGTCTACAGTTCTTTTCCTTGTTGCTCCTTTTGCGTATATTTATCAGCCAGTTCAATTCTAGGGATGCATGATCGATATATCGGTCCGAAACCCTCCTGGGAATTGTATATTATTATTTATTTATCAGAATTGGAATTTCTAGCCGGTAAAATGTCCGATAATCACAGCGAGCCTGGCTCATGACGTCATACATCACATCACAATTTCCATACCAGCGCTATGTGTTTATGTCGGAACTGAAAACTGTGTGGCCGGTGTCAACATTGGTCACACTTTCTGAGAGCGACTGTAGGATTGCAATTTGCGATAAATGTGCTAAGGTTTCAAGAGGGGGAAAAACATTAACAAATTTTTACACTACCAATGTCATAACTCACCTTAGAGTCCTTCATCGCGATGACGATGTATGGCAAGGATACTAGGCGCTTGCAGCCAGTATAGTGAGGGGAAAAGGCCAAAGCGAGGCGTTTGAGAAATGCAGGACGTTTGCTAGAGACAGTCCACTAGCTAAAGCAATTAATGAAAGAATCACGGAATTTATCGCGCTTCATGACCAGCCTTTTTTCGCCGGCTAATGGCACATTTCAAGCCCCGCGACACACTGCCATAATTGACATGTCGTTTCAGAGATATTGTCAGTGCATTTAATTTATTTTGAATTTGTAATGCAAAATATTTGATAAGATTTATCTTACATGAAGGCCAACGTATTGATAAACCTTCCTTACATGCATGCACTAAAAGTACAAAAGCTATGCCCAACCTTTTTTTTTCTTAATTGAGCATAATATTCCATGTGCTTTTGGCAGTTTTTATCAGGCTTTCAATTCTATCATAACCTTTATTTTTGAACGCACAGTACTATTTCAATGTACGGAGCCCCCCTGGTATCAAGCGAAGAAAAAATCCATTCCCTCATTTAAGCAAACTGTGCCCTCAGTTTAATAATCTGTGCCCTTGGTTTAGCTAATGAAGTCCTCAACTGAATGGAGTGCTCCCCGCCACCAACACATACTTTTACTAATTTATAAAGTCTGTTGAATTTACGCAGACTGACTTGACTTCTTCCCTGGAGTCCCTTTGACTTATCGTCCGCAGATCCAGGGCCACGGCTGCGACCACATTGTGGATTATGATGCCGGCCCTGGGGTCTCATTTATAAACCGTGTGCACACACACCTGAACGCAATGTTTGCTTTATAAATCACAGTCCACCTGGAAACGTTCGTACGTGGATCTGCCTCCAAATCCACCCTCCACATGCCCACTTTCAACCATAAATTGTCAATGCAAAGCACGGCCCAAATATTAAATGATGCTGCTGACCGATGGATTTACACCGTGAGTCCTAATGGAGTCACGGCATCAAACGATGAGACATAGAGGTGTTTGTTATTGAGGTAAAGGTGAAGAGCGACTTTAAGGGACAGCAGTGATGTCACTAATAAAGAAAATACACTGATACTCTGCCGCTGCTGTGGGTAACACAATGTGTGAGAGTGAAGACGAGAGAAAGAGGGGGCCTGAAGTTAAAAATAGATCACAGATCACAGATCAATACAATCTATCAGCTGATCAGAAATCGCTGAACCCTCTCTTCTTCTTCATCCTTGCATTCACGTGCACACATGTATTTATTTATTTAGAGCATCTGACCGATTCCCTCACATCAGTGGATCTCCTGTGCGCCTGATGGCACAGTCACGTTCACTGCAGTGATTTGATGATACACGCAGTGTTAGAAGATATTATTAAAACCTATTAATGACTCAACTTCGTGGTTCAATGGAATCTAAACGTAATTTGCTGTAAGTTGTTTTATATATTTTTAAATTAAAAGGTTTGTGTGGAACAGATATGTCGCGCAAGCCAAACTAAGCCGTTGATTTTATGTAAATGATGACTTGGATCAATAATCAGCTTCAGTTCACCACCTCACATCTGCATCCCCACTTTCCACTTTCCAAAACGTTCGTACGCATGGGTCAGAGTTTGCGTGGAAATACGTTCCCTGCTTTGTGAGCACGCAACGGTTATGAATGAGACCCCAGGGCTGGCTGACCCAGAACTTTATACTTCTAACCTCGTCCATGTCATTTGACCCATGTATAAAACAGGTCGTTAGGACAGCCTTGGCAAAATCACGAAAATTAGAAACATCCTGTCTCAGAAGGGTGCTCAGAAACTAGTCCATGCATTTTTTAGATTGCATTACCGTAACTCTTTATTATCACTATGTCCCAGTTAGTCTGTGAAAAGCCACCAGTTGTTCCAAAATGCTGCAGCACAAGTGGTGACAGGAACTAGAGAGATCATATTACTCCTGTCTTGGCCTCTCTGCATTGGCTCCCTGTAAAATTCAGAATAGAATTCAAGATCCTGGTCCTTACAACCAGAGCCCTTCACATTCAGGCCCTTCATATGTCAAATAGCTCATAACAACATATTATCCCAATAAACCACTTCACTCCCAAGATACAGTGTTGTGGTTCCAAGAGTGAGTGAGTCAGTCAGTCAGTCATGAATTAAATCTTTATTAAGAGCAACGCATTCATCCGCAGCTTGCTCGCTCCCTCTTTTCCCATCTATCTCTCTCTCTCTCTTCCTTGATCACACACTCACACCCACACACGATCGGACACGTGTACAGTATACATATTCCACAGACTTTGTAAAACGTATTAAAGAGAGCTGGAGGAGATTGCAGAGCGCTCTGTTTAGTTTGGTCGCAGTTGACCCAGCGAACAGCGTGAATGAGACAAAAGCAGTAAATTGCAGACAGAGCCGACAAAAACTTTTTAAAAAGCTTTTCACGGTCCAAACATGTATGAAATATAAAATGAAATTATTGTTATTGACACTGTAAGTGGACTTAGTGGAGCTGTGTATGGCTCCCTGGTGTTTGCCCAAGCCTTGATGGGGCTGCGGCCAGGCTGTGCACCTATAAAAGTATAAATAAAATAATAAATGTAAAAATGAATAGATAAAATTCGAAATATATAAATAGATGTATAAATAAATGTGTAAGTTAATTGTGAAATAAATTAATACATAAATAAATGTATAAATTAATGTATTGATAGTCATTTAGGCATTTATTAGTAGAGCTCTTTACAGCAGTGGTGAGACGTGGGCAAAGTAAAAATCAAACAACTTTGCCTACAGTAAACTCTCAATGTCACGAAGGACATGGCCAGATCTATGAAAGCTCTGGAGAGAGAAGTGGTGGGCCGACCTTGAACAGTGTTCTGTGAGTTTTAATCAAGAACTTTATAAAACAGAGTACCAGAGCTAACCAGAGGTGGGGCGGTCCCAAAGTCTCTAAGGTGAACAAGGTGAATGATGGCGAAAGTTATCCATGTAGATCAATCATATTGTGTACAGGCTGGCTCTACCTAGAGACCTCGAAGAGAGGAGGATTTAAACATCTGGGGGTTCATCTTGGCAATGAAACCTCTTCCTCTCAGAATCAGAATTCTTTTTATTGCCACGTATATTTGCATGTATAGGAAATTGCCATGGTGTGGTTGGTGCACTGTACATAAAACAAAACAACAATATATACAGTAAGACAATACGTACATTAAGAAACAACAAATTAAGGAGATTAATTATGTGCGAGGGGCGGGGGCAGAGTCAGTGTGATGCAGTGGGGGGGGGGGGCTGTGATGGCCTAAGAACTGGGATGGCCTTCTAGAAAAAGTTGAAGGCAGACTTGGAAAATGGAAGTGGATTTTACCGAGGCTGTCTTTTAAAGGGCGGATGTTAATCATTAACAACCTTGTGTCTTCTTTAGGGATGGGTATCGTTTGGTTTTTATCCGATACCGGTTCCTAACCGATACTTTTAAAACGATACCGGTGCCTAAACGGTGCCTGAACCGATACTTTTTTCAAAAAAGTGCACAAAACAATGCTTGACTAAGAAAGGCTTTTTTTATTGCCAAATATATTAACTGTTTAAAGTAGATTATAAATATAAATAAATACAAAACCCTTTTTAACTTAACACTATGAATAACATACGAACTGTTTACAAAAGTTTACACTATACTTAAATAAATAAAAATAAATACAAAACACACACACTCTGACTCCTGACTCTGACTTCGGTGCCTGAGCCAAATGAAGACTGAGGGTCGCTTTTCCATCACTCGGAGACCCCCGTGTCTCCGCGGCTGGGGCTGTCGCAGGGGGGCTTCGGCCCCCCGCCTTCGGCCCCCTAAAATGCGGTCGCTTTTATGAAACATTTCTCGGCTTGGTCTTCGTTCCTCCCGCCCCAAGCCTTTCCAAGCCGAGCCGGAGCCGGTCGTGGAGCCGCTCACGGCGCACCGCCACGGAGGAAATGCGCCCGGCGGTCCCCCCCCCGCGGGGCGCGGGGACAGGAGTCTGTCCACCGGCAGCCGCGCCCGCGGGGGCCCGGCGGGAGTCGCCGCTTCCCGTGAAGGAAGGAGCGGAAGTGTGAGGAGGCGGGACGAGCGGAGACCTCAGTCTTCGATTGGCTCAGGCACCGAAATGAGGCACCGAAATCTCCGTTGCATTTCGGTTTGGGTAGGTACCGGTTGTATTGGAACCGGTTCCATATTGGAACCGGTTCTCGGTACCCAACCCTAGTCTTCTTGCTACAAATCTGCTGCCCCCGAGTGCAGGCAGTCATGGTGGATTTCTTCTGGGACCTTCTGCACTGGGTCCCACAGAGCATCCTCTTCCTGCCAAAATAGAAGGGGGCACATGGCCTTGTCCACTTGGTGAGCTGAGGGGTTGCTTTCAGGCTCCAGTTCATCCAAAGACTCATGACTAGACCTCTGGACCTGGTCTGGAGGCCCATAGCCCGTGCCCTACTGTGTGGTGGCCTGGGCTTGGCTGAATCTTTATTCTTAATGGATGTAAATGGATTTAAACAACCTTCCATGTTTTTATAAAATACTTTTCAGTGTGTGGGGAATGTTCAATAAGGAGAAACCAAAGAACTGTGACTCATTGTCCGGGCTCCTCAAAGAGCCGATGGTTCATGGGGCTCGGCTCCGGTGCAAATCAGAGATAGCTCTGCCTCAAAAACTGTGCGAGGCCAAAATCCTCACACTGGGCCATGCGGTGTAGGTGTGTGGCCCTCACCTGCACAACGCTGCAGGTCTGGCCTCAACTCTGGTGATCAGGTCAGTCAGGGTGGTCAGACTTCTGCTGAGAGGCTGGAAACAACAACCTCGAGGTCAATGAATTGATAGATTGTTGTCAGTAACGGTCGAGTATCCGAGGAGAAATACTATATATCAAGCAGTCCTGCTGCAATCATAGTCTATTGTCAGCAGCCAGCAAGATCATGATCAACCATCAAGATCGGATGCCATTATAGTTCACAGTCATTGTCCACTGCCGCCATTAGGATCCACCATCAGCTGCCGCCTCGATCATGGTCCACCACCAGTATCAGATACCAACACGATAAAGAACCCGCCATTACTATCACGATCAGCCAGCACGTTACAGACTCCGCCATACTGGATCCACCATTACGATCTCTGATACACAATCCACAGATCATAATCTACGATGTGGCCGCAGCCGCGGACCTGGATCTACGGACGATAAGGCAAAGGGACTCCGGGGAAGAGGTCAAGTCAGTAACATGTATTGATGAGATATTAATTTCTTTGATGTGATAAGGATTGAGAAGAGGAAAGAGAAACTGGAAAGAGAAGCTCCGCGTGTCATGTGTCCCCCGCCATTCTAGACCTATTGCAGCATAACTAAGAGCAGGTCCAAGACTAGACTGGCTCTAACTATAAGCTTTATCGTAATGGAAGGTTTTAAGCCTACTCTTAAACGTACAGATGGCGTCTGCCTCACAAACTGAAACTGGGAGATGATTCCATATGGAGAGGAGCTTGATAGCTGAAAGCTCTTGCTCCTAGTCTACTTTTAGAGACTTTAGGGACGACAAGTATGCCTGAATCCTGCGAGTGCAGTGCTTTAGTAGGTTGATATGGTACTATCAGCTCTTTTAGGTATAATGGTGCCAAATTACTAATGGCCTTGAAGGTGAGGAGGAGAATTTTAAATTCTATTCTAGATTTAACTGGAAACCAGTGTCGCAAAACTAATACAGGAGAAATTAGGTCTCTTTTCTTGGTTCTTATCAGGACACGTGCTCTGGCGTTTTTGACAAGCTGCAGAGTCTTTAATGACTTACTGCTGGAGCCTGATAATAAGGAATTATAATATTCAAGTGGATCAATATAGATGTAATAAAGACGTGGACTAGTTTTTCTGGATCTTTTTTGACATGTCATGATTTTTGAGATATTACGCAAGTGGAAGAAGGAGGTCCTAGAAGTTAGTTTTAAATGAGAATCAAAGGACAAATCAGGATCGAAGATCAAACCCAAGTTCCTGAATGTTTCATTGGAAGCAAGGGCACTGTCATCTAGCGCGGCTATATCATTAGATAATGTATCTCTAAGGTGTTTAGGGCCAAGTATTAAAACCTCTGTTTTATCTGAGTTTAATAAGAGAAAATTGCGGGTTATCCAGGTTTTTATGTCCTTGAGACATGCTTGGAGTTTAGTTAATTGATTACATTGTGTCCTGATAATGTTTGCTAGTGGAAGCATATATAATGAGAATAAAATTGGACCGAGCACAGAGCCCTGCCGAACACCGTGGTTAACATCAATGATCCTCTTCCTGGTTTTAAACTTGTTTCTGTTTTTAGATATGAAGGTTTTTCGTCAAAGTTATACAATGTCTTTTTTTTTTTTTTTTTTTTAATAAATCTGTTTATTGAAACACATCACATCATGTTACATGACCTTTACAAATAGATGCATGTTTTGTTAAGAGGTTGCCATATAGTATAGAATTTCTCAGTTGATCCTCGGAGTGAAAATTTGATTTTTTCTAATTTAAGGAATGACATTAGGTCAGTTTGCCAGGATTGTTCTGCCGGGGGTTTAGGCAGCTTCCAGTGTAGAAGGATACGCCTGCGGAAAATGCACCAAAATCATCTAGTGTCTGTATTAAATTTTTGGCACATGAAACAGGGTATGTTATGTAAATTAATAGATCATCTGCATACAGGGAGACACGGTGCTCAATGTTTCCCCCTTTAACACCTTGCAGATGTGCGGAAGATCTCAACCGGATGGCTAGCGGCTCAATAGCAAGAGCAAAAAGTAACAGCGGCAGCGGGCAGCCTTGACGGGTACCACGGGACAAGGGAAAATATGATGAATACTGTCTATTAGTGTTAACACGGGCAAGGGGTAATTTATAAAGAAGGCGTGTACATGCAATAAAGTTTTCTCCGAATCCAAAATTTCCTAGTACCTTAAATAAGTATCCCCATTTCACCCTGTCAAAGGCTTTTTCCGCGTCCAATGAGAGCACTATTTCAGGCTTTATTTCATTGGACGGGGAAGAGATAATATTTAATAGCCGTCTGACATTTGAGGATAACTGACGAGCTCTGATGAAGCCAGTTTTGTCCTCAGAGATTATTGAAGGGAGACATGTTTCCAATCTTTTCGCCAAAATGTTTGCTAGTATTTTCACGTCCACATTTAAAAGTGATATTGGTCGATAGGAACTACATTCAGCAGGGTTCTTATCCTTCCTAAGAATAACGGAAATAGTAGCCTCTGTTAAAGTTTTTGGTAAAGATCCTATAGACAGGGAATGGTTAAACATATCTAGTAATAACGGGGCTAGTTGAGTGGAGAATTTTTTGTAAAATTCAGATGGCAGCCCGTCAGGCCCTGGTGTTTTAGAATTATTCATTTGCCTAATGCTGCTAAGTATTTCCTCTACAGTTATTGGCTGATTTAGTGATAACCGTGTTGCTGTATCTATAGTGGGTATTTCTAGGCTATCAAAAAAATAATTCATGTTTAAGTCCGTTGGAGGGGGCTCAGAAGTGTATAGATTGGAATAAAATTATTTAAAAGCTGCATTGATCTCCAGAGGAGATGTTGTAAGACCAGTTGACTAACACCGGGTTCACACCGGACTCGAAAGCGTCGCGTAAGCCCTAATCCCTAGCGCGCCGGCACTAGGCTGGTCACACCGGACGCGTAAGCGTAAACTCCGACTGCCGAGGATCATACAGCTCACTGTACTACTTCTCCACTTCAATTATTAATTTAATGTCATCCATCTTCAAGAACTTCTCCGCTGTTTGCTCCTTTCAATGTCGGGTGTTGAGGGTAAATTACGTATTCTCCACTCAAGCCTATATGGAGAATACGTAGAAACACACACACACACACCTGTCTCTTTTTATCTTTATGACTGCTTGTGTGTCTGTATGGATGGGCAGAGGGGGACATTTAATAATGTGATTGGTAAAATTTGTCAAATTAAAACTCCAGGACAACAGAAGGGGAATACATATTTTATCATTTATATCATATCAAATATGTCATCAATATTGTTTAAAATCCTTTTTCACTGTGTTTCCTGGTTGCACGCGTCAAGATAGACTCACGCCGAAACGATCGCTGCACGACGCGAGGCAGCTTTGGCGCAGCGCTGCACTTCAGCCTCCGGTGGGGCCGGCACAAAGGATTAACATGGGAGTGGATGGGAGCCAGCTGTTATTTAAGGCTTGACGCTGCGCTTACGCGTCCGGTGTGAACCCGGCGTGAGTGTTGATTTGGGGGATGTGTCGTGATGCTGCTTGATGTTTGAGCTGGAGAGCCAGCAGCCGACTAGCCTTGTTACCATACTCATACAACCTGCCTTTGGATCTTAGTATAGTATATTCAGCCTTTCCCGTCGAAGAGAGATCAAACTGAGTTTGGAGGTTAACTTTTCGTTGGTACAGCTATGGGGTGGGATTTATTGCATATTGCCTATCACATTCGGATAATTTATCCATTACGTCAGTTTGCTTCTTTTTGCGCAGCTTATTAGAATGAGAGTGTAACAGGATCTCTCTGTCACCGTGGGTTAGTTGTCAGGAATCAGGGGGGACACAGGTAAGTGTGTCTCAGTAGCTTATTTATTTCTTCAGACACCCATACAAAACATAAACCAAACTTCTCACAAGCATATCACAATTCGCTTTGCCCCAGCTCGCTAGTGCTGATAAGGGGAGAGAGTCATTAGTGGAACTGGAACACCTGGCGCTGACCATCCCCCACTACCACATACCTCCACCGCTCGACTTAGGCCGGGGAGCCGTCCACAACCATCTGTGCACCCGGCCTATGGATCACCTTGAATTTGAAGGGTTGTAAGGCCAAATACCAATGAGTGATCCGCGCGTTGGCATCTTTCATGCTGTGGAGCCACTGGAGCGGAGCATGGTCCGAACAGAGGGTGAAAGAGCGTCCCAGAAGGTAATATCGAAGGGTGTCGACCGCCCACCGGATTGCCAGGCACTCTTTTTCTATTGTGCTGTACCTGGCCTCTCTCTCTGACAGTTTACGGCTGATGTACAGCACCGGGCGGTCCACACCCCTTACCTGCTGAGACAAAACCGCCCCCAGCCCCCTGTTCGACGCGTCAGTCTGCAAGAGAAAGGGCAGAGAAAAGTTAGGTGTATGGAGGAGAGGTCCCCGCAGAGGACCCCGCAGAGGACCTGTTTTACCCTCTCTAATGCCTGCTGGCACTGCTCCGACCACTGGACCGGATCTGAGGCACTTTTCCGGGTCAGATCGGTCAGTGGGCTGGTCAGGTCAGCGAACGCGGGGATGAACCGCCTGTAGTACCCCGCCAGACCCAAGAACCGTCTCACCTCTTTTTTGGACTTGGGCTGCGTGCAGGCTGCGATAGCTGCCGTTTTATCCACCTGAGGGCGCACCTGCCCGCCGCCCAAGTGGTACCCCAGATACCGAACCTCCCTCCGTCCAACTGCACACTTCTTCGGGTTGGCCGTGAGTCACGCCTGCCTCAGAGACTCCAGCACTGCGGCCACCCGCTGCACGTGCTCCGCCCAGGTGTCACTGTGAATGATGACATCATCCAGGTAGGCGGCGGCATATGCAGCGTGCGGACACAGCACCCCGTCCATGAGGCGTTGAAAAGTGGCCGGAGCCCCGAACAACCCGAACGGCAGTGTGACAAATTGGTATAACCCGTACGGAGTCGCAAAGGCCGTTTTCTCCTTAGAGATAGGGGAATTTGCCAGTAGCCCTTGGTCAGATCCGGTGTGGATAAAAAACGTGCAGTGCCTAGCCGATCCAGGAGCTTGTTGACCCGGGGCATTGGATATGCATCAAACCGTGAGACATCGTTCACCTTGCGGTAGTCCACGCAGAACCGTACAGACCCATCCTTCTTGGCGACAAGAACGATGGGGCTGTACCAGGCGCTGTTAGACTCTTCTATTACCCCCATCTTGAGCATAGCTGCCAATTCTTCCTGAACAATTTTTCTTTTACGTTCAGGAAGCCTATAGGGTCGTGAACGCACACTCACCCCAGGGGAAGTCTCAACGTGATGTTGTATGAGCTTTGTGCGTCCTGGCAAGGGGAAAAAACACGTCAGCAAAATGCTACTGCAACATGGCAATCTCTGCTCTCTGGGCCGGGGAGAGATGGTCATCACAAGGGAGCGAGGCCGGATTGATAGAATTTGGTACCTCGGGTCCCAACTCATCTCTTTCACTCACCAGCGACACCAGAGAGACAGGCTCTGCCTCTCTCCCTGCTTTAAGGAGGTTGAGGTGGTATATCTGTGTGGCTCCACCCCTGTCAGAACGCACAACCTCATAATTGACATCCCCCACCCGCCGTGTGACCACAAAGGGCCCTTGCCACTTGGCGAGTAATTTAGAGCTAGAAGAGGGAAGTAATACAAGTACTTTTTCTCCCGGTGTGAATTGTCTAAGCTTGGCTCCTCTGTTGTACAGGCGCTGTTGACGTGCCTGGGCCTGGAGCAAATTCTCCCGTGATAACCGCCCCAGTGTGTGGAGTTTCGCTCTCAAGTCCAGGACGTACTGAATTTCATTCTTACTGGGGCTAGGACCTTCCTCCCAGTATCTCTAAGTAGGTCCAGTATGCCCCGTGGTTTTCTGCCAAACAAAAGTTCAAAGGGAGAAAATCCCGTGGAGGCCTGGGGTACCTCCCGCACTGCAAACAACAAAGGATCAAGCCATTTAGCCATTGAGCGGTGCCTGTAGCGGTTGGGACCTGCGGGTGAAAGAAACGGGACAAAACAGGGTTAACACGGGGATCCGGTGGGCCCCGCCCCGGGTTATGGGGCTGAGGAGGGCCCCTTCGCCGAGGGGCTGGGGTCGGTCGGGTCCGTGTGGGGGAGCGGCTGCCTCCGCCCTGGCCGTCAGGATGCACGGCGAGGTGGTCCTCCGCGAGAGTGACGGCCGCTTCCAGCGTCGCTGGTCGGTGATATCGCACCCACGCCGAGGTCCGGTCCGGTAGCCCCCACAAGAACTGTTCCAGGACCACCTTCCCCAGCATCGTGTCCTCCGCTGAGGAGCCCCCGGGCTGCAGCCACCGTGTAGCCGCATCGCGCAGCTGTTGCGCATAGGCGAACGGCCGGTCCTCCTTCAGCATGGCGTCATCTGGCCGAGCGCCACCGCCGGCTGTGTCGGGTTCTGGTCCCGCTCTTGTTCCATAACGATCCGGTTGGGCTCCACTGTAACAGGATCTCTCTGTCACCGTGGATTAGTTGTCAGGAATCAGGGGGGACACAGGTAAGTGTGTCTCAGTAGCTTATTTATTTCTTCAGACACCCATACAAAACATAAACCAAACTTCTCACAAGCATATCACAATTCGCTTTGCAGCGTAGCGTTCCTCGTCCGGGCGTGGACTGGCTCCTGTGATGCTCGTCCCTATCCCCAGCTCGCTACTGCTGATAAGAGAGTCAATAGTGGAACTGGAACACCTGAGTACAATTAGACTCTCTCCCAGGCACCGATCCCAGAACCCTATCTCCACTCCCTCCCTCCTGTAGCCGACGCTGACCATCCCCCACTACCACAGAGAGGAATAAGAAATTATTTGTCATCTGATTGTAGCTTTGAGGCTTTCCCAAAGTAGCGCTGAACTAACCTCTTCTGAGCGGTTAAAACATAGAAAGTTTTCAATAGCTTATTTCATGGAAGAGCAAAAAGCATCACTGGACAACAGTGATGTATTGAGTCTCCATTGTGGAGTTCCTGCCAAAGGGGAGTCAAATCTGAAATCTAGTAAGACCGGGGAGTGGTCTGATATGACTATCGCTGAGTATTCAATAACATGTACAGATGGTAATAGTACTTTATCAATAAAAAAATAATCTATCCTTGAGTAGACATGGTGCATGTGAGAATAAAAGGAATAGACTCTAATATCTTTATGTAAGGATCTCCAGGGGTCACAGCTTCCATAATCGCCCATGAAAGATTGCAGTGTTGTCGCCATTTTTGATAAACTGGTCACTCTAGGGCTTGAGCGATCTAGCTGAGTGTTCATTACACAATTTAGGCCTCCTCCTAAAATCAAATAGTGCGTATCCATATTAGGAAGTCAAGATAAAAGTGTGGCCATGAACTGACTGTCATCAAAATTAGGAGCGTAGACGCAGACTAATATAACAGGTAAGTGAAACAGTCCGCCCAAGACCATGATAAAGCGTCCATTAGAGTCAGGTACTATGCTTTCTGGTATGAACTGAATCTTTTTCGAAATTAAAATAGCTGCCCCTCTGGCCTTTGAGTCAAAAACTGAGTGAAATACCTGTCCTACCCACGGTCGTCGGAGCCTTATATGATCCTTTATCTTGAGGTGGGTTTCTTGGAGGAAGACGATGTCAGCACTGAGGAGTTTAAGATGTTGAAAGACTTTTGCTCTCCTAACAGGGCCATTTAATCCTCTCACATTCCATGAAATTAATTTAACTTGAAGCTTATCTGTCTTATTAGATGTAGTCTCTTCACTCATATATAGGCCTGCCAAATGACACTTGAGAGAAATGTAACCAAATAAAAGGAAGTATATGAAGCCAGCTGTACTCCAAACAGTGGGTATTCACGACATTTGTATTCCAAGAGTGAGACCAACATGCCCCCCCATATTTCCCAACCCAAAACGAAAAACAAAGAATAGAAACGCTCAGCAGCATACGACAGTCTGCTGGTGTTTCCAAACCCTATGCTTGTCCTTCGGTCGAAGCGAGCCGCAGGTCTACAAAACAATTACACTTCCAAACTGGAAGTGTAATTCCATTGTTCCATGTATGGGTTCAATATTGCTCCCAATATTGAACCCATACATGACACGTGCAAACTATAATAAAACATCATGTGAAGTTAAACTTCACTCTACATTTACCCAAATTCAAACATTTTCAGAGTACTTGAACACAGAAGTCTTCTTTAACTTAATGCAAAACATGAGTCAGGCAGATTAATTATGTGAGCTCAGCGCCAGCTATCACCCACCCTGTTTAACGTTAGTATATTCAAACCTTTCAGCTGGCATCTGTTAACCTTCCCTACTGGTTGGAGAGCTCCCTTTAACCGTTTCATAGAACCCTTCTGCCGCAGCTGGAGTATCGAAGAGATGTTTGCTGCCGTTGACAGTGATGCAAAGACGAGCCGGGTAGCGCAAGGAAAAAGCGATTCCAGCAGCGTAAAGCTTAGCTTTAATGTACCTGAATGTCGCTAGTTGCTTGGCCAGATTCGCACTCATGTCGGGGAAAAACAAGATCTTGTTACCGCTGAACTTGATGTCATCCCTCTGCAACCTTGCCCAGCGGAGCACACGTTCCTTGTCCTGATACCGGAGGAATCTGACCAGGATGGCTCGGGGACGCTGTCCCGCCGCGGGCTTCGGGGTGAGTGTACAGTGCACCCTGTCCAGCTCTGGTGGTTCAGGGAAGATGTCGTTTCCGATAACTGTCTGCAGAAGCCGTGATATGAATTCCACCGGTGAGCCTCCCTCCAGCCCCTCGGGCACGCCGACGATTCTCAGGTTTTGCCGTCTGCAGCGATTCTCGAGGTCCTCTGTTTTGGATGCTAGCGCAACGTTAGCTTTCTCCAGACGGCCGACTCTTGTAGTTAGCTCCGTTAACTCGTCACTGTGGGCGGTTAGCGTGTGCTCAATGATCGTTATCTTTTGGCCGTGGGAGTGCGGTACAGCACTGATGGTTTCAAGCGACGTCCGTATAGGCATGAGGGAGGTCTCCAGCGACGCGGAGAGGTCCTTTCTTAGTTCTGCCGCCAAGCTTGCCCTGTGTTTGTCAAGTTCTTGTACGAGACTAGTGAGGGTTATCGAGTCCTCCACGTTAGCCATTGTTGCTACCTGAGCTGGAGAGGAGGCTTCTTGTACCTGTTGCTTCTTCCTCGGCATCACTTATCAGCCAACTCGGTTCAGAAAATAGGCGAATTAACGTTTTGACTAATTAACAATGTGAAAATTGGGGTAAACGTCGAAATAGTGCACATAAGTTGGAGAAAATGCGGAAGCTGTCCCACAGCGTGACCTCTCTCTACATCGCTCAGCCCGGATGTCCGTTATACAATGTCTTTGACAACAACCTGAGCATTTGAGCAGGTAAGACACTGTATTATTTATTTGTCAAACTACTGAACCAAAACAAATTAAAAGCCTGAGCTGACTCTCCATGAAGGGTTCACCTGGACCTGAACAAGGCTCAGAGGCTGGAGTGGAGAACACTGTACAAACCACCTCTAACTAAGAGAGTTGGGGATCTACAGTGGAGGGTCCTTCATGGAACTGGTGCCGTCAATGCGGTTGTCTCTGTAATAAATCCAGAAGTTGCTGACACTGGTCCCTTCTGTCCACAGAGGAAGACAGTTTTTCAGTGTTTCACAGTCTCCTCTATTTCGTTTTCTAACTCTGATATTTACTTTATTTAATCAAGTTTTTCATGTCAAACTTTCATTCTAGGTCACAAGTACATTGAAAAAGAAAAAAGAAAGGGGCAACTTTTCAGTTTTCTTCTGTGTCAAGGGAAAATGGACATTAATCTCAGCCGGAGAAATAAGATTAACAACCTGGGTGATGTTGATGCAACATCTATTCTCAAACTGATTTTGTTTTCTTTATGTTGACCAACAATGTGGAGATGTAGAGCTTTTAAAATGTTTTATGCATGAGACGATCTGGTTTTTGCTTATATTTTGGTTTGCATTTTCTTTTCTTTTGTTGTTTCTGTATCTGTTCTGTCCCTCAAATGTGTATTATGTTTAGTTATGCAACAGCAACCCCTTTGGGCAGTTCAGGTACATAACATTGCCAGGGGTCAAGGTGTGACGTCAGCTCTACACATAAGTTGTGTTATTCTTCTGTGGGCTAACGCATCATCTGTAAGTATTGTTGTTTAGAAATTGTGTCTTTACAACCAGAAGGTTATTTGCCACACAGTATTATGTTGACAACGGCGTGTGATGTTATTGAAGTAGCTCTGAGAGCCGGATTGTAATCTGTCATGTCTATATTGTTTTTACAGTTTCACCAACTCATTAAAGTTTGCTAAAAATTGACATCTCTGCCGTGAAGTTTTTTGAGAGCGTTAAGCTGGTTGGATAGCTAGCCAGACCTTCACAGTATCTTTTTGTAAAACATGTCATTGAGCTGAAGATATATAGATAGATGGCTATATAATAATGTATCCATCAATTTAAAAGAAAACGTTTTGCATTTATTTATATTTCTTTGTTTTTTTTGTGTCTGCAGAACGAAGGGGATGTGGCGAGCACCTTAAACATCCTCAATGTCTTGGATGAACTTCTGTCAGCTGGTGAGCTAATATCAGCTTTTAACCAACACCAGCTGTATTCAATGTGATGTGGGAGGAGACACCATGAAATTAAGGCTGATTGCTAATGTCTGCTGATGGACTCATGGAGACATTATAACAACAACAAAATGGGCCACTCTCACCGAAACTCACTATTAATTTAGCTCTATAACATAATTTGTTTTGTATCAACGTTATGTCTCTGTTCAGGTTCAGATCGTCGTATCCACTATTTAATTAATAAAGGTGGCAGCGAGGCCTTGCTGTCTGTGTTGGTCAACACTGGCCTCAGTTTCTGTCCCAATTACACTGTCCTGCTGCCACTGCTGCACCTGCTGGCTAAAGTTGGACACAGAGGTGAGAAATGATCAAAAGTAAAAAAAATGATGGTGATGGGAAACTCAATTATATCATTTTGACTCTTTAATCGAACTTCTTACACACTAGTTCAACACAAGATTATTGTAGCTATACTCACTGAGCACCTAATGAGCAATACCACACTAATTTAAGATTGTTTATATACAGTATATTTGCCTTTAAACAGACTCTTTTTTATGTCAGGAATTCAACAATATATTGGAAACATTCCTTTTATTTCTGCTTTTTGTTGACTTGACTGCATCACATTATTTCTCCAGATTTATCTGCTGCATATTTGTGCTGTATGGAGGACCATACATGACTTAAGTATAAATAAATAAAAAAATAAATGAATGAATAAATACAGAAAAAAATAAAAAAGGAAAAACATAAATTAATACAGAAATAAATAAATAAATACGTTAATAACAACAGAAATGTCTAAAGAAATGTCTTAAATATATTTGCACATTTATTTATTCCCTGATTTATATTTTTCACGTTTTCAATCACCTTATGCTAATGAGAAAGGTGGGCCTAACCGCAGTCTCATGCAGGATTGGTCACACGAGTGTAATTATCCAGCCTTTCAATGCTTTGCAGTGTTGAGCCAGTTCACACTTAAAATGAACTAGTTCAAGTTCATAGGGTTAGTTCAGGTTATTTTTTATTGGAATGATTGTCAGTAATCCTGACTGTGAGCGTCACGTCTTGTGTTCTCCTGAGCACAAGGAGAGAGCAGAGAGGAGGAGGAAGCAGAAACTCCTGCTCGGAAAAAAAACAAGCCTGCAGCTTCTGCTCTGCCCATGAAGCAGCTGATCTCTGAGCAGATGTGACCAGAGAAACTCTGTGATCTATTTCGACCTCCCTCAGACCGTCACCACGGTCTTAACACGAATGATGTCCTCATCTCCCTATCCTCGAGACCAAATATCAACAATGTCACGTGAGTGACCTTAAGGGGGCTGGGCTCACCGCCCATAAAGCTCCCCGGTGAGCGCGGCCGCCTCCTCTTTTCTTCACTCGCCTCATCCGAGACCGACAGGTAAGTAAGATATTTTGGGACTCCACTTTTATCAATCCGACACTTTTGTGCAGGCGCCTTGTGTCCCTGAGGATTGTTTGTGGTTTTCTCCTTCTCTAAAAGTGAGGCAGAGGGCTACACTGCATGTGTTAAGCTCTGCTCTTTGTTTCAGGCAGCTTAATTAGCTGCACCTGGCACTAACTACTCATGTTCACAGCTTTGGGTAAGTATTGTTTATCTCGTGCTGTTTGTGTCCATACAGAGTTTGTTCTCTTACAGGAGTGAGTAGAAAAGTTGGGAAGCTTAATCAATAAATAATATATCCCTTAAAACTGATTTGGATCGGGGGTGCCCCCCCCTCCTCACCCGGTAACTCGCTGTCCGCAGGGAGTGGGGTTTCTCCAACTCCCCCTCGTGCGTTCGCGCACAGTGAGCGGAGGTGAGTTAAAGCCAACCTTTTCACGTTTATTTGCCTTTCAAAAATGAATAAATAAACCGTGTTTGAGGCCAGGTAGTGTCCCCTTTTCACCTCTGGTGGGATTGTTTGCCTGTGTTCCCTGTATAAAATACAGTTGGTTATTGGTTATCACCCTTTGTAGGTGCTATTTTGTTTCCCTTAAAGCCCTGTTCGCAGTGGCTGGGATGTTGTTCTCTCTCCACCCCCCCACCCCCCTTGAAAAAGGCACCCCGTAACTCGCTGTCCGCAGGGAGTGGGGTTTCTCCAACTCCCCCTCGTGCGTTCGCGCACAATGAGTGGAGGTGAGTTAAAGCCAACCTTTTCACGTTTATTTGCCTTTCAAAAATGAATAAATAAACCGTGTTTGAGGCCAGGTAGTGTCCCCTTTTCGCCTCTGTGCGCAGCAGGTGGGATTGTTTGCCTGTGTTCCCTGTATAAAATACAGTTGGTTATTGGTTATCACCCTTTGTAGGTGCTATTTTGTTTCCCTTAAAGCCCTGTTCGCAGTGGCTGGGATGTTGTTCTCTCTCCACCCCCCCACCCCCCTTGTTTTCTGCCATTGCAGGCATACAGTGGGCATTTTCAGGTGAATTAGTTATTTCACCCCTTCCTTCGTTTTATGTGATATTGGCCAGCTGTGATTAGCCTGTTTATAAGATCCCCTTTACCAGCTATCCGTAGCTGCTGGGCGCTATTGTTTATATATTTATTCTTAAATCACAAAAGTAACACATAAATGTCCTTACATTTGTGCCATTATTGCCGGGGTATCATGGATCCCCGAGATGGCCACCGTGAATGCCCGACTTGTTTGGGCATGGCACATTTAATGGATGATATTGAGAACCCCTGTGTGGCAGCAGTGGAACTGCCTGTGGAGGAGCGTGTTAAAAGAGCCAGATGGGTGGAGCAGTCTGTTCGTGCTGGGGCCGTGCAGCCTCTACCAGACAAACTAAATGAAAGGGGACACACCTCAAGGAAAGCCCCCCGAAAACGTGGGCATGAGCACACCCCTGTTCGCAGGCGGGACTCAAGCGAGACACAGGCTCCAAAACCTTCACAGAACCCAGCTGGTCAGCATGATGACACTCAGCTGCAAATCCTAGCGGCCATACGTGGTCTGTCAGACAGGTTGGGTAGAGTTGAGGCCCAGTACCCGGCCACAACAGCTAGGGCATCGAGGAGGAGAATGTGGTTCACCCTGACATTCTCTCTCTCTATGCTCAAAATTCCCTTTTTGAAAGTGATGGGCAGTCTGAGGGTGCTGCTGGGCTAAAACAGCCTAAATCCACACAATGTGAGGGGGCGTCCAACCTCAGCAACATGGGTGAAAGTGAGCCTTCACCCATGGACGTCATCTCAAGGGTTTCAAGTGCGGCAAAAATTGTGGGGCTCAATGTTCCAACTGAGGCTCCTGCTCCAATGGATGGGATTTGGGCCGGCATCACTCAGACCCAGCAATCAGTTACTGTACCTGTGGCTGGTGACTATTTGCACATGCTCAGGAAAGCATGGAACATCCCAAGTGGGGCACCTCAGTTCAATGCAGGTTGCCGGAGACTGACTAAGAATCAGTATGCTCCTGAAACAGGTATTGGGGATATGCCTCCAGTTGAGCGGGAGATGGCAGCCTTAACATCTCTGGGTCCAGAGCGGGTAACCACCAATCCACGCTGTCCCCTGAAAGAGTGTGATAAGTCAGACCGACTGGTGTCTCGGACTTATAATGCAGCCACACGAGCAGCCCGCTCGGGCAATGCACTCGCCATTTTATTGGCAGCTCTTAGGAGAACAGCCAACCCAGAGGACCAGGACACCATGAGCCTGATAGACTCTGCCCTGGTCACTCATTCCCAGTTAACAAGGGACATTGGTGCAGCTATGTCATCTGCCATGGTAGCTCGGAGGCAGATCTGGTTGGCACAGACAACTCTTCCCGAGAATATCAGGAAAGAACTGACCAATATGCCAGTCGTGCCGGCACATGTTTTTCATCCTGACTCCCAGGGTGTGTTAGATAAGGCTGAACAGTCTCGGCGTACCAGAGAGTCAGTACAGCGCACTTTCAGAGGGGCTGCGTCTACCAGGTATAAACTTAGGGGCTCCCAGCCTCCCCACCGATCATCATCCTGGGCCCGTAAGGAGCCAACGGTGAATGACAGGCGACAGGCTACAGGATTCACAGCCTCTGGTGACTCCAAACAGCCTTCACAAAGTCGACGTGGGTTCTATCCCCGTTTTTCGACTAGAGGTGCTCCCCAGAGGAGGCGCCCCCCCAGAGGTCAAGGACCTCGGGGCGGTACAGCCTAGGGGTGGGGGGACACCCGCCGAACTTCATTCTCGGCTATGCCTGGACAGCTGGGAAGAAACTGTGTCAGACCCATGGGTGCTTGCTACAGTATCAAAGGGGTACAGAATTCAGTTTCGGCGGCGGCCCCCCCCTTACTCCAGGATCCGCATGACGATTGTCACGGACCCAGTCCAGGCTCAAATCCTGGCACAGGAAATTTTAACCCTTCTGCAGAAGGATGCAATTATGAAAGTAGATCCAGACGAACAGCTCACTGCCTTCTACTCCACGTATTTCCTCGTGCCGAAAAAAGATGGCGGAATACGTCCCATCTTGGACCTAAGGCGATTAAACGCCTTCATAAAGGTACTTCCTTTCAAGATGCTGACCACGGGTCAGATCTTAGAATCTATCGAAAGAGGAGAGTGGTTCACCTCGATAGACCTGGAAGACGCGTACTTCCATGTGCCCATCTGTCCAAACCACAGACCTTTTCTTCGGTTTGCATTCCAGGGGCAAGCCTATCAGTTCAAGGTCCTGCCATTTGGCCTTTCCCTCTCACCAAGGGTGTTCACCAGAGTGGTTGGGGCGGCCTTGTCTCCTCTCCAGTTGTCAGGAGTAAAAATCCTTCCCTACCTGGACGACTGGCTGATTTGTGCTCCATCTCTTGGCCAAGTTGTAGAGGATACCCAGAGGGTGTTGTCGCATGTACGGTCCTTGGGTTTCAAGGTAAATGTGACGAAAAGCAACCTCGAGCCAAGGCAGCAGGTGATTTTTCTGGGACTTTGCTTGAATTCCCTTACAATGTCTGCATCCCTCACATCTCAGAGGGTGAGGAAGATTCTAGTCTTCCGGAAACGATTCCGTCTCGGCAGGCAGCTACAATTTATCAGCTTTCAGAGGATGCTGGGGATGATTTCAGCCGCAGCAGCTGTTGTTCCTCTGGGCATCCTCAGGGCCAGGCCAATTCAGAGGTGGCTGAATGCCTTCAAGCTCAACCCGAAGCTGGACAGACACGTGAAACTTCGTGTGACACGCACATGTCTCCAAGCCTTACGCCCATGGGCAGACCGGGTGCTCTTGCTCCAAGGAGTCCCCCTTGGGAACATTCCCTCGAGGAGGACAGTGGTGACGACAGATGCTTCCCTCACAGGTTGGGGAGCAGTCTGGGAAGGCAGAATGGTGCGTGGCCGTGGATACCCCCTTGGGGTGGCGAACACATCAATGTTCTGGAGTTGAGAGCGGTTCACCTTGCTCTGAAGGCTCTCCTTTCCTCCATCCAGGGCAGGCATGTCTTGATAAGGACAGACAGCACTTCAACTGTGTATCATATAAATCACCAGGGAGGCACAAGGTCCCTGCGTTGCCTCCAGGTGGAACAGAAACTTCTGTTTTGGGCTTTTCAGCATCTGGCTTCACTCAAAGCAATCTTTATCCCAGGGATTGTAAATCGAGCAGCAGACCTCTTGTCCAGGACTGGTCCTCTCCCAGGAGAATGGAGACTTCATCCAGAGGTTGTATCCCTCCTATGGAGTCGGTTTGGCACGGCTCAGGCCGATCTATTTGCATCAGCAGAGACAACCCACTGCAGGATGTGGTTCTCTCTGGAAAACCAGGGAGGTCCCCTAGGCCTAGATGCACTATCTCAAGAATGGCCGGAAGGGTTGTTGTACGCTTTTCCTCCATTCCCTCTGATTCCCTAGGTACTCAACCGGGTTACCTCGGGCCACTACGAGGTGCTGTTAATAGCCCCCAGGTGGCCAGGGAGGCATTGGTTCCCAACGCTCCTTCGCCTGGTTCACGGTCAACCATGGGCCCTGCCAGTCAGGGCAGACCTCCTCTCACAGGCAGAAGCTCAGATATGGCACCCCAGATCAGACATCCTGCAGCTTTGGGCTTGGCCCCTTCTCAGTACCTCTCTCAAAGGTTAGATGAGGCTGTCCTGAGGACCATAGACAATGCCCGGGCTCCCTCCACTCGGGCTAACTATGGCCATAAATGGAGTGTGTTTTCTACATGGTGTCGCAACAGACAGGAAAATCCAGCCGCTTGTCCTATTGAGCTGATTCTCCGTTTCCTTCAGTCACTTTTGGACTCTAACAGGGCACCTAGCACCATTAAGGTATACACTGCCGCAATCTCTTTCTTCCATGAGACAGTGGGAGATGTTACAGTTGGTAGACACCCTCTAGTGTCTCAGTTCATTAAGGGAGCACACCGCCTGCGACCAAGCAGGGCTCCATCATGGCAACTCCCCTTGGTATTACGGTCCCTGATGCAGTCTCCCTTTGAACCCATAGGGCAATCCAGCCTTAAGTCTCTATCTTACAAAACAGCTTTCCTCCTGGCTATATGCTCCATGCAGGTGACTCAGGTGTGTCTCTCTGGCCAAACCCCTCGTTTTTGCCTAAGGTCATAAACCATCAGACGGTAAATCAGGTGATCGAGATCAGCACTTTTCAACCTGATCCGGCTCTACTACAGGAGGAAGCCGACCTGCCTATGTTGTGCCCAGTAAGGGCACTGAAGGCTTATATTGCACGCACAAAGTCTCTGAGGGGCTCATACTCTCAGTTATTTGTCTGTTTTGGGGGTAAAAAAGTCGGCCACCCTGTGTCTAAACAGTGTTTGTCCCATTGGATCGTTAATACTATCGCTGAGGCCTATTCTGGACAGAACATACCAGTCCCAGATTCCTTGGTAGCTCATTCCACCAGGAGTATGGCCACTTCCTGGGCTGCTTTAAAGGGGGTCCCTCTTTCAGAAATATGTGCAGCAGCAACATGGAGTGCCCCCTGCACATTCTCTAGATTCTACAGGGTCAATGTGGCTTCCCACACCATTGGCTTCCGCAGTGCTGCTCTCAGCTGCTGGGCGAGGATGTGAGGCGATAGAGTCCTCCGTTCTTCGCGACCCTGATGATACTAGTCATCCGTGTTAAGACCGTGGTGACGGTCTGAGGGAGGTCGAAATAGATCGTAAGTTATGACCATAACTATGGATCTATGAGACCGACCGATGACCGTCACCCTCTTTTGTCACTCAGAACGGGCTGAGGCGTTCAGACAAGGAGGAGGCGGCCGCGCTCACCGGGGAGCTTTATGGGCGGTGAGCCCAGCCCCCTTAAGGTCACTCACGTGACATTGTTGATATTTGGTCTCGAGGATAGGGAGATGAGGACATCATTCGTGTTAAGACCGTGGTGACGGTCATCGGTCGGTCTCATAGATCCATAGTTATGGTCATAACTTACGTTTTCACTGCTTTACAAAGTCACTGAGCGGCTGCATCGTGGTGACGAGCTCAAGTCTCAGTTTCTGTCTCTCAGCGAGTGTGTGGCACTGAGGGGTGCGGAGCCCCTGTGACTGTGTGTGCGTGTGTGTATAGCTCAGTTGACCAATCCTGCTCAAGACTGAGTTTGGGACCGCCTACCTAATTTACATATGGACAATTAAATGTTGAAATATAAATGTGTTGAAAAAAAGAAAAGTTGAAATGAATGTGGGAATAAGTTTAACACATTTATTTATTTATCTATCGCAACTTTTATGTATTTCAACATTTATTTAATTCCACATTTAATTGTCTCATATGTAAATGAGGTAGGAGGTCCCAAACTCAGTCTCGAGCAGGATTGGTCAACTGAGCTATACACACACACGCACACACAGGCACCGGGGCTCCGCCCCCCTCAGTGCCACACACTCGCACAGAGACAGAAACTGAGACTTGAGCTCGTCACCGCGATGCAGCCGCTCAGTGACTTTGTAAAACAGTGAAAACACAGAGTTTCTCTGGTCACATCTGCTCAGAGATCAGCTGCTTCATGTGCAGAGCAGAAGCTGCAGGCTTGTTTTTTTCCGAGCAGGAGTTTCTGCTTCCTCCTCCTCTATGCTCTCTCCTTGTGCTCAGGAGAACACGAGACGCTCACAGTCAGGATTACTGACACCTTAATCATCCCAATAAAAAATAACCTGAACTAACCCTCTGAACTTGAACTAGTTCATTTTAAGTGTGAACTGGCTCAACACTGCAAACAGCTACTGGACACCAGTCAGCATTGAAAGGCTGGATAATTACGCTACTGTAACCAATCCTGCATGAGACTGCGGTTAGGCCCGCCTTTCTCATTAGCATAAGGTGATTGAAAACGTGAAAAATATAAATCAGGGAATAAATAAATGTGTAACTATATTTAAGACATTTATTTAGACATTTCTGTTGTTATTAACGTATTTATTTATTTATTTCTGTATTAATTTATGTTCTTCCTTTTTTATTTTTTTCTGTATTTATACTTAAGTCATGTATGGTCCTCCATAGTGCTGGAAATCTAGAAATCCATAGAAAACCTCCACATCCCAAAGTTGTCTGTGTTGGAGATAAAAAAAAAGGTCTAATACTAGGCCAAAGACTGAGCTTCTGATTTGTCCTAATTCTAATGTTGTCATACTTCCATTGTGGATTTTGGCTTTAGATCACTGTTTTTTTAATGGTGTACTCAATCACTGGTTAGCAGTGCAATTGGGACACCTATTTAATTCTCAGTCATTAGAGGCCTTTGAACTGAGCCTTCACCTGTACCTGTTTGTCTTAGGTATTGTCCAGGCCACATGCAGTTTCTGATCACCTCAGTACATAGACACATAGTATAAGTACATAAGCTTGCAAAGAATACATGTAGACGGAAAAGAATAAACATCCGACTGGATTTAGAGCTGGTGACTGCAGGGGCCACTGATGTGTAACGGCTGAGTTGGAAGTGACGGTTTAGAGCCTGCAATAATAGTAAAGGGTCTCATCAAGACTTTGGCCGATTCTGAGCTAAAAAGAGGAAAATAAAGTAACTATTAGTTAGTAACTATCACCTTGGAAGAAAGACAGGAGGTCCCGACTTTTAAATTCAAGTTGTTTAAGATTGGTTAACAGGTATAATAAGCCTTGTAGAGGTGTATTGACTTTATATTGAAATAAACTTACTAACAGAGAGGGACCATACAAAATATAAAATAAATGACATTGGATGAAGATTTTTAAAAGTCCACTATCGGAAGTAGCGATGCTCGCAAAAGGAGTGATGTTAGCAAAGGTAGCAATACGTACGGCACCTCTTGTGTGCCCTTGGGCGAAGGCTTGTGTGCAGTGTGTGCGAACGTGAACACAGCTCCAGATAAGGATATCAGTGGCCATTTAGGATACATTTTGTAAATTTTGCCCTTACTATGGCTTCATTTTAATAAAAATATTAATTTGTATCCGTTTGTACAGATAGTCGAATTGGTTTGAAGGCAGAGGAGACTGGAGCTGTGCTGCTGACTCTGAATCTGCTAAAACACAATGCCAAACATGTCAAGATGGCTGCTGCCTGTCTCTGGGTCATCCAAGTGTTTTCTTCATCAGGTATCAAAACATGAAAAGTCACACACTAGCAGTAACGTTAACAATTTGGTACCATCACTAAGGGGGTTATGTTTCCACTTGTGTTTGTTTATCATCAGTATATGCTAACAACCAAATAACAGCTAATAACCAAACTAGATGGGAGGATGGGGCATTAGCCAGGGAAGAATTCATCCAAATCTAGTGCAGATCTGTGTATCTTTATCATTCACAGGAAATTAAAATTGTTTAATCTTAAAGTAAATTAATGGAATTATAAATCATGTTGGGACCGATGCATTTGTACAATTTGGTGCAGATTATTAGACTATTATGAGATTGAATGACAGGTGTTGTGCATTTCCCATTATCCTCATTGTTAATATGATAATGCGATGTTTCAAAATAACCTGCCAAGTGTCTGATGCATTGGCAGCTCATCACTGTAATGATTTGATATGGCCACTGGAAACCGTAGGGATGAAACTGAGATGGCTTCTTTAATCCTCATTTATTACTTGCTCCAAGCTCACGTTACAAACAGCAACAACTTGCATTCCCCGATGCAACACACTGAACCCCGTATCACTCCGCTCCTGTCGTGAACCCACACAACTGTATTAGTGCGCGGCACTATATCCTACATCCCCCTTTCTCAACATGTAGATTAAACTTCAGCCTTTTAACTGCTTATCAACACAAAATTTGTTGTTCTTCTAAATTAGCTTATATCAACAAAACTGACCGAATGACATCGTTCTTTTTCTTTTTCTCTCTGTAAGAAGAACATAAGTAACTAAGAATATCACTAGAAAACATTTCAGATATTCAAGCATTTCACTTTTCAAGTAGACCTCATTAGTAACCATATACACAGAGTTTACCATTTCAACACTCAACATTTCACTTCTCAACTCAATATATATTCCTGTTGTTTCCAGTTATTGTTTTTTTTTTTTTTCAGATATACAGACTGTAAGCTTGTGTTTACGCCGTACACCATTTAGCCACAGTCCTTAATGTCGATTCATCTGAAAGTCTTTGAACCTCTTGGGGGTTCTGATGACTCGGCCACTCCTGGTATGAGTCAGGTTCGGTGTGGGTGAGGAATCACAGTCCGCAGCCTCTGCTGTACTAGAAGATTCTGGCAAATCCTCATGCTCGCAGTCTGAATCCGAGTCTGAATTCACCTGGGCGCAGGCTGGTGTTTTCCTCAGATGGCGCCTGTTGCGCCTGTAGCGTTGCCCAGATGACGTCTGTATATTGTAGGAACGAGGTTCAGCTCGCCCTGCTGTAACTACAGCTGGACGCCAGCCCTGTGCAGTCTCCATGTGCACAGTGTTGCCAGGGCTCAGTTCAGGAAGCTGCTTCGTGCCTCTGTTGTAGTACTGTTGCTGTCGTCTCTGTAGGTCCTGGAGCGCCGAATGTGCATCCTGGGGCACTGCGGGCTGGAGAATGGCGCTGGAGCTTGGTAGAGTGCTCCTCAGTATCCTGCCCATGAGCATCTGAGCTGGAGAGTAGACCATACCCGTAACAGGTGTGTTCCGCAGGGTGAGAAGTGCAAGATGAAGGTCTGTTCCAGTTTGCTGTGCCTTTTTGATGACCAGTTTCACAGTTTTCACATTTCTCTCTGCTAGGCCGTTAGACTGTGCATAGCCAGGGCTAGAATGAGTGAGTCTTATGCCCCATGATGTTGCAAAGCTGTGCATCTCTTGACTTGCAAATGGAACATGGTCACATACTATCTCTTTTGGAATTCCCAGTCTGGAAAACACTGACTTCATTTTCATGATGACGGTGTGGGTGGTCTTGTCCCTAATGTTCAATACTTCTGGGTATTTTGAGAAATAGTCCACTATCAAGAGGTAGGACTGACCTTGTATTTCGAAGATGTCTGCTCCCAGCTTGTGCCACGGGAGCTCAGGGATGTCATGTGAAATCATCGGCTCTCTCTGGTTTCTGGGCTGGAGCTGTTGACATGTACTGCAGGCCTCGACCATTTGTTCTATGTCTCTCGCTATTTGAGGCCAGTAAAAGTGTCTTTTGGCCAGTGCTTTTGTTCTTTGCACTCCTTGATGCGCCATGTGTAGCTTTTGCAGCATCTCTTGTCTCAGCACATTCGGAATGATTATTCTGTCACCGGCAAACATAATGCAGTCTCTCACAGACACAGTGTGTCTGATGGGCCAGTATTGTGCCATTCGCATGTCCACCTGTTTCTTGTGGCGTGGCCAGCCTTTTCTGTGTGTGCTTTGCAGGAGTTGCAGTGCGTCATCTTTCTGTGTCTCACCTTTTAGCTTTTCTAGGTACTCTGTGCTGAGAGCGTCTGTGGGCTCCAAGGTATAGATCACTCTCTCATCAGCCATGTCGTCTTCTGACGTATCTTGTTCCTGTATGACTGCTCGGGACAGCGTGTCTGCAATCAGCATCTCTTTCCCTGGCTTGTAGATAACATGCAGGTCGTATCGCTGCATCTGCAGTAGCATTCTTTGAAGTCTAGATGGTGCTGCGCCCAAGGGCTTTCTCAGGATGTTCTCGAGTGGCTTATGGTCTGACTGGACAATAACTCTCACACCATAGGCGTATTGATGAAACTTTTTGACAGCAAACACGATGGCCAAGAGCTCTTTTTCTATCAGAGCATAATTCTGCTGATCCAGTCAGTGCTCTTGATGCATAGGCTATTGGGTGTCCATCTTGAAGCAAACACGCTCCCAGCCCATCCTTAGATGCATCAGCCTGTATAACAAGCTGTTTCTTTGGATCAAAAAACTTGAGCACAGGTGCATTTGTAAGGGCCTCTTTGAGTCTCTTGATGGCCTCATCATGTTCGTGTTGCCTCAGCCACACCATGTCTTTGCGCAGCAGCTGTCTCAAAGGCGCTGTGAGGGTGGCCTCACCTGGAATATATTGAGCAAGATATTTTATCATGCCCAACATTCGCTGTAGCCCTGCTTTGTCCTCAGGTGACGGCATCGCTGTGATGGCCTTTATCATCGTGTCATCCGCCTTCACTCCTTCTGCAGTGACCACGTGCCCCATGTACCTGACACTGTCCACTTTGAATTGTATCTTGTCTTTGTTGAATTTTACGTTTATTTCTTTTGCTCGCATTATAACCTTTTGTAGTATTTCATCGTGTTCCACTTCTGTGGATGCTGCGATGATCATATCATCTGCTATGATATGGACTCCTTCAATGTCACAGAATGTTTCACAGTTGCGCTGTTGGAAAACTTCACTTGCCGATTTGATTCCAAAAGGCATGCGTTTGAATCTGTATCTCCCCCACGGGGTGTTGAAAGTGCACAGCCGCGATGATGCCTCATCAAGCTTCACCTGCCAGTAACCATCTTTCTCATCAAGCACAGAAAATATTTTCTTCCCAGCCAGTTTGCTCAGCACATCATCAGTTGTGGGAATGGAGTAATGCTGTCTCAGGATCGCTTTATTTAAGTCACTGGGATCCAGACAGAGCCGTAGCTTGCTTTTGTCTTTTTTTTCAGTGACTACCAGGCTGTTTACCCATGATGTGGGCTCAGTCACTTTTGCAATCACATCAGCTTGCAGCAGGCTATCAAGTGTGACTTTCAGTCTGTCTATACTTGCGAGTGGTATTTTCCTACATCCATGTATGACTGGTGCAACGTTGGGGTCTGTGTGAATGTGATATTCTCCATCAAAATCACCAAGTCCATTGAAGACTGATGGGTGTTGGGATATCAGTTCTTCCCTCGTCGCTGGATGTTTCACTGCTAATGTGTCGATGTCCACTCTTTTGATCAGGCTGAGCTCTTCACAAGCCTCCCTGCCTAGGATGGGTACGGTGGAGTGCCTTGACACATAAAATGTGAGATCTGCCTGGGCCTTAGACGTCAAACATGTGAGCATCCCCTCAGGCTCCATCCTCGTCCCTCCATACGCTATCAGCACTGTTTTCGTAGGTTTCAAAGTAAACTTTCCACTCTTCTCCCGTCTGGTCTTCCTCGTCATGGCGTTGAACACATTAAGTGGCAGAACATTTGCCTCTGCTCCTGTATCCAGTTTAAACTTGACAGGCATGCTGTCAACTTTTATATATGAAAACCAGGACTTGTCTCTTCTGGATTGTAGTTGATCAAGTCTCACTGTGCCAATAAACAGTCCGTCTAATTCAGCGTCTATTTCGTGCACTGTTTTACGTGTCTGTGTCTGACCTGTTCTGCACATTCTTGCATAATGGTTCTGCTTGCCGCATTTGTTGCATGTTACTCCATATGCAGGACATTGGCGTGGTTGGTGTGACTTTCCACAATTTCTGCATATTGTGCTCGGTCCTTTGCTTTGCATGTATGTCCCTGAAGGTTTTATTTTATTGAGTGTTTTTCTGTCCCATGCTTTACGTTCGTGTAGCACGTGCACCGCTGTCTCGTTTCTGGATGCACCCATAGCCTGTATCTGAGCCTTCGCTGTCTCTGCAGCACGACACGTGTCTATCGCTCTCTCCAACGTGAGATTCGGCTCTCTCAAAAGTCTCTCCTTTAAGCGCTGATCGCTCAGGCTGAACACAATCTTGTCTCTGATCATGTCATTCTCAGAGGCCCCAAATTCACAGTCTTTACTTTTCTTCTTCAGTTCAGTCACATGCTTTTCAATTGTTATGTCCTCTGCCATAGGATGCGCCCAAAACTGGTATCTTTCAAACACTGTATTTTTCTTCGGCAAACAGTATGCTTTGAAGGCTGCCAGAATTCCACTCACTGTTTCATTATCCTCGTCGTCAAGATTTTTCTCAAGCGTGTTATACACTTCCAGTGCCTCTTCACCCAGTGCATGCAGTAGAATTGCTACCTGGATCTTCTCGTCCTTTTCTTCTGCACCACTCGCGGTCATATATATTTGGAAGCGCTGTTCCCATCTTCTCCAATTTTCTCCCAAGTTGCCGGTCAACACCAACGGCGACGGTAGCTTAAACTGCTCCATTTCCAGTTAGCTGTTAGCTTTTTCCTCACTGCTAGTCTCCGTCGTGGTACCCGTCAGCTGTAGCTTCCTCTTCAGAAAACTCGTTGTATATTCCTCAGGCAAGATGACGAATTGGATCCGCTTCTGACACCATGTAATGATTTGATATGGCCACTGGAAACCGTAGGGATGAAACTGAGATGGCTTCTTTAATCCTCATTTATTACTTGCTCCAAGCTCACGTTACAAACAGCAACAACTTGCATTCCCCGATGCAACACACTGAACCCCGTATCACTCCGCTCCTGTCGTGAACCCACACAACTGTATTAGTGCGCGGCACTATATCCTACAATCACGGAGTGAAGTAAATACATAGGTATGTGCAGGGTTGATCAACTAGTTGTCAATGAAGTAGCAGTCAAGCAAAGATACAAACTTTACATATGAACCAGCCATTATCCATCTGCCCCTATACTTATAAAAGCAACTTTGTCTTTGTCAAAACATCATGAAGCAGCACCCCTCTGTGTGTGTTTGCTTTGCATGTTCTTAGACATGGCATTACCATTTATATGACTGGAAGTACAGTTTGGTGGAGGGGCAGGTGCAAACGATACAGGTATAAGATTACAAGGATTAAGTGAACAACTGGCAACTCACTACCAATATGGTAAATGGTTTTGTATTTATATAGCGCTTTTCTAGTCTTGACGACCACTCAAAGCGCTTTACAGTACAGTTTTACATTAACCCATTCACACACACATTCATACAGTCCATCTATTCGCAGCACTTTGTTATTCTATGGGGGGCAATTCAGGGTTCAGCATCTTGCCCAAGGACACTTCGGCATGCAGATGGATCAGACTGGGGCTCAAACTGCCAACCTTCAGGTTGGAGGATGACCACTCTACCCCTCAGCCACAGCCGCCCAAATTTTAGCGGGAAAGACGATGTTGCAGCTTTTATTGCCACACTAGACTTGTAGGTGTATTGTAACACCAAATATTTTAGCAGTTAGACACAGTATAGATTAGCTCAAGTGGGCAAAAAGCAGTGCAGATCCAAATCTGCTGTGTGTATCGTCTTAAGCATGCACTTAAAATATTTTTTAAGAGGCTGTACAAGCATTTATGCCTGCCTACCTACTAATAGAGCAGTTCGCTCTACCACCTCCAAATTTACCTTATATATAATGAAATATTCAAATAAAGTCCTTTCAATTTAATTGAAATAATAAAATGAAAACTTCCACATTGCACTTTAAAAATTATAATAGACAATAGCAAGAGTGGACAAGAAGAAAACAGATATCAGATCATACAGAATATGCAAGAGTGAAAGTCAAAAGAAAATTGGATTCTAGCCAAAATGAAAAACAGAAATTGTGGCGGAATAGAGAGGTATTGCAGAAGGGCACATTTCAAAGCCAAACCTTTGGCGTATGAAATGCGGCAAATTGATTTAATGTATATAGCTCCTTTCTGCTTCTTAGCTCCACTCAAAGTACTTTATACTACTTAAAGTGCTTCTATGTATGACACTTCATCATGTAGACGAGGAGGAGCTGAGGATTAACATTCTGATTAGTAGACAAGCCGCCTTTTCTTCAATAAAAAGGACTCAACTGTTTTGAATTGAATAAGCCTTGGTAAACTACAGGTTAACAGTTTTACTATTGGACCAGATTGCGGAACTGGGTATTTATCAGGTTTTTAAGGGAACCAATGTGCACAAGACCAGAACACCATGACTTAAACTCTCAGGATCATAGAAACTATGACCTTCTATGGTCTATATATGTGCTTTTATCTTTAAGGCAGAGGTATATCATTCCCAGGACATGGACTAAATTGGCATCACGTCATTTATCCCACGCATTAATCTGCTTAAAAAGCAGATTATGTGGTATTCATGTAAAAAAAATTATTTATGTTATGTATTCTTTTAGTGTGGAGCTAGTTTTAGCTTACTCTAAGTGTTCCCTCCTCCCCTACTTTTCCATGGTAGAATACCTGTATTAAAACAAATTTGTTGACTAACCTCAGTAACTCTCATCATTCCTTTGTAAAACAATAGTATTTAAATGTGTTGTGTTATGCTAACAGTTTCTGCAGCCAACCTAATAGGAGAAAACCATGGACTGGATGTCATCTTCCACCTCATCCCTCAGTATACCACCAAAAATCTGCACACCATCAAGTATGTATACCCAGTATATCTGCATTTTAATCTGACAACTGAAGATAAATAGTTAGTGTCAGAGGTTATGAAATCCTTTTCTCAGAACCCAGTGGCTTACGTCAATGACTTGTTTTTGTATAATTCGGTAGTTGGTAGATCTAAAAATAACATTCAGTTGGATAGGTGAGGTGTCCTTAACTGTATTATTTTAAATAAGAGTAAATGATGTTTTCAGATGGAAATGTTTGCAGTATGGTGTCTAGTAGACTGTATCACAGAGGGGCTGCACCATACATATACATACTGCAGTGTTTATTTACAGGTAATTATCATATTTGTCCTGAAGATATTGTCCTCCTCTTTGAGCTCTGACAATTAGTCTGTCAAAACTGAAGACATTTGACGCAAATAGCAGATTCCTCCAGTTTACCCAGTTCAACTGGCCAACAGAACCAGGAGTACCAGAAACTCAACTTAACTGGAAATACTAATATTCTCTAAATATATCTGAAACAAAACTTCTTACCTATATCTAACAAACTAACTAAAAGCACTGTCATTTATATTTTGGCTGTAGTATCTGATATAGTAAGTATGTGTCTTTTTTCAACCCTATTGTGTAAATAATAAATATTATTGAATGAGATTTCAGGGGAATGGAAAACACCTGATTGTCAGAAGGGTGACATTTTATATTTCACTCACTTCAAGAGCTCTCTTTCACAGTTAGTCCCACGTTAGTAGCCCCTTCTGTTGCTGAATGACAAGCCTTTCTCAGAAATCAAGGGTCATAGCCATTAACAACTCTTTTTTAACAAATACTTTATTTACAATTTTCAAATCAGGTGTACGGTGTAGGAAAATCTGAAGCTTCAAGAGTTTATATGTATGCATATTTAATGTGATATTGCCTAATTTGCAAAGTGTAATACAAAAAGTATTTCTCTTAATATGAAGATTAATCTGGTAGAAATTGATGAGGATATCTATAAAGGAGAAAAAAAGTCCCATTCACCTGTGGTGTGATAATAGTGTCACCTGTTGTTGTCATTTTCAAGACTTTCGTCTAGGATAGAGATTTTGGCACACATCCCACATTGTTGAGTGGGGAAATATTAATCTGTAACAGTTGAGATATTCTCCGCTAAATGAAGTCCATACAAATCTTACCCAGGACCTAGACTATGTGTGGTTTTGGCAAATTGGCGCATGTATGGATAAGGGTGCCCGGCGAGCCATTTTTATCTGGTTTAGTATTCGCAAAGAACTCTTTAGGGTAAAGTTCTGTCGGATTGACTTGTCTATGAGGGTAGGGCTGGAAAACAAAAGTGCAGGAAGTGAAGAATTTTTAACAGCAGAGGCCTCAAGCTGTAGCCACAAGGGGTCCTTTTCCGCCTCTGCACCGCTGCAATTCCAGTAAATAAGAGCTCTGGAGTTAGCTGCCCAGAAGTAGTGTTTCAGAATTGGCAAACCGAGACCACCCTTTTTAGTGGGCTTCTGTAGGTGAGATTTGGATATCCTGTGTGATTTGTAACCCCATATGAAAGGGACTATGATAGAATCGAGCTTCTTAAAAAAGGATGCATTTAAATATATGTGCAGGTTCTGAAAAAGATATAGAAGCCTAGGTAAGCTTACCATTTTGACTGCGTTTACCCGTCCTATCATGGATAAGGGCAATATTCTCCAGGACTCAAATTTTCTTTGAGTTTTTCTATTGATACTGTAAAGTTGCATTTAAAAATATGTTTTGGATCTCTCTCCTGAGCTTAAGGCCAAGATATGTGAAACAATCTTTCCCTACACGGAAAGGCAGTTTTTCCAAAAAGTCGTTGGTGAATTTATCCATAGGCATAAATTCGCTCTTTTTCCAATATTTAGTGTAACCAGAAATACTCCCGAAAGAGTTTATATATTCAAGACGGATGAGAATGGAGAATGCTGGGTCGCCAAGACAGACGAAAAGGTCATCAGCATACAGGGTCACACGGGTCTCAATACCTCCCTGATTAATACCTTTAATGTCTTGATGTCCTCGAATTCCAATCGCCAGGGGCTCCAGCGCTATGTTAAATAGCAAGGGGGACAATGGGTCCCCTTGGTGAACACCACATTGCAAAGGGAACGGCTGGATTTGTCCCCATTTGTAAGGATGAAGGATTTTGGATCATTATATAATATTTTGACCCATCCTATGAATGTATCCCCAAATCCAAACTTCCTGAGAGTCTCAATCAAATAGGACCATTCTATCATGTCAAACGCCTTGTGCGCATGTTAAGATAGTATAGCAGGGTTATCATCTTTGTCATGAACAGCGTACATAATAGGGATGAGCGAGTACAGCATTATCTGTATCCAGTGTTGGGAAGGATACTTTCAAAACGTATTCCGTCACAGAATACAGAATACATGCCCAAAAATGTAATCTGTAACATTACATTTACTAATCTGAGTAACGTATTCTGAATACTTGGAATAATTCCGGTTTGTATTGCATTTTTTAAGTGTATGATTGCGGCGTTGTTATAGTCAGTGGAGCAGCAGCAGTTTAAACTCTCTCTCCGCAAGATGCGGCGGGCCAGCTGGATGTCCGGCTCCCATCCACTCCCACCTCTGTGCGGGTCCCACCGGAGGAGGTTTGCACTTGACGCAAGCGTATCGCGCCAGGAAACACACTGAAAAATGATTTTAAACGATATTGATGACATTTTATATGATATAAATGATAAAGTATGCATCCAATAGTTTGTATTCCCCTTCTGTTGTACTGGAGTTTTAATTTGACCAATTTTACCAATCACATTATTAAATGCCCCCCTCTGACCATCCACTACAGACACACAAGCAGTCATAAAGATAAAAAGAGAGGGGGGGGGGGCTTGGCTTGAGTGGAGAATACGTAATTTACCCTCGACACGCGACATTAGCCTCGACACGGAGCAAACAGCGGAGAAGTTCTTGAAGATGGATGACATTAAATTGGGATGCTGTGGCAGTTAATGTTGGAGCAACAAGTGAACATATGCTTTTATACTACTGGGTCAACGGGTGATATTATTAGCGCTGCCCGGCACTTCAGCGTCCGGTGTGAACCAGGCGTGCCTCGCTGGCCTCCTGCAGAGCCATGACAGCGGATCTCTGGAAGCGCAGGTCGGTCTTCTCTCACCAGGCGCTGGAAGGGAAGCTTGCGGATCAGCAGCTCCGTAGATTTCTGGTAGCGACAGAACTCTCTCAAAGCCACGGTCCCGGGCCTGTAACGGTCCCGAGCGGGTAGCGGTGAGGCTTCTTCAAGCCGCCGGGGGCCCGGGCGCTCTTACGGCAGCCCTGGTCTGCAGCTGCTTCCTGGGGGCTTTGCCGCCGGTGGATTTACGAGAGAGTAAATAAACTCGTGAAACAGAGAAGTACCGTCATGTAATCCACTGATTTCAACAATGTAACTGTATTCTGAATACCATCTATTTAATTTGTAACTGTAACGGAATACAGTTACTCATAATTTGTATTCTAAATACGTAACGCCGTTACATGTATTCCGTTACTCCCCAACACTGTCTGTATCTGTTAACCATATGAATTATCTGTATCCGCACTCGGAGTGGGCGGGGCCTAACCCGGAAATGGGTGTGATTTAACCCGGAAGTGGGCTGGATTTAACCCGGAAGTAGGCCGGGTTGTCTTGAAACGGCCGGGGCTTTAACCAGTATGTTATTTAAAGCATGCAATTGATATGGGTTGATCAGAAATTGTTATATTTATTGCTGATTAGAAAACTATTACAGGACAGCATCAGCATTGAGCCTCAGATCAATGATTTTGATCACAATAGCAAACGAACTATTTACAGAACAAGTTTTGCAACAATGAATACAACACATGCTGTTGCAATTATCAAGTGAAATGTAATAACAAGTGTTTTCACTTGTTATTTTTATGATTTTTTTATTTTTATTTTTTTTAAATTTATTTCCACACCAGGTCTGTGTGTGTGTGTATGAGTGAGCAAGAGAGAGACAGAGAGAGAGAGGGGGGCGGGGAGACTGTGTTCTACGGATCAAATAGTCCGCGGGTCTCTCCTGCTTCGGATGAGGATAATTAAAACAAACACGGTATAATCACATTCACGTGAACAAGAGCGATGCAGCAGAAAAAAAAAAAAAAATCCGACAGGCAGAGACGGAACGCGAGTCGCTTTCTACCAGCACTACGTCTGAACGAACCCACGTTTAACAGAACTCTACTGGTTAATAAGTAAGTACAAACTGAAATAAAAACAAACTTCAAGCTGAAGAAACCCTAAACGTTAACGGAAAAGACCCGCGAACCTGAGTGACTGAGAGCTGTTCTGTGAGTGAGCGAGCAGAGCGGTGTGTGAAGGGGAGGAGCGCTGTGATGCTGTGTGAGGATTTTCATTCAGTCCGAGCACAGATATTGACTCGTATAATACTCGTGCTCGGCAAAAGTGCTTTATCCGTACCGGATACTCGTTTCAGCCGAGTATCCGGCTCATCTCTAGTACATAACATTTAAAATTGTGCGGACATTTCAAAAGGAGTACCTGTCTGGAACAAAACCTGTTTGGTCTGCGTGGATTATGCTTGCTATATGGTTGCCCAGCCTTTTTGCTAATACTTTTGTTATTATTTTCAAATCACAATTTAGCAGGGCAATGGGCCTGTAATTGCAAGCATCCGTTTCATCATTATCTTTTTGTAATCAGTCACAAATGTTTGCTTCACTCAAGGAGGCTGGGAGCCTACTGTTTTTAAAAGTATCACAAATCATTCTCATTAATATAGGTGTGAGAGCATTTTGAAAAGCCTCGTAAAACTCTGGCCCAAACCCATCCGGTCCGGCTGCCATTCCAGAAGGAAATGCTTTTATTGCCTCCTGTACCTCAGATGACGAGAAATCCAAGTCAAAATTTTCCCTGAAGGCAGCATCCAATTGTGGGAGTTGAAGCTGTTCGAAGAAACGATCCAAGTCTTCCTGTGTAGCTGTCGATTTGGACGTGTAAATATGTGAGTAAAACTCCTGAAATCGATTGTTGATATCCTTCAAGTCAGTAAGCATCAGGCCAGATTTGGATTTTATTTTATTTCGTTTCGCTTGTTCTCCGTTTAATTGTCTTGCCAATATCTTTTGTGGTTTGTCGCTAAACTCAAAGTGTCTGTTTAAGTTTGAGAAGAGTTTGACCAATCTGTTCCCCAAGGATGGAATTGTATTCATATTTCAATTTAAGAATATTATTATAATCTAATTGGAGCAAATAGCTTTTATAACATGTTCAGCAACCAGCAATTCTCTATCAATCTCCTCCAATCTTTTCTCCCAGCCCTTTTCAATGTAGCTTCATAAGAAATAATGTAGCCTCTAATATAAGCTTTAAGTGTGTCCCACAATGTTGAGTCACTGAGGGGATTGAAACGCCAGGTATAGGCTTGTCTGGGGAGGGACATTTGGAGGTTCAACTCAACCGGACTATGGTCTGATATTATTATATTGTGATGTTTGACATTGTCAGTACTGGAGATCAGTCTAGAGGCTACTACAAAACAGTAAATCCATGTATAGGATTTGTGTACATTAGAATAAAAAGAATAATCACGATCAGATGGATGTTTCACTCGCCAAATGTCCACCACCTTCTTTGACATCAAATTATTGAGAGTTTTAAAGCCACAATAATGGGGGGAGGAGCTGAGGATAGTCTGTCCAGATATGGGTCTAGATAACAATTAAAGTCACCTCCGATCATTATATGGCTCAAGTCATTATCAGGAATTAAATTGAACAATTTACGAAAGAAGGCGGGGTCTTCTGTATGTGGCCCACGGACATTAACCAGTGTTACGGGGAGAAGATTTATATATCCAGTTAGGATTAAAAACCTGCCTTTTGGATCAATTATGGATAACTGAGAACGGAAAGGTATAGTCTTACGCAAAAGGATGGCCACTCCTCTAGCCTTAGATGTGAAAGGAGAATGATAGACCTGTGAGATCCAGTTAGCCCTCAGTTTCCTGTGCTGCGTTTCTTGTAAGAAAATTATGTCGGATTTCATTGCCTTTAAGTGTGCAAATACTTTACCACGCTTAACCTGGTGACCTAACCCACGAAAGTTCCAGGAGATGAAGGATATAGAAACAAGCTGTAACAATGTCTCTGTGTTACTGTGAGTTCCTTGTCAGGGAAACAAGGGGAAGCAGGTAGGTGTTTTTCAATAGCGTTCTTTATTCGCTCACACATGCATCTCAACATAAACTTATCACAAACATACAGCTACTAGCTTTTCAGCCGATCTCCCTCGCGCCCCAGCGCGCTACTGCTGATAAAGAGGAGAGAGTCATTAGTTGAACTGGAACACCTGTGTACAATTAGACCATACAAGCATATTACTAATTTATGAAACCTTAAAACCAGGAGATTGAATAGCAACCATCAAAATAATAATTACGCTATAAGCACAAACTTAGCACTCAGCCTGGCAGGCAGCATCAACAAGCAAAAACTATAATTAACAGTTAACAAGAACATGAACAAAATCCCTAGCCAATGCTTCCCCAAACGAAGCAGAGTTACCCTCATCCACATCTGCACCACCGGCTGAAAAGCAGGGAGAATTTCTCCAAAACACAGCCCCTCGTTGGCTCACACAGTACAGAAAAGATTCAACATTAAGAAAAGAAAAGGATCGCCGTGGTAACAGTTCAGTGATCATGGAACATACTCAGGGCCGGCCCTGGCAATGTCGAGATCCCCCTCCACCTGCACACACACACAGCCAAGCTTGTTAAAGACCGTTACCCCCCCATCCCTAATAATTAAACACTTTTTTTATCTTGTAACACTTTAATGACAACACTTTAATTCTGTGACTAACAATAAATTAAATTATAAGTTAAAACCAAGCACAAATAACAAATGACAGTTATTATACAGAAATATAAGTACTTAAAGAAATGCTACACTACTCAAGAACCTTTAGAAACTTTGGAAATTTAGTGCAATAAATGTTAAACAAACAAATATGTATATATATAACGATATATAACAAAAAAACAGTAATAACCATAGCCAATACTTTTGACTAAAATTACATTTTCAAGAAACTTTTGAGAAATGTTAAGGACACAACAAAATGCAAATAGGTAAAAAGTGCAAAACTGAACACGCCTTGACTTCTTTGTGGCAAAGTCATCAATGACCACATCAAATGAGACTTTCTGTGACACATCATGGTTTATGCTTATCACTGATAGTCCACTGAGACGCTCTTGGGCCATGGTAGACCTCAAGTATGTCTTGATCAGTTTGAGCTTTGAAAAACTCCTCTCTGCAGCTGCCACAGGGATCGTCACAGATACAGTTGCAATCAGAAATATTCAACCCCCTCACCTCAATAGACATTATAGTGATGTGGATGACAAAAAACCTCATCAAACAACAAAAGATATTTACTGATGCGTATTTTAGTTATTTGACAACAGAAGTTTACCTAACTTTGAAGTTAAAATGAAAAATGTAACTCTTTCAACACATGTGCATGTTCAGTATTATTCAACCATTGGCTTCAGTACTTTGTGGCGCATCCTCTAGCTTTTATAACTTCTAAAAAACGTTTTAGGACTTCCGGTTGGTGAGTAGAATGGAGTAGTCGTGTTTCTCCAGGCTCCTGCCACACAGTCTCCGTTCTGACCATAAGTCAATTTAAATGATCCCAACTCAGTAACAACTTGACACCAAACGGCAGCCAAACAAGTTTTTTGCCCAACAACATGTCGTCCAGACCAAGCAAGCCGTCGAAGAAGTTAGAACAAGCTGCCCCACCGCACAATGCTATCGACAATGCTACATTAGCAAACATGCTAGCTGAGCTGAGAGCGGACCTGCTTACCAAACCGGACTCACTTGCCGCACGATTTGAAACCAAGCTGACGGCCATTGACGCAAAGTTAGATGGGATACAATCCACGGTAACCAACCACGAGCAGCGAATCTCTGATTTGGAATCTGGGCTGAACGAGCTGCAGTTCTTGGAAGAAAAAGTAACCTCCATGGCTGAAAATAATGCGAAGATGAAAGCTAAGCTAACCGACCTAGAGGGGAGAAGCAGGCGGTGCAACTTACGTCTCATAGGTGTGCCTGAAGCAGTCGAGGGTTCATGGCCAACCGCTTTTTTCTCTGGCTTTCTGGTGGATGTGCTTGGGAATGATGTGCTTCCATCTCCCCCAGAGCTCGATAGAGCCCATCGCGCACTCAAACCCAAACCAGCGGAGGGGGAGAAGCCTAGAGCCGTGATAATTTGTTTCCACAAGTTTCAGACCAAGGATGCTGTCATTCGCGCTGCCCGTAAGAAAAGGGGCGAACTTAAATATGACGGCAAACCAGTCTACATCTATGAGGATTACTGCCCTGAAGTGCTGGACCAGCGGTCGGAATATAAAGACGTCATGCGCCAGCTCTACGTTCTCAATCTCAAGCCTTCACTGTTGTATCCAGCGCGGCTGTTCTTCAAGGCTGAGGATGGGAGCAGACGGCGTCTCACGTCAGTGAAGGAGGCACAGCAACTTGTGGCTGCGCACCAGAGGCAGTAGAAGATTGATGCAAGTTAAAGACAGTTAAGTTGTCAAGAGCCTATCCTAATCACATGTCATCGATTGGAGCAGGTATGCAATTGCGTTTTGTTAACAGAAAAAATATGGCTGTTCGTGTTAAAAGATGCCAAAGTTATTTTTAGTGTCATAGAAAATAAGTTGGACTCACCGTTTTATTTTCACCCCCTCTGGGTGGAACTGTTACATTGTACTGCATAAGCCTATGTTGTTATCATATCTGTTGAGCCTTTGTTTACAAATTGATTTCAGTTTTTTACCACTCAGACTACTGTGTGGCAGGGTGGGAGATTGGAGGAAAGGAACCCCGGGAGAATTTTGCTAAGGGAATATGGCACTTTCGTGCAAGGGTTGTGGGTACTTGTGGGTGGGGGGTGTGGAAGTGGGGGGCATTGTGAATGTGTGTGGGCTGGGGAGGGGGATGGGGTTTTGCATTTTGTCTCTCTTATTATGTCTTTCTCTCCTCTTTTTTTTTTTCTCTCTCTCTTATTTTTTTCTCTTCATCTCTCCTTTTCTTTTTTTTTTAAATTCGTCTCAGATATAACCAGATATTTCACTATGCTACACAAGATAATCCATCACTTAGGCCTGCATGGAAAATCAAAAAACTATGAATAACATTCGTTTTATATCATGGAACGTCAAGGGGGCATATCAGGCTACTAAAATAAATAAGATTATGTCTCATCTTCAGGATTTGAGAGGTGATGTAGTTTTCTTGCAGGAGACACACTTGCGCAGCGATGAGGTCTTGCGTATTAAAAGGGGTAGGTTTAGTCATGTTTATCATTCAAGGTTTAATGTGAGGGCCAGGGGGGCTGCCATTTTGATTCAAAGCAACATTCCATTTGAATCAGAAAAAGTTGTAGCTGACCCAGCTGGTAGATTTGTTATTGTGACGGGGAGGCTTTGCAGCACTCAGGTCATTTTAGCTAGTGTCTATGCGCCAAACTGGGATGATGAACAATTCATATCCTATTTTTTCAATTCTATTCCCAACATTAAAACATACCGCATCATTGTTGGGGGGGATTTTAATTTTGTACAAGATGCTGTTTTAGACAGATCCTCCTCTAGACCATACTCTATCAATAATTCTGCTAAGTTACTAACCTCCACTTCGAAGGAGCTGGGCTTGTCAGACCCATGGAGATCTAAGTTCCCCAATAAAAAATCCTTTTCCTTTTTTTCGCATGTCCACCATTCCTATTCTCGAATAGACTTTTTTCTCTTAGACAACAGACTAATTTCTAATGTACACTCATGCGAGTACCACAGCATTGTAATCTCAGACCATGCTCCCACATCACTAGACATACAGTTTCCCAATTACAGCCGCATCTTTAAACCATGGCGATTTAATTCACATCTATTATCTAATGACCTCTTTGTAAACTTCCTAAGATCCAATATACAACTATTTTTTGAAATAAATGACACACCAGAAGTATCAAAAGGAACGTTGAGGGACGCTTTTAAGGCATACTTGAGAGGCCACATAATTTCCTACACAGCGCACCTCAGAAAAATGACTAAGTCCAGACAGGAGGAACTGTCACAGAGACTCCTGGAGATTGATAATAGCTACTCTAATAACCCAGACCCGCTACTTTATAAAAAGCGTTTAAAACTCCAAACTGAGTTTAACCTTTTATCTACAAATGAAGCAGAATTGCAATTGCTCAAGTCTAGACAGCGTTTTTTTGAATCAGGGGACAGGGCTGGAAAAGTCCTTGCCCAGCAAGCCAGAGCCGCTTCTGCCTCCAGGCTTATTCAAAGTATTAGGTCAACACCAGATGTTATTCTTACTGACCCAAAATCCATAAATGAAACATTCACCAAATTTTATTCTGACTTATATGCCTCTGACCACCCCCAGACCAGTACAGCCAGTACACTAAACACCGTTGAGTTTCCTAGAGTGGATGGGGAGCTGGTGGGTAATCTAGCCAGCCCAGTTAGATCAGCTGAGATCATGAGTGCTATTGGTGCTTTGCAGAGTGGCAAGTCGCCGGGCCCGGATGGATTTACAGTAGAATTTTATAAGAAATTCGCCCAACCTGTCTCCACAGTGTTGTGCGATATGTATAATGAGGCCCTGTCTCTTGCCCAGCTTCCTCCGACCCTGACTAACACCACGATTGCTCTTCTCTTAAAAAAAGATAAAGACCCCTTACTTTGTAGTAGTTTTAGACCTATATCTCTCCTGAATGTGGATTACAAAATTCTAGCTAAGATTTTAGATCTTCGTCTTCAGGGCGTGCTTCCACAGATCATCTCATCGGATCAAACTGGCTTCATGCTGGGGAGGCACTCATTCCACAACACCAGAAGACTTTTTAACATACTGAACATGCCCAGCTCCAGCACCCCAGAGGTAGTGGTGTCGCTGGATGCTGAGAAAGCTTTTGATAGGGTGGAGTGGGACTTTCTATTTGAGGTGATGGAGAGGTTTGGTCTGGGTTCAGGTTTTATTTCATGGGTGAAATTGCTATACTCCACACCAGTAGCTTCTGTGCAAACAAACAATACAGTATCAGCCCCCTTCCAGCTCCACAAGGCAGGGGTGTCCACTATCCCCTTTATTATTTGCCATAGCCATTGAGCCCCTGGCCATCTGGCTGAGATCTGAGAATAGATTTGAGGGCGTTTCCCGCCAAGGTTCAGTACACAAACTGTCGCTTTACGCAGATGACTTACTTCTCTATGTATCAAATCCATCCACATCTCTCCCGATAGTTTTGGACATCCTAAAGCAATTTGGCCAACTTTCTGGCTACAAACTTAACTTCGGAAAGAGTGAGTTATTTGCAATTAATAACTTAGTTGGTGACTTACCAGAAAACATAGTTCCCTTAAAAAGAGTGGATAACTGTTTTAAATATTTGGGTATACTTATAGCAAGGTCCCTGACGGACACCTTCAATAAAAACTTTGTCCCATTGCTTGGCAGAGTTGAGGAGGACTTTCACAGATGGTCCACCTTGCCTCTATCACTGGCCGGTAGGGTGAACCTCATTAAAATGACAGTTCTACCAAAATTCCTTTACCTTTTCCAGCATATTCCTGTTCTTACCTCAAAAAAGTTTTTTGCTAAACTGGATAAGGCGATATCAACATTTCTCTGGGCAGATAAACCTGTGCGTATACAGAAAAGGTTATTGCAGCTTCCTAAGAGCACAGGGGGCCTTGCTCTTCCCAATTTTTTATATTACTATTGGGCAGCTAATATTCACAAGCTCTTGTACTGGACTGGCAAATCTGCCACCGACCAGCCTGCCTGGGTCCACATTGAAATGTCATCATCCCAGGTCTCACTGCGGTCATGGCTGTGTTCCCCACTTCCTGTGTCAGCCACTGAAGCCAGCGATAATCCAGTAGTTAAGCAGTCATTTAGGATATGGTTACAATTCAGGAAACATTTTGGCTTGCAAGGTCCCTCTATTCATGCCCCAGTATCCCATAATCACAGTTTTAAACCATCCATTATGGACTCTGCATTTCAGTTGTGGTCGGCGAGAGGTGTGGCATCTGTCTGTGACCTCTACGACAGTGGCACGTTCATGACCTTCAGTGACCTATCGTCTAAATTTAATCTCCCCTCATCTCACCTTTTCCGTTTTTTTCAAATTAGACATTTTGCCCAGAAAAACTACCCTGATTTTCCGAACACCCCCCCTCAGACTCTGTTGGACACCCTTCTCATGATAAACCCCAATCAGAAAAGGAATATCTCCCGTATTTTTAATGCAATGGACGCCATCACTTCAGTTTTCCCACAGCACACAAAACATCTGTGGGAGCAGGATCTGGGACTCAATTTTAAAGAAGATCAATGGGGCAGGATCCTTGAGTTGGTCCACAGCTCTTCCATCTGTGCCCGACACGGGCTGATTCAATGTAAACTCATACACAGGACTTACTACACCAATCATAGACTGTCTAAATTCTATCCCAATGTAACTGACACCTGCAATAGATGCAACCAGTCCCCTGCCGACCTCATACACATGTTTTGGTCATGTCCAAAGCTTACTGACTTCTGGTCCAAAATATTTGATACCCTTCAAATTGCTTACCATTTTGTGTCCGACCCCCATCCTCTCTCTCCCCTCTTTAGTATCCCACACAACAAAATCTTAACGGCTGAGACACGACATTCTATGGCCTTTTGCCATCTGTTGGCTAGGCGCTTAATTTTGCTGAACTGGAAGCACAACTTGCCCCCATCCTACACTCGATGGGTTAAGTAAGTTCTTCACAACTTAAGGTTGGAGAGATTGAGGTTCTCCCTCAAGGGCTCTCTGAGGAAATTTGACAAAATCTGGAACCCCTTGTTGTCCATAATAGACTCTTTAGATATTACACCTGAGGAGTCAGATATCTGAGCTCTGCTGACATACCACTAAGAGTTACATTCTCAAATAATTAGTTTTTCTTAAATTTACTGGCTTTTCTTTTCTTTTCTCTTGTTTTGTTTTGATTTGTTTCTTTTTTTTGTTTTTGTTTCTTTTTCTCTTTTTCTCTTTTTCCTTCACCTAGAGACAGGCAGGGTTGGGTTCTCTACAGGGGAGGGATGTGGGGGTGGGGGGTCACTGTAAATTGTATAATTTGGAAAAATGTGAGCATTGTTCAGTATCTCTTTAATGTCCTCATTTTGAATCAACGTTGCTCAATAAACATACTATAAAATAAAAAAATAAAACGTTTTAGATAAGTACAGACAAGCATCATCTACACCTCTCGATTCGAATCTTTGCCCATTTTTTACATGAAAAAGCCTCTAGCTCAGTCATGTTCGATGGCTGCAACTGCCTTCTTTGAATCCCACCAAAGATTTTCAATCAGACTTAAATCTGGTGACTGAGAAAGCCACTCCAGGACGTTCCAGGATCTTTTTCTCAACCAAGCTTTGGCTGACTTGGAGGTGGGCTTTGGATCATTGTCTTTCTGGAAAGTCTAATGATCACCAAGGTTCAATTTGTCAACAGAAGGCATTACATTCCTCTTTAAAATGGCCTGGTATTTCTGTGAATCCATGAATGCCATGTACACATGTATACAATCAAGATTGCTAGTTCCTGTCGCAGAAAAACAGCCCAACATCATCTTTGACCAACCTCAATGCTTGACTTTGGGGATGGTATTCTTCCGGTCAGAAGCCTGTCCTTTTGCACACCAGACCTACCGCTGGTCCAGGGGCGTCGTTAGGCCTGTTTTAGGGGGGCTGAAGCCCCCCTAAAATGTTCTTCAGCCCCCCCAAATAATTTTTGGGATTTAAAAAAAATATAAATTTTTTTTTTTTTTAAATTAAACTATTGCTTTACACATGGACAAGTTATTTATAACTCTAACATGCTACATATGTGAGTGCGTTTCTGCTTTGTATGTTTTCTCCAACTTAAAATTACAATCCAACAGCCTCTCATCATACTTAACAATAAAAGACAGGGCACTAGGACCTTGGGGAGTCTGCATTGCTGCTGCGCTGGCTTTCTCACTCTGCCAAGTAACGTCTCTCATCAAGACAGCAGGAATACAGCCAAGGAGTTTAGCTCATAGTAAATGATGCACGGAGTGAAATTGTAAGTACAGGTGGTTAAAGATTGTGGCTATCTGTAGTTGTTAACGATTGTTATCTGCTTAAATTTAGGTTTACTTGAGGCAAATGACAGGGAATATTGTAATGAGCTATGTTAACACTAAGCTAGCTGGCTAGCTATTTTGTTAGAAAATGTCTCCAGTGAATTTGAAATGTAAGAAATAACTATCGACAGCTCTCTATTCTTTGCATTAATATCTATCTCTAGTATTTTAAAACAATAATATCAGTGCCTATAGAATGTTTTTGTTTATAATCAGTTAATGCTAGTGAAAACTAAATGTCATAGTGTCCCTCATAACGCTATTGTACCGGTATATCATCCAATTCATTGACCAGATGGATATTAGAAGATTCTTTAGCAGAAGTGACAGATAACTTCTGTTATTTTATACTGAATGAATGCAAGCAAAGATACAGAGAAAAATCACACTCTTTCTGATTGAACCAATCTATGAACTGTCTGAAACAATGGATATCCGCAGCCCCAAATGAGCCAAAAAAAATTTGCGCGCGCTGCGCGCGCAAATATTCAGCATCCTTAGGGGCTAAGCCCCCCCTTTCTTTCAATCCTAGAAACGCCCCTGCGCTGGTCCATACGTTCAGTTCCAGTTTGGTTTCATCAGTCCATAGAACTGTCACCCAAAACTCAGGAGTCTTATCCAAATTCCTCCTGGCATATTCTAGTCGACTTTTGATGTTCCTTGTGGTCAAGAGTTGAGTGCGTCTTGGAGTCCGGCCATGGAGTCCTTGTTTATTCAGTGCACGTCTTATAGTTGCCACTGAAGCACTTGTACCAGCCTTCATCAGGTCATCCTGTAGGTGTCTTGCAGTCACACGGGGGTTTATCTGAGTTGGTCTGACTAAGTTGCTGAGGGCCCTTGATGAAATGTTGGGCTTTCTTCCATGGCCAGGCAGGTTTGCAGCTGCTCCATAAGTTTTAAACTTCCTTATAATTCTCCCAATGGTTTCTCTTGGAATATAATTTTTTGGGGAAATCTTCTTCTACTCAAGGCCTTTCAGGTGTGATGAAATAATTTCCTCTCTCAGCTTTTATGCACGCTCCTTTGTCCGTCCCATGATTGCAACTCACCTTGAATAGCTTCATGGGTGGGGTTTATATATGCATCACAGCTGCAGCAAATGAAGGATCAGTAAAGAGTTCCCAAAGGCTTAATTATGTTTCAACTCCACTTTAGGACAAAAAAAACTGTCAGGCAGCTTTTAAAACAACAATATTATATTGGGGTTGAATAATTGTGAAAAGGCTATCTTAACAAAATATACTGCTACACACAAATACTACATCAGGCATTTTCCATGTTTATTTTCTGTATCACTCAACTCATAAAGAAGTCATCCGAAGCAGAATCTTGCTCTTTGAGCAAGATTCTGTCAACTTTAATTGATAAATCCTTAAAATCTTTGGGGGGTTGAATATTTCTGATTGCAATTGTATCCTGAGTGCCACCCACATGTTTTGGTGGATCTCTATGGCTGTCATGTTGGTTGATGGTAGGTTTGGGAAACTTTTCATTGCCAGGGTGAGTTGTTTTCCGTCTATGTCTGTCTGTCCACCATAACTTAAAGTGCTGCTCAGTACTTCACATTTCTGCTCCATCTCTGCCTTTGTCATATTGGAGAAGTTCACAAGCACACCAAACACCTCCTCAACCTCGCCCAAGGTCTTGAACCTCTCCTGCAGAGACCCTATGGCAACATCAACCACAACGTTAAAAATTTTGCCTCCATCCTCCTCAGTGCATCACTGATGGGCTCATTCGCACATTCATATGTGAATTGTCTGCATGTGGACCGTAGCCTCTTCTCTCTCAGGACTGCATCCACAATCATGTCCTCATACATCTCTCTCGCTGAAACCTGAGCTGAAGCAAAGCCGGTGAGTCTGTAATTTTGTAAAAAAGTTTTTGCCTTTACAACCAAATCCAATACGACATCCAGTTGCATAGAGGTAGACTGCATCAGCTTACTTACTCTTGCAATGCTACTGAGAATATCACACCAGACAACTGAGCAGATGGTAAAGCGAAAGGATCCAAATTTCCTCAGCTAACGCCTGGGCCTCAATTCTTACTCGAGGATCTGTTGCCTTCTCTTTGACCTCCAGCAGAGCTTCTCTCACTTGTGGGGCCTGGTACCTTACTGCCTCCACACTATAAACACGGCTCTCCCACCTAGTCTCTGACCATGACTTCAGTGTCATTGCTACATGATTTTTTAAGATGGACCATCTCTGGGTGGATGCTGAAAACATGTGAACATCTTATGTAAATAGCCAAAATAACCACTCCCCTCTTCTGAGCTTCGTGCAGCATCTGCCACCACCAGGTTTAATGTGTGAGCTGCACATGGCACAAATAAAGCTCTCGGGTTGATTGCCAGTAATCTGGCCTGTACACCTTTCCTTTTACCCTTAATATTTGCATCATTATCATATGACTGCCCTCTGCAGTCATCAAAAGGTATGTTCAGTTCTTCCAGCCTCTTCAAGATGAGAGCCGATAGCCCTTCTCCTGTAGAAGCTTCAGCTTCAAGGAATTCCAGAGGAATAACTGAGAGTTGCTTGGTATGGCTTATTTCTGGGGTGCAATCCAGTATTATTGAGAAATACTTGCTGAGTTTGATCTCCCCTACAATTGCCTCCATGATCTTCCCAGTAATGGCACTTATCAATTCATTTTCTATGATTTTCCAAGGTAAGTTGCCATGCTCCCTACTCCACTCTCAAGCATCTGTAAATGCTGTTTTAAAACTGGATCAAATTTGGCCATTAGCTCCACTTCTTTCAAGAAGTTGAAATTGTTGTGTTTGTAGATTGTGTCCGTCGATCCTCTCAGGGCCATATTTCTCTCAGCAAGGGACTGGATTATCGCCACTATCCTTTTCAGCACTTCGAGCCACCTCTTTCTCTCTGTTTCAATGAGTGCCATTGCCTGGTTGTCTATTGCTTGTCCAGTTTCAAGGCGAATCTCCAAATCTTTCCACATCGTCCTACATTAGTGATGCTCAGGGCTATTTTCATGGGTTTTTAAAATCTTGGTGGCATTCTTCCAATCATTAAGTCCTTCATTAACCAGTTTAAAATCTCTCTGTGAGAACAATTTGCATCAAAAGCTCTTTTTCTTGGAGTAGATTAGCCAGCTTCTATTTACTTTCCCACCACTGACCAATGTTGAGTGGAAGTAATGACGATGGCAACTCCGTCCATCGTCTCTATTAAGGAAAATGTAATTCCTCTCAACCTTATATGGTCCTCTGATGATTAATTCTGTCCTAACATTAGCAGAGAGGGCAGGATCCATTGGTGGTGGTTTGACAGGCTCACCAACAGCAGGGGTAGATTCAGAAGTAGCAACTGATGGCACTGTGGATGCATATGAGCAGCTAGGGTCCTCTTCAGTAAAAGTGGAAGTAGCCAGAGAGCTTGGTGTTTCTACAAAATCAATTTGCGAAGAGGTAGATGGAGAGGTTGGGTCACCTTGGTCACTTGGGGCCGGTTGAGATAAGGTCGATGGCGATGCTGAAGTCCCTTGTAGGTACTTCATCAAAGAACCTGTTGGAATATGGAGGATGCAAGAAATGAGCCTTTACCACATATGGTGTTTGCTCTCACACACAAATACAAATTATTTCCTTCACTGTAGAGGTTACATTCATTAGTTAATAAAACATGTTAACAAAAAAATATTTTTAAAATTAAATACTGGATGGGCTCATCATGATTCATGATGAGCGCGAGTGAACGTCACGTTCACGTTCATTTTTTAAATCATCATCGTATCAGGCCGTCATGAAATACCAGGAGCGTGTGTGTGTGTGTGTCAACTAAAATATGCGTCACATCCTATTACGTCCCGGCGCTCTTCCCTGCAGGTCGCTAATCTAGAGTTTCCGACCCCCGGCCTAGGTAAACTAACCAGGGACAAATCCCAAAACAGAAACGTTTTGGAGGAAAATAGAGAGTTTAATTCTGCGTGGACAGATTCATTTGCTTTCCCTGCCTAATGATGGCTTACCTGTATGCTTGATATGTGGTGAGGAATTAGCAAACCAAAAAAATTACATTTCCAGAGCAAGCACATAGCATTTTCCTGAAAAGTATAAAGCTGGAGATGAGCAAAACAAGAAGAGTTCTGTATTTCATTTATTTCAAAGTAGGCCTGCACATGTATTTTGTTCTCCTCTTCATAAGAGTTTGGTGTTTTCTTTTTTTGTAACAAGTAAAACTAGCAGTTAAATGTCAACAGTTTTTTTTATTGTCGTTCTATAAATTAATTAATTAATGCAACAAATTGTAGTTTTTATATATATTGTATAACTATATATATAACTTTATAACCTGTGTTATCAAATATGTTTTGCGGCTCCGGAAAGATTTAATTTGGGGGAAGAGGGGGCAAAATGGCTCTTTCGATAATAAAGGTTGCCTATCCAGGGTCAAGGCGTTAGATGACCACGGCCTGGACCAGAACCTGCACTGCCTTCTGAGTGAGAAGGGGACGTATTCTCCTGATGTTGTACAGCATATATCTACGGGAACGTGTTGTTACAGTAATGAACACAAGTTCCCATATGTATGGAAAGATGTGTGTTGATATATTGAAGCTCTATTTTGGATTTGGAAACAAAAACAATGAATGCTGTTTGAACACTGAGGAGTATTCAGATGGAACTCGCCGACAGGGGTCAACAAAAACGAATGACCAGAGCTCACTAACTCATTAAAAGTGCTTTGAGGTGTCACCAAATGGATATATCACAGACAGATGTCATAACACCACATTACATTATATACTGAAAGTTCATACGTTTCTGTAATTTGGACAATATTGTTTTCTCTGCTATTAGAATTGTTCAGGGATTCTATCAAATTAACTAAGACTTAATGAAAGCTAAATAGAGATTTCATATGCCTGAGGTATTCATCTAACAAGCAACTATGCATTTACCATATAACTACACTGCAACTAATAATATTCTATTTTGTCATTTAGCTGCAAGCATTTATCAATACTAGGAACACTTGATAACACTATTGTCAAATTAACTTTTAATGTTTCACATTGATCAGTCAATGATTCCCTATTCATAAGCTACATTTATATAATTCACCCTATATGGCTTTATTTGCTCATACAGCAAAGGTTTATTTGGTCTTGGGTGGAAGAGGATATGCAATCTAACTGTTTATGCATTACCTCACACAATTGTATGTAAATGTATGCTCTACATTTGTCTATGTGCTGAAGGTAAATTGATGTTTGGTGTGAGAGGGATGAAGACACTGTGTCCTGCCCTCTGGTGTTCATGTTCAGCAGACATTTGTGTGTTATAATGCCCCCTTCTGGTTGTTCAGCAGCAGAAGTTTAGAGCATGGGATTTCCACAAGACTTATAATTAAGTTTGCTGCAGAAAAGAGTGCTACTGTCTTTCCTCCTTTCTACATTGTTACCTTGGACACTATTTGTCCGTTAGTATCGTGTTTATGACTTTTTAAATAATAATAATAAATTACTTTGTTGGGATCGAGTCGAGATAAATGATTGTAAAACGAGGCCTATGGGTTTGCTAGAGCCTGGCCTAGAGTTTTCACTGTGAAGCCAAATAATCCCAGAAGGCATGGGAGGACCCCCATGGTTTTTCTAGCCGCTCTTTGAGTGTGAACTCTGACACGCCCCCCCCCCCCCCCCTGAAGGGAGGCCGGCACCTCTCAGGTAAATAAATAGGAGAGCGTCCCTAAAACTGTGCTTTTCCTGTGCTCTGTTGTTTCTACAAGGACCACTCCAGGTTCCTCCGTGGTACTCAGTTGCTTAAAGGGAGCGATCACTCAGACGTTTGTTTAATTTTTTGTTTTATCTTAAAGCTTACCCTTTTATTTTGATAGACTCTTTTAGTTGATTTTATTTTGAAGTGACCGCGGCAAGAAAGTCACTTCACTCGCAGGACGAGCTCACAGACTTTTTTCCCGATCCACAAACAACTGCTCCACAGCTGTTTATTCCTGCAGACGGACAAAGACTTTGTAGAAGTAGAAAGAGACAAATTCTCTCCGTTTCGGCCCAGCGCAATACTTGCTGCCACCAGCTGAACAAGCGAACTGCCGCTCTCGAGGCCATGCACACGAACCGAGGAACAACAGCAAGTAAGAGGCTTTTTATGTCTGGGCAGAGACTAGTTTTAATAGTTTGCGTGTCATTTGTTGTGTATGTTAATACTATTTTGTGTATGACCACCGTGTCTACTGTGTTTAAGTGCCATAGCGCCGTGACGAAGCGTCTCCGGCCGCACTCTTATCGTCCGACCAAGTTTGCAGAGACTTTACCTATCAAAAGATCGGTACACAACGTCTGCTTGGTACGGAGTGGTAAAGTCACCGTAAAATTGTCTCTGGCGTGTTTTGAGATCTCGTCTGATCATTCTTTGCATGTTTCTCTCGCTCTCTCTCTCTCCTCCTAAACCTGCCTACACGCGCGTTCCGACCTGCACATTTCACGTATAAATATTTATAGATCTTCTGAGACTTAAAATAGCGTGGTTGCATCTCTGATAGATCAGAGCCCCCTTTTGTTCAAATCAAGTGGCCTACCGCTATTTTGACTTTGACTTCCTCATTCAACATTGCAACTCCCCCTTTCTCATTCCAACCACACACACACATAGATATACCATCGGTATTACATGTGTGTTTTATCATTATTATATATACTCCCTTCCTATCAGATATTAGTAAAATTCTCTTTGTGTTTCTTTGAGGTAGACAATGAAGATCCATTGAATCAGTAATGTATGACTTTATAAGTGACATTAAATTGATTGATTAAATTATATAAATTTGCTGCAAGAGCTGGTGCCCCTTTTTCATAACGAGTGTAAATTCATCATAAAGCTACACTTCCTTGTAATAAAATGACAAGAGAAATGACTTATAGATATGTAGAAACAGAAAACCTAAAAATATAATCTGATGATATTATCAAAAATGTGATAACAAGTTATTAGACAATGACTAAAGCTGTTTTATAAAATGAGATGCAAACTACCCTGGGCCTGTGGATTCCCCTTAACTAAGGCCAAACTCCCACCGGCCTAAATATGGATATTGATCATAAGTTCAAATATATCCATATAGTTAGCTAGTTATGTGTATCAAGTTGTTTTGTCTACTGAAGTTTCAGAATTTCAAATTCATTTCAGTGAAATTATTATTCTGTGTAATGATTTTGTTAACATGTTATGTTGTTGTACTTCACATTAGATGGGTCAATCAATCAATCAAATTTGATTTGTATAGCTCATATCTCACCTTCACAAGATGCAACATCCTCTGCACTGACCCTCAACAAAAGTAAGGAAAAACTACTACTACTAAAATAATCCCCATTAATGGGGAATAAACAAAAACGTAGAAACCTTGGAGAGAGCCACATGTGAGGGATCCCTCTCACACAGAAAGATAGAAATAAAGAAACAAAACATGCAATACAAACAAAAGCATAAAAGACAATAATATAAATAAAATAAAGCATATGGCAAGGAATAGCCAGAATGGGCATTGCTCAAAATTTGGGGTGTCATTCCGGAAAGTTATGGTGCCTATAAATTGAGCCCCAAGTGCTCTCAAATTTTGAAAGAAAACCCTGCGTGTTGTTCCAAAGCCTCTCAAGATGTATCCCTGAAATCAGTTCCATTAACCATCTGGAGAAACAAGGAGCACTGGTAGCTTTCAAGTATTATTCTCTTTGCAACTAGCATACGAAACATAAGGGTCTGCTGTACAGTTTGTGGCAGTGCAAAACCAAAAGGTCTGGCCTAGAGTGCCTTTTGAAGATTTACTTTTGTCACATACATCAGATACATACAAAAAAATGTGGGAATAATGTAATCTGTGCATGAATTTAAATTGAATCAACTGCAACCTGGCATTAATTGAGCCCAAATGGATCCCCTCCATCCCCTCCCTCCAGATCTTGTCGGTCAACTCTACACCTAGATCTGCCTCCCAGGCAGATTTTATATGTTCTGATGAAACAACAGACTCATGAGTAAAAAGTGTCACAAATTTTGAAATAGATGTTTAGAGTAGGATTTTGTTTCAATAAAACATATAAAAGAGTGTTGATTTGATGGGTTTTCAAAGGTTTTTTAACATAATTTTTTACAAAATGTCTAACTTGTAAGTAACGTAAAAAGTGAGAAGAAGGTTTCTTTCAGCTCCATATAGGATGCAAAATTATTTTTTATGTACAAGTCTACACTAGTAGTCAGTCCTTTATCCTTCCAGTAAATAAGGCCTGATCAGATTGAAATGGAATACAATTATGGTTAAATCGAATAGGAGAATGTTACAAAAATTGAGGAGCTTGAAGCGCCATTTTTTAAAAATATTTTTAAGTGAGTCTTAGTTAAGTCCAATGTGGCTTGCATATATCTCTGTTTAATTTTATCAAACGCCCTTTCTGCATCCAATGAGATAACTACAGGCTTGTGATTTATTTTTCTTTAATTTTTCCTAATACCACAGCCTTAAAAGATTCCCATAAAATAAATCTGAGATTTCCCCATTATCTTTGGTGAACCAAAAATTATTGATGGCTGCCTTTATATTATTGTTAAAATAACCGTCTTGCATTGATAAAGGATTAAATCGCCAAGAATACTATGTTTTGGGTAAAGACCAATTAAAGGACATGGTAAGAGGACTCTGATATTTTGTTTGTACTACATTTGAGATCAGCTTAGAGTCGATAATAAAATAATCAGGTAGGGTATATGTTTTATGCACATGTGAGAAAAATGTATATTCTTTATCAGTTGGGTGCTGTATTCTTCATATATCTACTAAGTTGAAGGATATAATCAAATTATTCAAAGTGCCGACTGAATTGATAGACGGCGGAGGATGTGTAGAAAGGCAATCGAGATAGGGATCTAGGCAATCCCAATTATAGTCACCGCCTATAATTAAGTTAGTAGAATCAAGATCAGGTAGTAAATTGAAAATAATTTACTTTCAAGTGCGAGAACACCTTCCTGCTCTTAACTTGACTTCCCATACCCTTTACATTCCAAGTAACAAACATTATTATCCCTGTGTCAGAAGTAGGCATATTTCTAAGCCTTCCTGCCATAATAAACATACATGTCAAATATCAGAATCAGAATCAGAATTCTTTTATTTGCCAAGTATATTTGCACATACAGGAAATTGCCTTGGTGTCATTGGTGCACTGAACATAAAACAACAATATAAAAACAACAATATATAACAAAATAGAATAAAAATATATACATGTTAAATCAAATAGGAGAATGGAGAATGTTACGAAAATTGAGGAGCTTGAAGCACCATTTTTAAAACACAAACAGTAGGCTTATCACACCTAAATTATATTTAAAACCTTCCCCAGTCTGGCACATATAATATACCCCATTCTCACCCTAACCCAAGTTAGGCCAAACAGGTTGGCCGTAACCCATCTTCTTCGGGAAACAGCAAGGCGGCAATATGAATTCACCACGTCTTTACCCACGTTCAAAACCAATGTGTTAACCAATATTTAAGCCTGCTTTTGCTGAGCTTTAAAATGAAAGACTTAAGATTTAATCACCCTATCAAACATAAATGAATAACAAGTAAACAAAACAGTATCTCAGACAATTACAGATACCAACCGATTAGTCCATCTTGCAGCTCACTTCTGTTCGATTTACCAGCATATGGGTTTGTAGCATCAGCTGGAGGGTAAATCCTCCGCTGAAGTAAACGTTGTAGTATTTCCATTATGCTCAATGGGCATTTTGGCAGGGAAGCGAAGAGTAGTTTTCACATTAGCCCCGCGAAGTGTCTTGATGAATTTACCAAAGGCTTGTCGCTGTGTATTCCGGAAAGATGTGCCCCCCAGCACCATCAAAAATACAAGGGTGCTCTCTCCCGACTTAATCGCAATATCAGCTCCCTTTCCTGGTCGCTGTGTATTTTTGCAATAATTGTCCGTGGTCGTTCTCCCTCTGACCTCAGTCAGGGTTTCGTAATACGGTGGACTCTGTCCACTTCCACCACCCCGGAGAATGCAGCTTCTTTCAATTGTCTCTTTGTTGTTAAAGTGTTTTTTGTCCACATGCTGTTTATTAGTTAAGTTCGCCAGTGTTTTGGGGATTTTTCTTTCTTGAATTAAAATTTTTCCAGTCCAAGCAACAGTGTTCCACAGCTCTTTTCCCATGACTATTTTTCAAGCAACTAAAATAATGACAGAAGTAAAACTGAATCGTGTTTTATTTCTTCTTTCTATCTCTAAGAACAGCTCCGTTATCTTCTTAAATCTGTCCTCCCTGGCTTAGCTCAGCATTGCTCTCTCTTCACTCTCTCTCTTATTGTTCCTCCCTCATTCTGTTGTCCATCTACTCTCTCCATTCTCTGTTTCTCCTTTCACTATGCCATCTATCTTCTCTTCTTTCTCTCTCCCTTCTCTGTTTTCTCCCCAAGGCCCCTCGCTTCTCCTTCCTTTTCCATCTCCTCTTCATTTTATTTTTTCAAATGCAACATGTAGTAGTAGTATAATATAACAACATCAAGTGAAGAGCAGGGCTCATGAACATTACATCACAAATGCTCTTCTTCCAAACCTTTGATGGTGGCATTACGCAACCAGTGAATTGCTGTTCATTCTCAGTGCCTCATTGAGCGATGCGCTGAGTGTCCTCACCTGTCCCTTAAAGAAATGAAAAACAATACATGGCATTATTAGTCACGTTATTACTCATCCACATTTACAACTAATTTAGCTACCTTGACATTAGTCAACTTGCTAACATGTAGTCTAAGATGCTGGCAGGAAAGTTGTGCGATATATTAAATTCCAACAATAGAGATAAATTCATTTTGTGTATAGATCTTGTAAAGCAAGTATTAACAAGCTGTATGGTAGAATGATTTATCAACATTTATATGCGAGTCATTGCTGGTTTTAAGCAGGCAGCATCCACTGCATAAGCTGCAATTGTACAGGAAGGAACTGAGGAACGCAATGCATTATGGGGCAGTTAAGTCTGTCAACTAAGCTCATTGTGCATACTGACATTCTTACAAATTTAGTATCCATCGAAGCATTTCTCCCCTTTTCACAAAATCTGCACAGCCTTCTATGCAGTTGGAACGCACTTCATGCTAATTTTGCAGTCATGTTAGTATGAGGTTCCAAACACACCCATTCTCTTACTTTACTTCCTGTCATTGTCTGTTTTTACAGAGATTGTATGCAGCTACCCTACTGTATCACACAACTGAGTTCAATTATCTCTGATTCCTGTGTATTTATTAGCAATGTGTCTGCTTGGTAGGGGTTCTGTTCAGGTCTGTTACTGTCTCAAGATGCTTCTCTTCTGGTGTTTTGGGGTTTTCGACCCTGGCTCCAGCTACTTGCTTTTTTCTGTGTTGATGGACTCTCCACCCAGCTAAGCATGTGTGTTAAATTATTGGAATAAATTGCTGAACTGCCTCTGCTGGTCTTTGTTTCTGCACTTGGATCCTGGTCAGGTCAAGTTTCTCTATAATTTTTTAGGACTTTACTATGTAAAGTGCCTTGTTTGTTGTGATTTTGTGCTATGAAAACAAAATTCAATGAATCTAATTAAAAGACAAACTGCAAGAAGTCTCTTACATCATCAGTCAACTTAACTGGCACAGCGTTTCATAGAACTAAGCATCAATAACTAGCCAAGCAGCTAATACTGAGAGGGCAAAGCACCTGTGTACCAGCCATCTCCAGACAAAAGTAGTAGATCCAATGATCACCACGCTATGGCCAAACAGGCTTTAGACTTTGTTAAGGCCACCTATGTACAGTAGTGAACATATGGACAAAGAGATACAGGATTAAATATAGATGTAAATTAAGTAAATAAATGTAGAAATATATAAGTAAAATATATAGAAATAGATGTAGAAATATAAAAATGTAATACTTGTAAAAATATATACATAAATAATAATATAAAACATTTAGGAAAACAGAAATGGTCTTTTCTGCCACAAACTATATTTTTAACTTATTTATGTATTAAATTATTGTTTTTTGTTTGTTTATACTTATGTCATGTTTGTTCTTCCTACCTGCCAGAAATATTGAATCAAATTTAAAAAAACGATAGAAAGCCCTGAAAGCATATTACTACTTGTTTTATTTTTAAGAATAAAAAGAAACCACAAAGTCGAAACAGTATATAACAACATTGATTCAATTCAATTCAATTTGATTTATATAGCGCCAAATCATAGTAAACATTATCTCAAGGCACTTTGCATAGAAGGTCAAGAACTTTAAAACAATGAGCTACAGCAAATACTAACATCTGAATGACATCATTATTTTGGTGCGTGTCGTCATATCAAAACACTCAAAAACACAAACCCTTATTTGTGTCATGGCCTAACTTGTGTACCCAAAATGTTTACGTATTATAATATCAGAAAATGATTGCTCCCTCTGTTTCTTTTCCAGGGCAGCAATTAATGCCTTTGCCGCCCTGCTGTGTTCAAGTAAGTTTTCATGACTTTCTTCATTTACCAGCTCATGGTTTCCTTTATACTATAAGTATATCATTATTACCACCATTATCACAATACAGCACTTTCTTCAGTGGCAGTGCTTGCATTTCTGACACCCTTTTCTTATTTATGATGTATTTCTCTGAGTTTATGAATAATGGATAACATACTGATGATCACAGAAGCATCTCATTGGGATACACTACATAACAAGTACGCTTTTTTGGGGTCCCATTGGCAGAAAGACTGTTGTTTAAGTATAAAGACTAATATAACAAGAGTTTCTGCAGGTTTAAATAAGTTAATTTTAAGTTTTAAGTTTTAAAGGCCATAATGAATAAAAAGATGTTTATCTTGGGTTGGGTTTTGTTTGAATTAAATAAATTCAGATTATTTTGATCTATTCCAGTTCTTACAGATATAGTCCGCGATGTAGCCTAACCTAAACCAACTAACTCGACTTCGCACTACGTTACCTATGATTCATCACACACAAATGTAGACCAAACAAGCAACGTATTCCAAGTGTTTTCTTCTCTGGCCATTTTCTCGGCTCCAACCCTAGTTGGGAGCTCAGCTCACTGATTATTTTGGCTGTCTGTTGGCCGGTAACCAGCCGTCCGGACCACTACCTGAATAAGGAGGAGACATTTCTTTACTTGGAATGCGGCCACTTTATTTCTCGGATATACAGCAGGAGCAACACTCTCATTATACACACACTTTTAGCGCCTTTTCCCAGAATACCCAGGTGCACTTCTACGTCACACACTACAAACTTTCCTTAAAGGGGCAGGCCATACCTGCAACACAAGACAACAGCTGACTCAGCAACTACATACGATGCACCTTATTATTATCTGAGGGATTTTTACACACTGTCTGATAAAGATTCCAACAGTAAAGGCAAGGGGTAGTGATGGATAAAGTTTTCTTTAAAAAACAAGTTAAGTCTTTCATCTCATGTTCCACCTTAAAACTATGAAATGAACTGAACTATGAACTAGTTCAGAATTTAAATGGTGAACTATGAACTATTCATGTTTACTTGTAAGAACTGAACTTTGAACTAGTTCATGAGAGGTGTTAACTTGCACAAAACTGGTTACAGGCTAAGCAAAGACTGTTCAATTCATGTGATGTTTATAAGTTTGACTTGTGTTGTTGGAATATTTGGCTATATATTGGCTATCTTTTCCCTTCGTTTGAATGGTGGTGCCCCGATGTAACTTTAATCAATTAAAGTTATTATTTAATATAATTTTTTTTAATATTAATTTCTTTCTGATAACCAAACATATTGAATGCCCCAAGGCACACCATTTAATGGTGTCAAATTTAAGGTATCACATTTCCAACATTTCTAACACCAGAATCACCATTACTCTTTAGATCCGTCACTCACTTAAAACCCTATAGACATTGTCTTTTAATTAATTAAATCAAAAATAAGTAGAGAAAACGTTCCCCTAAAAACATAATAGAAATGAACAAAATCTCTGCAAAACAAGTTAAGTTAAATGTGGTCTCTTAAACATTACATCACTGCCATCCAAAGCTGATTTAAGAAATTAATTGATCTCAGATTACAGTGTCAAGGAGGTAGAATTATTTTTACTATCAATCTATCAATTAATCCCACTTTTAAAATCCTCTATATCCCATTTGAAAGCCTTGTTCTAATTTTATCACACCCATCCTAGAAAAAAACAACAATTCTATTTGTTGTAGTTTACCATGCTCCTGGGTCATAAAACATGTAAAGAAATTATGTACAGGATGTCAATATATTCATGTTGACATTAATAATAATAGCGTTAGTGGTTAGTGGTTAGTGGCTATGGCAAAATTTAAGGGAACAATTCCATTGACATTTAACTGAACGCCATGCCTCAATAAATTAGGAGGGCTTTTAAAATACCAAGTTCAACTGAGAGGAATCACCATCTTGTCGATTGCACTAGTTACATTTCACTTAGTTGAATATCACTTTCATGCTTTTCATATAATAACAGGGTTAGGCTGCAGGTTTAAGCAGTTTTACTCACGTCATATTAAGATTTTATTTATGGATCAGATTATGTTGAATACCTCTACAGACATAACAATACCCAAGCACCTGATTGAACTGTAAGGGCAAGTTTAAAGGCCCACCCTGCTACTTTGGGATTTTGGCACCATCTATGACCTCTTACAGCCTTCTGACATTATTTGGAGCCAATCTAGATCTTTTAAAAGCTGATCAGATCATTATTCGATTGTTTTTATAAAACAATCAGACAATCGCTCTGCACCAACTTTGTCGTATGACCTTTAACCCACTTATACAAAAATGTCAATCTTTCTGTCAATATATATGCATTAAGAAGTGAAAGGGGCCTGTGACTAGAGCCATCCACATAGGCTTTTAAAAAATAGTCGAAAGTGAGAAATACTCTCAGCAGTGGCTGTGAATAAAGGGGTAGAGCTAACCAGGAGGTGTGTCCTAGGGCAACATACTGCTGTAAAGCGCTTTGAGTGGTCACCTCTGCTGTTACCATGGTCACCATATTTTCCAACCATTTGATGATGTCACTAATGAGATCTGGAATTGTCTATCTAATTGTTATTCTATTATGATATACAATCTACAATTATATTTCCACAGCTCCCTGAATGATTACCGAATTTTACAAAACATTTTTCAAATCTTTTATCTAAACTGTCACATGGGAGATGACATCCCAGGCAGTGATAGCTGTACTCGGATTGTATCATCAGAACCAGCATGCACAAGCAAGAATGACCCACACCCCAAATGATCCCATGACACCAACAGCAGCAATTGGAGTTTATGTGGGGATTATATGAGAGGTCCAGGTATAGAACATATCCTCAAGCAAAGATCTGGAACATCATAATGTCTTACTAGCATTATGATTAAGTGCATTATATATTGAAATATCAGATGTATCAACATTTGTGTGCATCCAAAAACTTACCGTCAAATCAAAGCAAGTCATATATATATTCTAACAATATTTACTATCAGTTTTCACATTGAACTAGAGATTTTAAATAAGTAATCAAATAAAAAAGTGTTTCTTCATGTCAAGTAAAAAGGTCAATACATAACAAAAAGCATTTTTTAAATGTGTAGTCTAAAAATATTCTTAACTAAAAAAATTATTTAAGTGTTAGTTTTGTCAATCAATTATCTAATAATTTCAACACATCTTGAGAACTGAAAAGCTTTAACCCCAGCTTTTCTCTTCCTTATTTTTCCTCTTGTATCCCATCTTCACTTACTCTAAAACTGAAAAGTGGAAGGTTAGTAGTGAGAGAAGTGGGGTCTATTCTGGCCAAAACTGCAGCGATTAAATATAAAAATTTGACAATTTTAAATAATTTATTGATTATAGGTCCAAATTTAACGGCGTCTGGGTCTGGATCCGGAATAATGTCTGCCACCTCCATATTAGTGGAGGGGACATGGGCCAAACTTAAACATATTTTTTCTCTCTGTCATTTTACGCTGATGTATGCTCAAGAGTTTTCTGGGTATGAATGGGTGAAAAAACTGTTCTATAAAATGCTTTGAGTCAGGCATTTGTATGATGTGGTTGTTTACCATTTGAGCTTTGTGGCTCCAAACTGGTGCTACATAGAGCTAAGATACTAGATGAATGAGACACATCAGCAAAAAATACATATAAATATGTAACTACACTGTTTGAGTGGGAGTGTTCAGAGTGGATGCAGATGAACTGATAGATACCATGTAGCCAAAAAGCCAGACAATTTGGAGTCAACAATGTATGTCATTCTATATTTTGTATTGATCTGCTCAGTCTATATTGTCTCCAATCATCCCAATACTGATGTCAACAGCAGAGGGATCAAATAGTTAAACATACTGCTCTCTCTCTCTCTCTCTCTCTCTCTCTCTCTCTCTCTCTCTCTCTCTCTCTCTCTCTCTCTCTCTCTCTCTCTCTCTCTTCCCTCACAGAGGCTAACGTTTGTTCTGTGATATCAAAGGGTTACATCTCTGGCCTATTGCAACTTTATGATGACTGGCACAGCAAAGATACTCAACATACTGCCATAGAAATCCGGCACATGCTGCTGCGCTGCCTCCATAAGGTCACCCACAACAATCCTGGCAGACAGGATTTCATATCCCAGGGAGGACTCAGACTGCTGTATCACACCACACAGGTAAAATCCATAGCTGTATTTATTAAGCGCCACTCAAATTGCTTTACAATACAGCTTTCCCCCTATGTGTAGCACTTTCCCTATCATACATCACTCATACACTTCCGGCACAGTCCTCAATCTAGGGCAATTTCGGGTTCAGTATCTTGCCCAATGACACTTCGGCCCGCGGTTTGGGGGAGACTGGGATCGAATCCATTTGTCCAACCATATAAACAAACATTTGCATGCACAAATACTCAGTGGTCAAACAATGTACTTCTGCAGCATACTGTGTATTTTCCAACTGTAAAGTACCTACAATATACCATCTTCTTAAAGTTGCCTTTTAGTTTCTTCTATGTCCTATTCATTACTGAAGCTGCACATTTCAATTCCCAGTTCTTTTGGTGAGAGCATTTCAGAAATCATGTCTGGCATACCAGGGTTACAAGGTAGAACCCCTTTGTCAGACAAGCCAAACCACAACTTAATCACCTGTTTTCTCAAATGTTGAGACTGTGATTTCCAATGCTCTTTTGAGAAGCTTTGGAATTGATCAAGGCTAAGTTATACCAAATACTCTTCAAGATTTAACTCCATTAATAACAGTAAATAAAAGAGAGCGGAGAGGGAGACCAGGAACACTTGGGCACAGTCAGGTATCAGCTCTGACAAGTTATAATGAAAACAATAACAGTGTTAAGATGTTGTTAATTATTAATGATAGCAGCCACAGTTCATATAATAATTAATTAATATGTATTAATAATAATAATAATAATAGAGTCAGAGTTACCTGCAAAGAGAATGAAAAAGAGAGAGGGAGACTATGGGAGGAAAAAACATTTTAGTGAATTAAGATAAATAAATGTATGTGGGGGCAGAGAGACAGTGAGAAGGGGAGAAGTGATCACTGTTTGATGGGAGTTCCCCTAACAGTCTAGACCAGGGGTGTCCAAACTGTGGCCCGCCATCCATTTTGAACTGGCCCGCATAAAAAAAAAAAAAATACTAACAATTTCTTAAAGAGCACTTTGGAGCACTTACTGATAGCACTTTGTAGTTTTGCTTTATTTTTGAAGAAATTGTACTTTCTTGATTCTTTTTGTTCTGGGTTTGTACCCTTGGGGCTGAATGCACTTATTGTAAGTCGCTTTGGATAAAGTATGAAATGTAATGTAATGTAATGGACTATGGCCCACTGTATTGCACTTCTCAGTTGAGACACTAGGTGGCGCCTAACTCACCCCTGACCTGCCAGCTGTCCCTCAGAACGCACCGCCACGCCCCCCGCCCTGAGCTACGTGATTGATGCGCACTGTCAACAGTCCGCTCAAGGGCAGGGGGGCGTGGTGGCGTGAGTGGCCCAGACCTTCGTATTTTTTTTCTGCATGTGGCCCTCGGGATAAAAAGTTTGGACACCCCTGGTCTAGACCTATAGCAGCTTAACTAAGGGATAGTTCAGCACTCACCTGATCCAGCCCTAACGATAGGCTTTATCAACATAGGCTTCATGATGACGCCAAGATGAACATCTGAAGATATGTCCTTAACATCAACTGGTGGTTGGCATTATAATTAGTTTAGTAGACCTTCAAACATATTCTCCATCTTGTCTTATGTTCTAAAATAAAGTCAAATTCCTTTAATATTAATTTATGTGTACAGAGTACAGCTTAATTGGTACATCGTTATCCCTTTTTACTAAACAGTACAGTCCAGCTAGAGCAAATGATTAGTCTATTAACATGTCGCTTTTTTGTTTTTACCTTTGTAGACAAATTTGTTGATGAAAGGTCTGGAGTCTCTGATTGAGCCCTCTGTGCAGTTGATGAGGAAGTGTCTCCCCAAAACTCCTCTACCACTGACATCAGATCAGTCTGCATACACCTTTCTCCTGCCAGGAAGAGCGCATGCCATCCCTGATGTAGACATTGCACCAGGTACTGTAAACAATCAAAGTAATGATGCAACTTTTGGTAAAGCTTAACATTACAGTCCACAACACACATACTCTAAGTCAATTGATTCTGATACAAGCACCGGACACCTCCTCTGTCTAATCTTTTAGAAACATTTATTTGATGTGTGTTTTACTTTTTAGTTTGGTTCATTTCCAATCCACTAACATGGAGGCAGCTGGATTTGCTACCTATAATGCAGCCTACCACCAGGACGTGAGCTTTAATCTGGACATTTGGAAGGGATAGACAGAAGTGCAATAGATGTTGCATGTAAAATAGCACATCAACAAAATAACAATATTTACTACATTCATGAGAAAAGACAGTGTGTAAATGGAGAGATGTATCAATGTCTAAAGTTTTGACAAAAGAAAATGTCAGCAAGGGAGCAGCAATGACTGATATTGTATATCTTGCAATCTAGTAGTAATCATAATCTACAATCCTCTGCCACCACGATCCACATTGTGACTGCAGCTGCAGCTGAATCTGCAATGAAACAAGGCGCCTTCAGGAGAGAATGAAGATGAAGATGGAGGAAAGCAAAGAGATGCTCCATGTGTCAACAACAATTACAGTATAACAAAGAGCTGGTCCAAGGCAGACCTGAGGCATCTATAACTATAAGCTTTATAAAAAAGGAAGGTTTTACGACTATTCTTATCGTGTCTGCATCCTGAATTGAAACTGGGATAATGGAAGACGAGCTTAGAGAAGCCTACCTCATGACGTCTTTGTATGTAGAAGAAGACCACGATTGTTTATTTACCTCCTCCTGGCTTTCCTCACACACAGTGAACGATGGCAACTAAAGGCCGGCGCATGCTTCTGCGTTTTCACGGGCCCGGAGACGCAGGAGCCCTTCCGGGCCCCTCACGGCCCTTCCTACGTCCTTACGTGCGTCGGCCAATTTTTCTAACTAGACGGCAAAGCCCCGCAAGCGTCACCCGCCCGCAAGGGCTGTGATTGGTCTGCTAACTACATCATTTCCGGAGTCGCATTTCCGGTTCATGCCCGGAAACCACGGAAGATTTAGAAGAACAAATATGGACCAAATAGAAGAGCACTTGGCAGAAGAGATCCGACACTATGTCCACTAGTATAACCCGTCCCTAACTAACTAACTAACTAATTTTTCCGCCAGAAAAAGGCTCTGAGGAGCCGCCGTGGCGATGTAAATAAATCGCTCTTCTTCGTGCAACACACGAAGAAGAGCCGACTTCGACAAAAAACATTACTGCGCCTAGTGTTCCGGCGGGGAATTGCATGGCAACACGCGCAACGGTTGGAAAACCATGAATGAGAACGAGTCCTGCGTTACAGCTGCGTGCCTGCGGGCCCCTGACAACGCAGAAGCATGCTCCGGCCTTAACAGACAAAGGCTGTTGATGGAGCTGGAGCTGCTTGACATGGAAGAGGACTTGCTTGTAATGTATTTTATTTTATGGTTTTAAAGTGGCGGTAATGTGATATAGGGAATGAAACAGGAAGTTTGAGGTCTGGAAATGTGTGATTCCGGAAATGACGTCGTGCGGAAATGATGTCGTTAGCGGACAAATCACAGCCAAGGGCTATCCCTAGGCTCTCCAAAATGCCGTCGTGTAGTTAGAAAAATCAGAGGTGCACGAAGAGCTCTCCGAGGTGCTCGGAGAGGGCGTTCCGCGGTGGCGAAGCCGTTCCCATGTGTCTGTCTTCGTCAAAACGGAGTAGCATATACGGCCTTAAGGAAAAACAACAACATTTTTTTTTAAAAGGGTAAAAAAACCAGACCTTGTATACCAGGCAAATACAATTTGGACGAGCACAGAAACCTGAGAAACCCTGTGATTAACTTTTTCGAACAGATCACTCATAATGTATTTGTAAAAATTGGATAAAATTATAGTTACAGCAAAATACTTTGTTTTGGTAAGATTTGAAGGTAAAGCGATCACACTAGAAATAACCAATATTGATAATAAATTAATAGGTATAATGCAGTTTGAGGAATTCTTTGGTTTAGTTTGGTTGTGTATTCCATATTTCCAAATTAATATGAGAGTATGTGTATTTATTGTAGCCTTGTTTTTTTCTGAGGAAAAGGTACTTCTCCAGGCTAGACTTAAAGGGATAGTTCACCCAGAAATGAAAATGTACTCATTATCTACTCGACATTATGCTGATGGAGGGGTGGATACATTGATTGAGTCCACAAAACACTTTATAAGTACAGAGGTAAACAGAGTTGCAGCAGAATGCAATACAATTAAAGAAATTAGTGACCAAAGCTTCAAACGTAATAAAACAACAGAAAAACCATTACATGCCTTGATACTGCTCGTGTGGTGTTATCCAAATGTCCACAAGCCCCACATTCAAATTTGACTAGAAAAGAGGTAATTTCCACTGTGTTTTAACTCTAAACCTCCGACGAGTTGCACTCAGGGACTGTCGAAAACATCCACTAGCTGAGCCACTTCTGGTGGACTTTGAATACACAATGAGTGACTTTTCATTTCTCGGTGAACTATCTCTTTAACAGGCACACACATATTGGACACTGACATTTTCACTTAACTTTCTCTGTTGTGACCAGATAACAGCAGTGAGGAGAGTGACGATGATGACGCTGAAAAGCAACAGGCAGAGAGCAAAGATTATGTAAGTGTGTCTCTGTGTGTGTATGTCTTATGTTTATGCATTTGTGTGTAATTTCAGAGCCTTTGATCATCAGGACCTCTCTTGAAATCTACTGTTGAAAACATGGTTATCTTGTTCACTGAGTTGGAGTAAAGAAAGTCAACTAATCACAAATTTGTCAATGTTACATAAATCGCTAAACACAATCCAAAAAGTAATGCAGAGTGATTTCCATCTTCAAATCTGTATCTGCGCCTCAAAGCACACCTCCATACAACTCATACTATCACTGATCATTTATTTGTGGATTGCATTTTACAAGACACAATTTACGATGCATTTTACCAGTCACATTCTCCACGCCGGGGACACGGCGGAGACACGGGGGTCTCCGAATGATGGAAAAGGGCCTACCAGGGCGCACACCAACAGACTTTTGCCAATTCTTTCCGGGATATTGCCTTCAAATATGAATTCAATCTATTTCGCTCTTGTGTCTTCTGAGGCTGGGACCTTATGTACAGATCTGTGCAGCCGACCACAGCGCATCTTGGGTGCTTCATGCTGCTAGCTAGCTATTCCAGGTGTATCCGAGGTTTGCAAAAACGAAGTGAAGTGCTTTGGCAAATATCGTATATATAATGAGTGTAGGGGGGTCGGGGGGATGAGATGTGGGGGCGGGGAAAAGCCATGTAAGAGAGACTCCCATTTCATTGTGACGAGAGATTGATACGGAAGCTCATTCGCAGTCACTTAAGCATGACGTTTCTGACTTAGAGGAACCAAAACAAATCGCGGGAGGTTTTTTTTTTCAAAGTTTTTGGATCGGTAGACATGCCAGATACCCAAATTAACATGTGGAAGCACAACAAAAGTGGAATTTATAAGAATAGGAATAATATGTCCCCTTTTATAAAAGTCATACAAAACAGGTTAACTAGTTATGTAGACAGGAGAGCTGTGTCTGCTAAAGGAAGCCAGAAATGCCCACACTATGTACACTATACTATCACAGGTAATGCAAAACACATAAAGGCATCTGAAAATGCATTAATCTATTACACCGCACAAAGTCACGACAATATCACACAGGTACAGTGAAGGATCTGTGTTGAGGTAGTCCAGGACATCCTGCACTTTACACTTAACAATGGAGCAGGCACTTCTGTGGACTCTGCGGCGGTAGATGTCCTGCAGAGAGGGTAGCGATGTCCTGACAATCTAATTTCCGTAACCGCTGTTATGTATGGTTAATTGTAAATTAAATTTGATGCAATTTTTCTTTAATGCCGCTGAAAATATGACATCATACGTTGCTAAGGATCTTTGGTGACATGCTGAGTTTCCTCAGCCTCCTCAGGAAGTACAGTTGCTGTTGTGCTTTCTTGACCAGCTGGGTGATTTCAAATGTCCATGTGAGGTCATCGCTGATAGAGACGTCTAGGAAGTTGAACCTGCTCACCGTCTCCACCTCAAACCCACGGATGATCGGCGGCCGATGAGTTTTTCTCTCCTTCCTCCTGTCCACGATCATTTATTTGGTCTTCTCTGTGTTGAGGGTGAGATTGTTCTCTTCACACCATGTCACCGGACTTGCCACCTCACTTCCATATGCTGTGAGAATAATGCCAGTCGTATGTGAACAGTGTTTAGAAAAACACATCCTTGTGGGGTACCAGTATTCATCACAAGACTGTTCGATGTTGTATTTCCAATTTTGACCCATTAACTGTCCTGCCAGTGAGGAAATCTGACAGCCAGTCGCAGAATGTAAAGTTGAGTCCAAGGTTTGGCAGTTTGCTAGTGAGCTTGTAGGGGAAGACTTTATTAAAATGGAGCTGTATCCTGTCAGAATCCTGATGTAGGCTTTGTTCTCCAGGTGGGAGAGGGCTATGTGAAGGGCTGCAGAGATGGTTTCCAAGTTACTTCATGATGATGAAGCCTGTAGTCATTCACACATGTCACTGGGGTCCTTTTGGGCACTGGGATAATGGTGGTTGTTTTGAAAAAGGTGGGAACCGTGGACTTTGAGAGAGACAGGTTGAAGATGGAAGCGTAAACATCAGCCAGCTCTGTAGCACATGCCCAGCCCAGCACCGCCCAGGGATGCTGTTTGGGCCTGCTGCCTTGAGTGCCTCCCCCGTGTGTTGCTGCTGGAGGTCTCAAGAGTGTAGAATTGGTTGAGCTGTCCAGGCAAGGTGATGGTGGAGATAGCGATCTCTGTGGTCCTACCCTTATAATCTGTGAAATGCAGGAGATCGTGTGCATAGCATGTGATATACCTGACTGTTCATGAAGGCGTTCTGGTTTGGAAATTTCCTGACTTGTATGGTGGGAACGATGTTGTCAACACAGGTGCTAACGTACCAGTCACACATTCAGCAAACTCCTGTCTGTTGATGGAAGAATCCTCCAGTGTGGCTGGCTTTAAACACATCCCAGTCTGTCATTGAGAAACAGTCCTGCATGCACGTGATTTCACTTCTGTCCGTCCTGGGAGAGGGATCCCTCACATGTGGCTCTCTCTGAGGTTTCAACGTTCTTTTTACGCTGTTAAGTTTTTTTTAGTAGTTTTTCCTTACTCTTGTTGAGGGTTAAGGGCAGAGGATGTCACACCTTGTTAAAGCCCTATGAGACAAATTGTGATTTGTGAATATGGGCTATACAAATAATATTTGATTGATAGATGATGCTCTCAGTTTCTGAAGACCAGAGTTTAACTGGCCCTCTTATTGCACTACTTATTGTAAGTCACTTTGGATAAAAGCTTCATTATATGTAATGTAATAACTTGTTTAATCATTAGGGTTGATAGCCTGAGTCTGTCTGTATGCTGGGTACAGAATAAAAGACCCTTTTAAAGTCAACGCCATCCTAAACATGTGTTGTGTGTGGGGCGGTGTGGCCTAGGGGGTAGAGTGGTCTTTCTCTAACAAGAAGGTTGCCAGTTTAATCCCCACTCTTCCCCATCTGCGTTCCGAAGTTTCCTTGGCAAGATACTGAACACCTAAATGGCCCCTCATAAATGTTGAGCGTCAGCCAAATGACATGTAATGTAATGTTACAGGTCCCAGGATTGGTACCACAACAACAAAGTATGTCTGTAACATACAGCATGAATGCAGCAGCAATGAAGACTCGTAGCATTCAGTTCATCATCCAGACTGCATCTTATTCAAATTCAACACAATTTCACACTTAATCACAACATAGCTTTCACTCAGGAAGAAATACAAACATTTTCAATATAAACCGATTGAACATTAGCTTATAATTGGTCTTTATAACGCACAATAACAATACATGACTTTATTACAACGTAGGTGTGTGTGGGCGCTGAAGTACACACTGTATAAAATAAACATATTATAGCTACCTGCCTGCGAGACTATGCAGGTAATATAAACACCTATACAGTCCAATGTGGTCACAGCCCACCTAGTGGCGTGTGTCTCCCGCCTCACTGTCCAGCGGAGTTTCAAAGTTTTAAACAGTCTATCAAAATAATCAAAACGACATCAATATGTCTCAATAACACTCATGGTGATAAAGCTTGAAGGAGTTAATGTAGATGACTCTCACCCACTTCTAACCTGTAAAATACAGCATGTTGATTTTTCTAATGGGGTACGTGAAAGCAGTTGAGGGTAGGGATGAGCGAGTACAGCATTATCTGTATCTGTATCTGTTAACCATGTGTGGGTGGGCGGGGCCTAACCCGGAAGTGGGTGTGATTTAACCCGGAAGTGGGCTGGTTCAACATAACTTTCTTTTTTAACTTTGAAATTTTTCTATGATTTTTTTATTTTTTTTCAATTTATTTCCACACCAGGTGTGTGTGTGTGTGTGTGTGTGTGTGTGTGTGTGTGTGTGTGTGTGTGTGTGTGTGTGTGTGTGTGTGTGTGTGTGTGTGTGTGTGTGTGTGTGTGTGTGTGTGTGTGTGTGTGTGTGTGTGTGTGTGTATGAGTGAGTAAGAGAGAGACAGAGAGAGAGAGGGGGGCGGGGAGACTGTGTTTCCCGGGGACAAGATTGACAGGAGACGCGGGTCTCTCCTGCTTCGGATGAGGATAATTAAAACAAACACGGTATAATCACATTCATGTGAACAAGAGCGATGCAGCGAAAAAAAAAAAAAAAATCTCCGACAGGCAGAGACGCAAGTCGCTTTCTACAAGCACCACGTCTGAACTAACCCACGTTTAACCGAACTCTACTGGTTAATAAGTAAGTACAAACTGAAATAAAAACAAACTTCAAGCTGAAGAAACCCTAAACGTTAACGTGACTGAGAGCTGTTCTGTGAGTGTGCGAGCAGAGCGGTGTGTGAAGGGGAGGAGCGCTGTGACGCTGTGTGAGGATTTTCATTCAGTCCGAGCACAGATATTGACGAGTATTACTTGTATAATACTTGTGCTCGGCAAAAGTGCTTTATCCGTACCGGATACTCGTTTTAGCCGAGTATCCGGCTCATCTCTAGTTGAGGGCCCTATGTTTTCCCCCTGATAGGCTTAGGTTATGATGAATTGGGTTTTACCTGGAGCAGCTCATATAGTGGTCTTGCTATGCCTGAGAAGTCTTGTACGTATTAGTGATGTGTCGTTCGTGAACGATTCGAATCCTTACAAGGACTCCGAGAGAGATTCGTTAATTTTCTCGTGGCCGCGCATCGGGACTGTTGCATAGGCTCAGTCAAGGAAACAGAAATTATTTGTTCATTTCCCGACTGGGTTTTCGGGTACGAGTCTTTGGATCATTTTTCACGTGACCTGCAAAGGCTCAGTACTGGTAGCTAGAGGAAACAGAAATGATTCGTTAATTTCCCAACTGGGTCTTTGTACGAGTCTTTGGATCCTTTTTCACGTGACCTGCATTAGTTTAGTAGAAGATACAGTTACCTCATTCCCTTTCACGTGACCTCTGTTTTAGAAAGACGTGAATGATATTCGTTCACAAGTCATACTGACTGTTTTTTTTATTTTCACTTTACATTTACACTTACAGTTTAGTGCAGTGTAATTGTTTGCCGTGATAATTAAATGCCAGTGTGATAATAAATTACCATTTCGAATCATCCAAACTGTCATGATACATAATTTTAATGCAGGAATTTCATGCAGGAATTTCTTCCCCCCCCCCTGTTGAAATGAATGAATGACTCGAAAAAAGATTCGTTCATTTTACTGAACGATGATCCGAACTTCCCATCACTAGTACGTATGCTGGGTAATAGATAAGGAAACCTAGCAGCCTCCGAACATCTCCTACTGTCGTGGAGTTTTCTCCTTCAATGCTTTAACTGCCTCAACATCTTTTGGATCCACTCTCACCCCATTTGCAGACACCAGCCGACCAACGTACCTGACCTCGTTGCGAAATAACTCAGACCTTTCTTGCCTCAATTTACCCTGTGGCATTAAAAGACTTGGAGTACACGGCGCAGCACCTCAACATGCTCTTCGAATGACTTTGTGAAGCAGAGGACGTCATAGAGATAAGGGATGCAACACTCATCCCTCAGCATCCCAAGAATTTACTCCATGCTTCTTTGGAAGGCTGCTGGTGCATTTGACAACTCGAAGGGTATTCTGACCCCTTCTTATAAACCCCAAGGGGTCCTGAAGGCAGTGACATGTCTCGAAGCTTCGGCAATAAAGCTTTGGTGGTAGGCCTTGCCCTGGTCTAAGATGGAAAACCAGCTATAGACCCCAAGCGAGTCAATCAAGTCCTGAATACGGGGAAGGGGATATCTGTCTGGCACAGTCTTTTTGTTAAGCAGTCGGTAGTCAATACAAAGGCGCAATGATCCATCTTTTTTCTGACACAAACAATAGGGGCGCCATATGGCGACTTAGACTTTACAATCCATCCTTTCACTAACAACTCCTGGATGTACTCTTTTACTTCCTTGTACAGTTGCTTAGGAATGGGAGCATACGATTTCTGAACGGGGATGTCAACGCTGAGCCTGACTGATCTGGAGAGAGGGGCTGCATCCAATATCCCCTGTCTCCAGATCAGTATGTATGAGCTACTTTATCTGCCCTTCCCATCCTATCACAGATTTCAACTTTAAACGAGCACCTGCACGTTGAAGCCTGTTGCGGTCGGGGGAGAGAGCGGTCGATGACCAAGCGCACTTCTCCGCGTTGGATGCGTTTTCCTCTCTGTGGCAAGGATAAAAGCTTCACTTCCTGTAGCCACCAGGGGGCGCTGTGATTTAAAGTCATGATTTCTGTGTAGATGTCATCAGGCTGGGACTCTAGTCTTACATGTCTAGTTTGGACTCAATTGGACAATAAACGCTTCACTTCCTGTAGCCACCAGGGGGCGCTGTGATTTAAAGTCATGATTTCTGTGTAGATGTCATCAGGCTGGGACTCTAGTCTTACATGTCTAGTTTGGACTCAATTGGACAATAAACGCGTCACTTCCTGTAGCCACCAGGGGGCGCTGTGATTTAAAGTCATGATTTCTGTGTAGATGTCATCAGGACGGGACTCTAGTCTTACATGTTTAGTTTGGACTTGATTGGACAATATATGTCCGAGATACAGAACCTCGTGTTTTGATGGCGTTAAATCAAACTTCAACGCCACGGTCACACGGCCTAAAAAAACAACATGAATATCTTCGGGGGGGGGGGGGGCTGTTGATACACACATGTAGTTTGAGTGAGATAGAACCATGAACACTGAAGTAACAGCATTTCGTGTTTCACGGCGAGTTGATGAACTTTGACGCAACGCCACGGTCACACGGTGTGACGAAAATACAATCCCTAAATCATTTTTATCTCCATCTTGTTGTGATGACACTCATCTGAATTTAAAGTTAAACTGATGAAAGCCCTGGGACAAGTACATCAAAGTAAAAATGTGGAATATGGTCAAAATGGCCACTGAATCCAAAATGGCGGGCTTCCTGTTTGGTCTAACATATCGATCCAAGAGACTTGTTTGTTTGTTATGAAAAGACACATGCCATACTCAATTTTTGTACATGTCGGCCAATCGTAGTGCTGGGGCCGACCTTTAGGGGGCGCTAGTCAGTTTTTTTGCCACGCCCATTTCTTAAAACCATATGAATATCTTCAGGGGGGGGATGTTAACACACACATGTAGTTTGAGTGAGATGGAACCATGAACATGGAAGTTACAGCAATTTCGTGTTTCACGGCGAGCTGATGAACTTTGATGCCACGCCATTAATACTGTGTTTGACGAAAAGTCACAGTAATCTTATATCTTCATTATCAATGTCTTGAGACCCATTTGATACAGTTTGACATGGTTGAGGTCAGTGGATGAGGAGAAATACATCCAAGTGTAAGACATGCAAAAAAAAAGACATTTCCTGTTGCCACCAGGGGGCGCTGTGATTTTAAGAAATTATTTCAGTGTATATGTCTTCAGGCCGGGACTCTTGTCTTATGTGTGTAGTTTGGATTTGATTGGATCATGTATGTGCGAGATACAGAAGCTCGTGTTTTGATGGCGTTTAATCAAACTTTGACGCCACGCCAAGGTCACACTGTGAGACGAAAAGTTGATTTTTTAAGTCAACTTTTTTCTCCATCTTGTTGTGATGACACTCATCTAAATTTAAAGTTGATTTGATGAAAGCCCTGGGACAAGTACATTAAAGTAAAAATCGCCAAAATGGCCAAAATGGCCACTAAATCCAAAATGGCGGGCTTCCTGTTGCGTTTTTCATAATGCCCTTTGTGACTTTTTTTCATGATTAGTCACGATACACCTCTTGCCCGATTTTGGTGAAAATCGGTTATGTGGAAACCTAGGGGCTGGGTTCCAGGGGGAGCTGTTGAGCCATTTTGCCACGCCCATTTCCAAATACACCAGAATACGTAAATTTTCACCACTCTCTAATTTTCTGCAAAGTTTGGTAAGAAGTTCAGCATGTTAAAGCCCTCAAAAAGCCAATTCACTTTAGTCACAATAATAATAATAACTAGGGCTACGTTGTAGCACTTGCGGGCCCGAGCACCTGCACGTTGAAGCCTGTTGCGGTCGGGGGAGAGAGCGGTCGATGACCAAGCGCACGTCTCCGCGTTGGATGAGTTTTCCTCTCTGTGGCAAGGATAAACGCTTCACTTCCTGTAGCCACCAGGGGGCGCTGTGATTTCAAGTCATAATTTCTGTGTAGATGTCATCAGGCTGGGACTCTAGTCTTACATGTCTAGTTTGGACTCAATTGGACAATAAACGCTTCACTTCCTGTAGCCACCAGGGGGCGCTGTGATTTAAAGTCATGACTTCTGTGTAGATGTCATCAGGCTGGGACTCTAGTCTTACATGTCTAGTTTGGACTCAATTGGACAATAAACGCTTCACTTCCTGTAGCCACCAGGGGGCGCTGTGATTTAAAGTCATGATTTCTGTGTAGATGTCATCAGGCCGGGACTCTTGTCTTACATGTCTAGTTTGGACTTAATTGGACAATATATGTCCGAGATACAGAGCCTCGTGTTTTGATGGCGTGTAATCAAACTTCGACGCCACGGTCACACGGACTTGAAACCATATGAAAATCTTCAGGGGGGGGGCTGTTGATACACACATGTAGTTTGAGTGAGATAGAACCATGAACACTGAAGTAACAGCATTTTGTGTTTCACGGCGAGTTGATGAACTTTGACGCCACGCCATGGTCACACGGTGTGACGAAAAAACAATCCCTAAGTCAATTTTTATCTCCATCTTGTTGTGATGACACTCATCTGAATTTAAAGATGAACTGATAAAAGCCCTGGGACAAGTACATCAAAGTAAAAATGGTGAATATGGTCAAAATGGCCACTAAATTCAAAATGGCGGACTTCCTGTTTGATCTAACATATCGATCCAAGAGACTTATTTGTTTGTTATGAAAAGACACATGCCAAAATGGATTTTTGTACATGTCGGTCAATCGTAGTGCCGGGGCTGCCCTTTAGGTGGCGCTAGTCATTTTTTTGGCCACGCCCATTTCTTAAAACCCTATTAATATCTTCAGGGGGGGGCTGTTGATACACACATGTAGTTTGAGGGAGATGGAACCATGAACACGGAAGTTACAGCAATTTCGTGTTTCACGGCGAGTTGATGAACTTTGATGCCACGCCATTAATACTGTGTTTGACGAAAAGTCACAGTAATCTTATATCTTCATTATCAATGTCTTGAGACCCATTTGATAGAGTTTGACATGGTTGAGGTCAGTGGATGAGGAGAAATACATCCAAGTGTAAGACATGCAAAAAAAAATACATTTCCTGTAGCCACCAGGGGGCGCTGTGATTTTAAGAAATGATTTCAGTGTAGATGTCTTCAGGCCGGGACTCTTGTCTTATGTGTGTAGTTTGGATTTGATTGGATCATGTATGTGCGAGATACAGAAGCTCGTGTTTTGATGGCGTTTAATCAAACTTTGACGCCACGCCAAGGTCACACGGTGTGGCGAAAAGTTGATTTTTTCAGTCAACTTTTTTCTCCATCTTGTTGTGATGACACTCATCTAAATTTAAAGTTGATTTGATGAAAGCCCTGGGACAAGTACGTCAAAGCAAAAATGGCCAAAATGGCCAAAATGGCCACTAAATCCAAAATGGTGGGCTTCCTGTTGCGTTTTTCATAATGCCCTTTGTGACTTTTTTTCATGATTAGTCACGATACACCTCTTGCCCGATTTTGGTGAAAATCGGTTATGTGGAAACCTAGGGGCTGGGTTCCAGGGGGCGCTGTTGAGCCATTTTGCCACACCCATTTCCAAATACACCAGAATACGTAAATTTTCACCACTCTCTAATTTTCTGCAAAGTTTGGTAAGAAGTTCAGCATGTTAAAGCCCTCAAAAAGCCAATTCACTTTAGTCACAATAATAATAATAATAATAATAATAAGAATAATCCTTACAATTTCAATAGGGCCTCTCACCATTCGGTGCTCGGGCCCTAATAATAATAATAATAATAATCCTTACAATTTCAATAGGGCCTCTCACCATTCGGTGCTCGGGCCCTAACTAGGGCTACGTTGTAGCACTTGCGGGCCCGAGCACATGCACGTTGAAGTCTGTTGCGGTCGGGGGATAGAGCGATCGATGACCAAGCGCATGTCTCCGCTTTGGATGCGTTTTCCTCTCTGTGGCAAGGATAAACACTTCACTTCCTGTAGCCACCAGGGGGCGCTGTGATTTAAAGTCATAATTTCTGTGTAGATGTCATCAGGCTGGGACTCTAGTCTTACATGTCTAGTTTGGACTCAATTGGACAATAAATGCTTCACTTCCTGTAGCCACCAGGGGGCGCTGTGATTTAAAGTCATGATTTCTGTGTAGATGTCATCAGGCCGGGACTCTAGTCTTGTGTGTCTAGTTTGGACTTGATTGGACAATATATGTCCGAGATACAGAACCTCGTGTTTTGATGGCGTTTAATCAAACTTCGACGCCACGGTCACACGGCCTTAAACCATATGAATATCTTCAGGGGGGGGCTGATGATACACACATGTAGTTTGAGTGAGATAGAACCATGAACACTGAAGTAACTGCATTTTGTGTTTCACGGCGAGTTGATGAACTTTGACGCCACGCCACGGTCACATGGTGTGACGAAGGACAAATCCCTAAATCATTTTTCATCTCCATCTTGTTGTGATGACACTCATCTAAATTTGAAGTTGATCTGATGAAAGCCCTGGGACAAGTACATCAAAGTAAAAATGGTGAATATGGTCAAAATGGCCACTAAATTCAAAATGGCGGACTTCCTGTTTGATCTAACATATTGATCCAAGAGACTTATTTGTTTGTAATGAAAAGACACATGCCCTAATCATTTTTTGTACAAGTCGGCCAATCGTAGCGCCGGGGCTGCCCTTTAGGGGGCGCTAGTCAGTTTTTTTGCCACGCCCGTTGCCTAAAACCATATGAATATCTTCAGGGGGGGGCTGTTAATACATACATGTAGTTTGAGTGAGATGGAACCATGAACATGGAAGTTACAGCAATTTCGTGTTTCACGGCGAGCTGATGAACTTTGATGCCACGCCATTAATACTGTGTTTGACGAAAAGTCACAGTAATCTTATATCTTCATTATCAATGTCTTGAGACCCATTTGATAGAGTTTGACATGGTTGAGGTCAGTGGATGAGGAGAAATACATCCAAGTGTAAGACATGCAAAAAAAAAGACATTTCCTGTTGCCACCAGGGGGCGCTGTGATATTAAGTCATGATTTCAGTGTAGATATCATCAGTCCGGGACTCTTGTCTTATGTGTATAGTTTGGAATCGATTGGTCCAAATATGTCTGAGATACAGAACCTCGTGTTTTGATGGCGTTTAATCAAACTTTGACGCCACGCCACGGTCACACGGTGTGACGAAAAGTTGATTTTTTTTAAGTCAACTTTTTTCTCCATCTTGTTGTGATGACACTCATCTGAATTTGAAGTTGATTTGATGAAAGCCCTGGGACAGGTACATTAAAGTAAAAATCGCCAAAATGGCCAAAATGGCCACTAAATCCAAAATGGCGGGCTTCGTGTTGCGTTTTTCATAATGCCCCTTGTGACTTTTTTTCATGATTAGTCACGATACACCTCTTGCCCGATTTTGGTGAAAAACGGTTATGTGGAAACCTAGGGGCTGGGTTCCAGGGGGCGCTGTTGAGCCATTTTGCCACGCCCATTTCAAATTACTCCAGAATACGTAAATTTTCACCACTTACTAATTTACTGCAAAGTTTCATAACTTTTTGAGCACGTTAAAGCCCTCAAAAAGCCCATCCTTTTGCCGGAAAAATAATAATAATAATAATAATCATTACAATTTCAATAGGGCCTCTCACCATTCGGTGCTCGGGCCCTAAATAATAAGAATAATCCTTACAATTTCAATAGGGCCTCTCACCATTCGGTGCTCGGGCCCTAATAATCATTACAATTTCAATAGGGCCTCTGACCATTCGGTGCTCGGGCCCTAATAATAAGAATAATCCTTACAATTTCAATAGGGCCTCTCACCATTCGGTGCTCGGGCCCTAATAAGAAAAATCCTTTCAATTTCAATAGGGCCTCTCACCATTCGGTGCTCGGGCCCTAATAAGAAGAAAAATCCTTACAATTTCAATAGGGCCTCTCACCATTCGGTGCTCGGGCCCTAATAATAATAATCCTTACAATTTCAATAGGGCCTCTCACCATTCGGTGCTCGGGCCCTAATAATAATAATCATTTCAATTTCAATAGGGCCTCCCACCGGAGGTGCTCGGGCCCTAATAATCATTACAATTTCAATAGGGCCTCTCACCATTCGGTGCTCGGGCCCTAATAAAAATCCTTACAATTTCAATAGGGCCTCTCACCATTCGGTGCTCGGGCCCTAATTAATGACATCTTCAAAGAGTATTATTCTAACTTGTATTAATCATAAAACCTGCCAATTAAAGCTATACAAAGCAGCAGAGCACCTGGGCCCGACGGCTTCCCCATTGAATTTTGTAAGACATTTTCAGATAAACTACTGCCACTCTTGCTTAATATGTTTAATGACTTGCTATCCAGAGGCACTCTGCCACAAAAGCTGACAATAGCAATAATTACTCTTTTGTTAAAACCTGGAAAAGATGCAAATGAATGTGGATCCTATCGACCAATATCCTCCTGAATGCAGATTATAAAATTTTGTCGAAGGTCCTAGTTGTACATCTGGAAACAGTTACTCACTAGGTTAATTCCAAACTGGATTCATAAGGAATCACCAATCTTTCGCAATATCCGCCGCCTGTTGAATGTTATTCACTCCCCTGTGCCTGGAGAAAACCCAGAGATGGTTATCTCTCTAGATGCAGAAAAGGCATTTGATAGGTTGGAATGGCCATATCTATTCAGGATTTTGGAAAAGTTTGGTTTTGGTCCTAAATTTGTGGCATGGGTATAACTCCTCACCTAGAGTCTCTGTTGTCACCAATGGATCAAATTCAGAATATTTCAAGTTATACAGAGGTACAAGGCTGCCCTTTAAGTCCTTTATTATTTTCCTTAGCTATCAAGCCGCTATCTGTTGCTCTTAAAGCATCCCCGAACATCAAAGGAATTCACAGATGGAGCACTGAGTATAGTCTCGCTATATGCTGATGATTTATAATTTATAGCTCTAAACCGGTAGAATCTGTCTCTGCCTTAGCTAAATTTTTCCTAAACCGAATGCTTTCCTTTAAACGATTTCGCAATAAGGACTCCAGAAATACAACTACCGTTTCGTATATGTAACTCTGAATTCAAATATCTGGGCATATATATCACTCGAAAATTCGAAAGCTTGTATGACAGGAATTTCTCTCCATTAATCTATAAGATGAAGACAAACTTTGATAGATGTAAAATACTATATTTCACTCACAGGCAGGGCTAATTCTGTTAAGATGTGTGTTTTACCACGCTTATATTTATTTCAATGTCTGCCTGTGTTTTTGCCTAAGCTCTTTTTTTACTACCTTAGATAAGCATATGACAGGTTTCTTATGGAATAATAAGAAACCAAGGATAAGTAAAGTGATGCTACAAACACATCAATCTCAAGGTGGAATCTCTCTTCCTAGTTTCAGATATTTCTATTGGTCAGATATTACTATTGGACAGCAAATATACAGAAAATAACATACTGGATCAAGAATTCTCAAGTAAGCTGGTGTCTAAATGAAGCTAAATCGTGTACATCCTCCTCTCTTTGAGCATTGGTAAGCTCTGGACTACCCTTCTCCAGGGGCGTTTCTAGGTTTCTGAAAGATCCGGGGCTTAGCCCAGGGCCAAAACGTAACTGCGCATGCAATTTTTGAAAATAATAACAAATAACAAAATAAACAATGTATGGAGTTTATTAATACCAATGGTAAAAATATAGATTTTCACAAACTTCCCTTTGTCTTAACAAAAAAGTGCCTCATTCATAAGCACCAACATTAAACATTTCGATAATAAATGAGTCACATAGTCATATATGTATTCTTCACATATTTGTATTAGTTTCACAATAGTAAACAATGTCTGAAAAAGTATACAATGCAGAAATGCAGAAAGATAAGATGTTTAAAAGGCAAGAGCCTTTTAAACATCTTATCTTTCTGTAGTCATGCGTTTGTCTTTGTTCATTTCTTTTCTTCTACAGTATATCTGTCTTTACTTTACACTTTCCATATTGTGTATACTTGTACATTTGTCTGTGTATTATTAACTGTTACTCTACATGTATTGTCTTTCTTTGTTCATTTCTTGTTTGTAGTGAACTTTTTATTTTCACTCGTTTCACTGTTTCTTGCTCCTTTCTTTGGACCTTTGTCCTTTGAGCACAAGTGGGTATCTCCTCGGTTTGACTTGGGCAAACCGGTCAATGACTTCACCATGGTCTAAGCCACAAAGCGCATCCTTCTCCACTGCCATAATAGCCAAATGATGTAGCCTCTCCTGGCCCATGGTTCTCCTCAGCCAGGTGTGGACACGGCGCAGTACACTGAACGACCGCTCACACGTGCAACTGCTGACAGGTATTGTCAAGGCTGCTTGGACAACTGAGCTCAAGGTTGGGAACATGTCTGGGTGAAGTAGCTTGTAAACACTGCCCATGTCAGAAACGGCACCTTCTCTCTTTCTTCTAGAAAGGAACTGCTTTGCCACCAGGATCTCCTCTTTTTTCAATGACATTTTAAAGTCCTCCATCACCCTCTGTTTGTGCCTGCGACCACTGTGACGTCTCTCACATATGTTGTTGGCATCATAGATGTGTTTTGCTTCATTGTAAAGCTTGTCTGCCATTTCATTGGTTCGGATGGATTTCAGTGTGTCAAGGACTGCATCTTTAAAGAGTGTTGCTTGGGCCAAGTCCACAGAATCCTTCTGAAGGTACAGGTGCAGCCCCTCTGTAGTTGACAGCATACTCCGGAACATGACCAGCAGGTAGACATTTGAAAACCTGGACAGCTTTGACAGTAATCCGACTGCCAGAGGTGTTGCACTCTCTTCCAGGCACTTTAAAACAGCTGGCAGATTGTTGAGCATTGCTCTCACAGACTTCACCTGACATGCCCATCGGGTTTTTGACAGCTGGACAAGCTCACTCTTCTTCAAGCCCAGGAGCATCTGGACATCAGAGAATCTCTGATGGTTTACGATTGATACACTGAAGAAACAGTAGACACTCTCCAATGTCTCAAACAGGTCACTGGCTTCTGGAACAGCCCTGCACGTATGGCAGAGAACCAGGTTCAGCTCATGAGCATAGCAGTGTACGTACACTGCTTCTGGGTGTTTCTCACGAAAGCGAGCTTGAACTCCACTTACTGAACCACTCATAACGGAAGCTCCATCATAAGCCTGAGCGACACACAGGAGATCATTAAGGCCATTCGACTCCAATACATTTTCAATTGCGTCAGTGATGCACTGTGCATTCAATCCCTTAAGGGTGACAAGTTCAAGGAGACGCTCTTTGACTCCGCCGTCAGCTGTAACATAGCGCACACAAACAGCAAGCTGTTCAACGTGGCCATCTCTTGCCTCATCAGCCATCACTGCATACATTTTCGATGCCTTGATCTCTTCTACGATGGTTGCAGTCACTTCATCAGCACAACATTCGATCATGCTGTTCTGCGAGGCAGGAGATAGATATGTTGAATGAGAAGGGGCCTGGTAGTTCTGGAGGAAGGGGTCAAAGGTTTCAAGGAGCTTCATTACTTCTAAAAAGTTTCCCTGATTCAGGGAGGAGCTGGTTTCATCATGACCACGGAAAGCAATGCCTTGTTTCCCTAAAAGGCTAGTGACGGCCACAATGCGCCGCAGGTATTCTCTCCTTTCACTAATCTGACTGGAATTTCCAACATTCATTTGGTCGACAACATCGCCTTCTGTTAGCGTAGCTCTGTAATTCTTCCAGGCCAGGATAGATGACTTGTGGACAGCACTTGCCTCATGCTCTCGGTAGCTATCCAAGGCCCTTTTCCAGTTATTAAAGCCCTCAGTGCTGAGGAGGGCATCTTTGCTGGCTCTAGGGTTGTGTTTCCCAAAGAGCTTGCATGAGAAACAGTGTGAAGAGTTTCTGCTCAAAGAATACTCCAGCCAGTCAAAAGATTCAAATCATTTGTACTGGAAAGACCGTTGCTGCTTTCCAAAACTAGTGGAGGGGTACTGGTCCCGTCTCGGTTGCTTTGGGCCTGTTTCTCGTGTCCCTAAATCATTCTTTCCTAACAGGTTCCCTGTGCTCCCTGACCCTGAGCCACCTGTATTTCCAAAAAGGGGAAAAAAGCGAAATAAAGCTATGGCCTCCTTCTCCCCCCTTTTTTAAACATGATTAAATAAAACTCTGCTATCCACAACTTGCAATTAATGGGCACTGGCAAGGATGTATACTGGGATACACTGCTGAATATTATACAATTCTGGACTAGAGATATTGGTATAGATACTCCTCACATAGCCTACCTGCACTTGCACTGTCCTCACTCTGGTCAGCAGCATCACTGGCAGCTGCATCTATGTATGCTGACTCTGCCCTTATCTCTGAAAATGTATAAAAGAATAAATACAAAAAAGTTAAGCTGTAGCCTACTGTAAACTTAAGATCAATATTCTATCAAATTATTGCATTTAGAAATTTTAATTTCAAACATTATAATTAGGTTACTAAAATATGTTAAATACTACATGTAAGTGGTGTCATTGTGTTGCTCGTCAGTATTGCTTCCTCCTGCTAGTTTGCCTTCATTGGTCTCGAAACCAGGTCCTCTGATTTGCGACCACAATTGACCACCAAATAAACGTGTGTGCTTTTAGTTATGCCAAGGACAAAACAACCTATTTTTTGGCGCAAGTGGGAGGTCTTTACCTCTTTTTATACTGAGAGGGAATTCACCAGGTCGACTTTGTTACATAGACACTCTTAACATAGCCTACAGGTACCTGAACTTGCACTCTCCTCCCTTTGGTCTCCTGCATGAACCCTGACTGCATCCTTATCTGCTATCATACCTGAAAATGAAGGATGTGCCATTATATGCTTAAAGAGTTCAACAAGAACAAGAACAACAAAAAAACCTTCTATTCCCATTACCTCCTTGGCTGCCAACCACTTTTGGAGCAAAAAACATTGAAATCCTTCTTTGTGACATTGTTGTTTGCAGGTCCCAGGGGGTTGGGAGTCTACAGCAGATGTCTTTATAATTCTCTGTTAACAAACATAAATGAGTCAGTACACTTATGCAGCCGGTCTCATTCCCTGTTGCCATGAGAATCATGTATTAACATAAATATTTCTAACTGTTATTCTTTTAATTTCATATCATATCTTCATATTATTGTCATCAACTTTCATGTACAAAGCGGTCATTTAGACTACAGACGAAAATAATAGATATAGTAGCAGGCTTAATGCCTCTGGTCCATCACACTACTAGTCATTAACGTTAGCTAGCTAGAGCATTCTAGCTGCAGACAAAGTACATGATATACATTTGCATTCAATTATAACATTATATACATTTACCATAAGTAAGGTTTTCAAAACGTTTACAGACATTTTAATTACTGACATATAATAAAGACATTGTGAAATCTAGGGCTTGTGCTCACTACTCACCTGTTGTAAACAGTGAGAGACTGGCTGCTGAAGTGTACTGACGCACTTGTTGCTCTGTTCTCGTGCGGTAAATGAGGGGCGTTCAAGGACCGTCGGAAAGTCGATTTTTTTTCGATTTTTTTTTTTTTTTTTTTTTTTTACCAAAAAATTAGATTCGGGGCTAATCAAATTAGATCCGGGGCTTTAGCCCCGAATAAAACAGCCTAGTGACGCCACTGCCCTTCTCCCCAAGAAAATACTCGACAAACCCTATAGTAATTGCAACATTGAACGTTTTTGCACAATTCCGTTAAAGCTTTGGCTTCACAGATTTATCCACTCTTACTCCTATTCATGATAATCACCTCTTTCCCCCACCAAGACTAGACTGTGCATTCCCTCTATGGCTCAAAAATGGCATTTCCAACATTGGTCAATTATACATCACTGGATTGTTTGGAAGCTCTGGAGACATATTTGAAAGATACAATATCCCTCAGTCGCATCTTTTTCTCTATTACCAAGTGCGACATTTTGCCAGATCTTACAACTCCAATTTCCCTAATTCACCTCCAGACTCACTGTACGAGAAATTTCTGAACACCAAACCAAAGGTAAAATGATTTATATCCCAAATATATCAAACCATCAACTCAATTACTGAGACCAACATTGGTAAAATCAAAGCGGATTGGGAAAAAGAACTTGGAATGAGCATACCCTATTCATTTTGGAACCGGGCCTTATAAGGGTCAATAAAAGCTCATCGTGTGCACGGTTAAATTTACGACAATTCAAGGTTCTGCAGCGCCTGCACTACTTTAACTCCAAACTTTCAAAAATGTAATCTAATGTGGTGGATAGCTGCAATAGATTTCATAATTCACCAGCAGGTCTTACTCACATGTTTTTGGATCGCATCTTTGGTGTTCAGGCCGACAGAGACAAAACTTTAATAAATAAACACAAAAACATAATTGCTTTCTCAACCCTTTTGGCACGAAGGAAAATCTTAATGGATTGAAAGTCTAATCATCCTCCAAATTGTTCTATGTGGTTGAGGGATTTGGTGTTCTTCTTAAAATTGGAGAAAATTAAATTCTCGCTGCGGGGTCATCCTGAGACATTCAAATCCACTTGGTGTCCGATCGTACAGTACTTTGACAAATTGAAGACTCTCTCCTTAGATTCATAAATCGTTACCGTTTCCCTTGGACTTTCTTTTTTCATTTTAATTATCAATATTATTGTGTGTATAAGTTTTCTCTTTTTTATTATTATTATTTTGTATTTTTTTATTTTTTCCCCTTTTAAATTTAAAAATAAAAAAAACATTGTAATTTGTAAACTTATTTTGCTTAGACTCCTTGAGTTATTTATATGACAATGTACCTTCTGCATCGAGGCAGTGTGATCTGTTTTGGGGTATTGGGGGAGTTGAAAAATTACATGTACATTGTATTATTGCATTCCTTGTGCTTTTGAGAATAAAAATAATGTAAAAACAATACAGTATATCATCTAGCTCTGAACTATGATAGCTAACAAGCCAGCAACACAAAATATTACTTAGCCTGCCGTGCAACTTTATATATATATATATATATTAGGGTTGTCAGTTTAATGCGTTAACGGCGTTAACTTAAACCCATTTTAACGCCGTCAATTTTTTTAACCCGAGATTAACGCAGAGCTGCAGCTTCAGTATCTGTGTTCGCCTCCAGTCTGACCTGCTATCGCCTTTTGTTTTAATATTTTGCCAACTAAAATATATATATTTTAAGCTATTGTAGCGTCCCCGCTTACACAGGACATGGAACTTCTTCATGGTTTAGTAACTTGTATTATCCTCTACACGAACATGTGCACTTCTCGCTCTTACTCCGTCACTCGCACACATCAACAACACTTCACTTCCTCATTGATCCCCGATCCCCAAACAACCCCATCCTATTGGTCCAAACAGTCACATGTCCCACCCCGACCCCTTCACTGACCCTCAGGATATCAGAACGCTCCTTCAACACAGTGTTTTACTGAACATACGTCAAAACCAAACATAAACATAAATCCAGTCCGTTACACAGTTAGGCTGCAGCTATATGTTTTTATTTATTTCAAAATAGGGTACTTCTTATTTCATACATTTTCCACAAATATGGGGAGGACTCAAATAGCCCTACAAAGTTCTGTGTTTAATTTATTTCAAAGTAGGCCGACACTTGCCTGTGTATTTTGTTTGTTTGTTATTTTGTTGCTTGTCTGTTTGAGTAGCTGGCTGAAAGCAAAGAAGTAGTACGCTTACCTTTTATTGGTAACCTAACTGTTACGGTTCATTGTTTCTGAAATAAGAGGCCTGACTGCTATGTTCACAGCAAACTTGAAAAAAATAAAATATTAAGCCATGGTTTAACTGCACTATAGGCTGAGTCCTTGTTTACCTGAAATGTGCACTTTATAATTTTATTTTGTACCGCCCTGTTTGGCAATGTTGTTTTTCAATAAAATAAAACATTTGCATAAAGCAAGCCAATCCACTTTTCCATGTTGATAAGAGCATTAAAACAAAAGTAAAATTATGGAAAAAAAATAAATGAAGGGACATTTAGAATAGATGAAAATTTGCGATTAATCGCGAGTTAACTATGACATAAATGCGATTAATCGAGATTAAATATTTTAATCGTTTGACAGCACTAATATATATATATATATTAGGGATGGGCGAGTACAGCATTATCTGTATCTGTATCTGTTAATCATATGAATTATCCGTGGGCCTAACCCGGAAGTGGGTGTGATTTAACCCGGAAGTGGGCTGGTTCAACATAACTTTCTTTTTTAACTTTGAAATTTTTTTATGATTTTTTTATTTTTTACAAATTTATTTCCACACCAGGTGTGTGTGTGTGTGTGTGGGTGTGTGTGTGTGTGTGTGTGTGTGAGTGAGATGCGAGGGACGTTCACTGTCTCCCGGAGAAACGAACACTCTGTGTCCCCAGCACAGAAAGACGCGATCCACATTCGTTCACAAGTCACACAGACTGGCCTTGTTATTTTCACCTTACATTAACACTTAAAGTTTAGTGCAGTGTAATTGTTTGCCGTGATAATTAAATGCCAGTGTGATAATAAATGACAATTTCAAACCATACAAACTGTCATGTTGTACTGTATTTAATAGAGGTTTACTTTACTGTAAAGTAAGTGTAAATGTAAAGTGAAAACAACAAAACCAGTCACCATGACCCGTGAACAAATACAATTCACGTCTTTCCAAACTAAAAACACAGAGCGTTCACTTCTCCGGGAGACAGTGAACGTCCCTCGCATCTCCAGCGCTCCTCTACTGAGCCAATGCAGGTCTCGTGAAAAATTTTCCAAAGACTCGTACCCGAAGACCCAGTCGGGAAGTGAACGAATCATTTCTGCTTCCTTGACTGAGCCTATGGAACAGTCCCGATGCGCAGTGAACCTGAGTGACTGAGAGACAGAGAGCTGTTCTGTGAGTGAGTGAGCAGAGCCGTGTGTGACGGGAGGAGCGCTGTGACGCTGTGTGAGGATTTTCATTCAGTCCGAGCACAGATAATGACTCCGATTACTCGTATAATAATCGTACTCGGCAAAAGTGCTTTATCCGTACCGGATACTCGTTTCAGCCGAGTATCCGGCTCATCTCTAATATATATATATATAATAGTTAATACAATAATCTGGTTTGTTGTGTATAATCCAAGTCTCATATATAGCGGCCTTGTGTTCTTGTCTTTGGCTGGCAAGGACATCCAATGTCAGGACACAAAACCTGTATGCTCATCATTTCTCCCTGGTGTACACGCTAGGTTTCTCCACTAAATATGTTTATATATCTTGCCTGATTTTGGAAATGTTGGTGTAAGGTGACAAAGGGAAAGCAGGTTGGCCCAGACTTTGTATAGCCGGGAGGGGAACTGCTGACCCCGACTGGGGACATCAAAAGACTGTGGAAGGAGCAATTTAAGGAGCTCTTGAACCCGCCCTACAGGTCCTCTGTGGATGACGCAGAATCTGAAGACTTGGGGGAAGCCTCAACCAAAAGGCCTGCACACGTTGCCATGGTAATTAAGAAGCTTCCCTGATTTGGAGAAAATTTGCCCTGAGATACTGAAGGCTCTGTATGTTGTTGGGTAACAGTACCTGACCGATTTCCAAAAGGGGGGACTGGACGGTGTGCTTGAGAGATCAAACGTCTCAGCCTCCCTGGAAAAATTTACTCCAGGGTCCTACAAAGGAGGCTCTGGCCAATTGCTGAACCTTAGATACAGGGCGAGCAATGAGAATACCTTCCAGGCTGTGGAACTGTGGACCAGCTTTTAACCAGTGGTGGCATGCTGCAGGAGTCATGGTAGTATGACCACCCAGTCTAGATGTGTTTTCTGGATTATCAATCAATCAATCAAGTTTTATTTGTATAGCCCACATTCACAAATAACAATTCGTCTCATGGGGCTTTAACATTGTGTGACATCCTCTGTCCTTAACCCTCAACAAGAGTAAGGAAAAACTACTAAAAACCCTTTTCACAGGTAAAAATATTAGGATTAGGAGAAGGCATATGACTGTGTCTGAGTTCACAGTGGGTGTGGGACTCTTCCAGGGTTTCCCTTTGTCACCAGTACTGTTTGTGATTTTCATGGACAGAATTTAAATTTCTGCTTTTTGTGGATGATGAGGTTCAGTTGAGTTGAACAGGCCTGGGGCGGTTGTAGCCAATTGTGAAGCTATCTGGATGAGGGTCAATGCCACCAAGGTTGACTGCATGGCTCTCTACTGCAAAGCGGTGGATGCCTCTCTTTAGAGAGTGAATGCCTATCTTCACAAGTAAGGGGAAGATGCTGTCGGGTTGGTCAGGCATCAGCAGTAATGTGGGCATTGTACATAACTGTGGTGAAGAAGGAGCTGATCTGAAATGTAAAGTTTTTGTCATCAGTCAATTCATCTATGGTCACAAGCTCTGGATAGTGACTGAATATGAAGTGAAGATTTATAAAATCTTGGGATCAACAAAACTGTTTAAAAATAACTGCTGAGCTGAATGTCAAAAACAGAAAAAAAACAGCTCTACCTGGGAAAATATACGTTTTACAAGTTTTTACAAGTCAATGTCACCTTGGTTTATTTCTCTATGACTCTTAACTGAATGTTGTGCTTTTCATTACTGTTTGCTCATCATCAATTAATTGGTGATGCCTGTGGGATGTTGTTAATAGATGATTTTATCTGTAGGTTTGTTGATTCATATGATGAATGGCAATTAATAGGAATCAGGATGTAGCTCATCTCAGGTTCTTCTTTTTTAAGAGATTTTCTACAGGTCATCGTGTCCTTACATGGTTTGCAAGTGTCTTAACAGACTCTGCACGAATCAAAGTAGAATAATTAATTGTTAAGCCTTCTACAGCGCATCTTATCCAAGCAGGTACACATGCAAATCTCAGTAGACCATGCCATTTTCACTGTTCCTTAAATACTAATGACCATTGGCCGACTTTACCCGACATGTTGGATTGAGGGAGAAGCTTCTGTGCTTCTCATGTAAATACCATTTCATTCTTGCATATTCAGCCCTCCAGGAAAATGGTCTGGCTGTACTCTTTAAAGGGAGGGAAAATAACCATCAGCATCACCATCACCATAAGACCAGGGGCCTGTAGTATGAAATAAGGTCATTCACTCAAGTCATCTTCACGAAGTCGGGAGTATCTTAATGGTTAACCAGTACTACAAAAGTAGGTTACGTTTTAACATGAGGTATGCTGCCATGACAACTTACACGGCAACCTAAAACTTCTCTGAGCAGGCTTTGTTCATGGTTAAATCTGTGTTGCCATCTATTCTTTGAAGATGATTCGAATCTGCTGATCCCCCCAGATAATGTCCAATATGAAATATATAGATTCTCATCTGAGTGAATTCAGTTTCTTTGCCAACGTCTTTGCCATGGGCGATGGCTGAGGGGTAGAGCCGTAATAAGGGCCATTTTCAAAACATTGACAGGCAGGAAGCGAAGGGGCATCACATAAGAATTTTGCCTGTGATGCTTGGCCTGGCGGCTGTGGCTGAGGGGTAGAGTGGTCGTCCTCCAAACTGAAGGTCGGTGGTTCGATCCCCAGCCTGACCCATCTGCATGCCGAAGTGTCCTTGGGCAAGATGCTGATCCCTGAATGCCCCCCCATTAAATAACAAAGTGCTGCGAATAGATGCACTGTATGAATGTGTGTGTGAATGGGTGAATGTAAAACTGTACTGTAAAGCGCTTTGAGTGGTCATCAAGACCAGAAAAATGCTATATAAATACAAAACCATTTACCAATGGCTTATACTGACAATGTACATCTTATAAATCAAACTAGTCATTGTTTAAATCTGAAAGTATGTTTCCCTCCATCTGTTTCCTCACACACACACATCTGTACCTGTGTGTGGGGGTGTGTGTGCACATTCCTCTATCAAGGATGATGACTTGGAGACAGACCTGAATAGACTTTGTCTTCGTCCGGACCTAGACAGACCTTTAGAGCTGCTGCCACAGTATGGCCACCTGTGTCCTGAACTCTCACATGACTTTAAGGTAATGCAAGTGTGTGTTTGTGTCTATATCTAGCTGCTTTTAGAAATGCATTTTGCAGTTGGTAACTCTGCAGTTCCTCCAAAATAATTGCATGCTTAAAACTGTCAGGAAAACTAACAGAGGCCAGAGAATTAATATATAATTGCAAAATAACAGGGCTGACAGTAGAAACTACTTCCTTGAGCGGTTTGGTGGGGATGATGTCCAGGATGCAGAAAGAGGAGTTTGTGGGTAACAAGGAAACAAGTGAAACCCATAACACTCTGAACCACTGTTTCAAGCCCATCATCACTGACTGGTGTGAGATTTGTTAGTCATTATTTAGTTAAGAATGAGAAATTTTATGATGTGATTTTTGCAAAATGTTTAATTAAATTGACTGTAAAATATGAAAATGTGTGACTCCCAGGAACTTAATCTTAGTTCAGCGCCAGAGGAGAGTTCACCATCATCAGATGAGGAAGCTTTGCTGCTCAACACTTTCTCCCCTCACTCCACCAGGATGGACAGAAAGAAGGGTGATTCCAACAATGAGTTGTCCACTTCCTCTTCAGGCTCTCAGTCAGACACAGACACCTCCACAAAGGAAAACACAACAGGTCAGAATGAAATTGAATGAAAGTGTTGAAACAATGCTGGACCCAAGAGACTCAGACGCAGAAAACGCTCAAGAAGCCAAGGGATAAGGAAGAAGTAAAAGTCTTTACTGAAACCCGTGAAGGTCATGCACAGGCAAACACTCAAATAATACAGGCTGAAATCTCAAAGGGAGCAGGCAAAATATCCACAATTAAGACAAAAGTCACACATTTAGAAGCAACACTAGGAAAACCACGAGCGTGTCACACATTTGGGATGGGAAGCAGTGTGTGTACTGGGTGACTGTTTGGTGACGAGGTGCAGGTGTCATGAATGCAGTGGCGGAAAACTGAACAATGGGTGAAAGTGAAGCTGGAGTCCATGATCAGAGTGAGTGAAAAACAGACAATGACTAGCTACAATGCATGAAAGTTACATAGCAGTTGTTAAAACAAACAACATCCAACTATTGATTAAAAAACACGTCAAAGCATTAACGTGGAAAATATATATTATCAAACATAAATTAATATTATTCCACACTAATGAATGACTACCAACAGTTGAAGTTAGTGGATGTTAGTGACCACCAGTGCCATTGTGTGTCTTGTTTAAATAGATCTAGATGTCTACCTGATAGTGCTGTAGCTAAATTTAAGGAAATAATTCCGATTACATTTAAACCCGTATTATCCGTCGACATAAACAACAAATTCTTTAAAAACCCGAGCTCCATTGAGATTGACCACCTCGTCGATAGCTCTGCAGAGTCATTACGATTAACATAAGACTCAATAGCGCCTCTAAAAAAGAAATGTGTAAAACATAGTAAATTAGCTCCGTGGTATAATTCCAAGACAAATGAGTTGAAACAAATATCAAGAAAACTAGAAAGGAAGTGGCGCTAGAGCAACAGTGTTGAAAATCCCCTAGACTGGAAGAGTAGTGTTAAAGAATATAAGAAGGCTCTCCACAAAGCAAGAGCTGCCTATTATTCAAAACTAATAGAAGAGAATAAAAACAACCCCAGGTTTCTCTTCAGAACTGTAGCCAGGCTGACAATCCCTAAATAGCAATATCTTTATGACCTTTTTTAATGATAAAATTCTAACTATTAGAAATAAAATCAACCATCTCCTGCCCTCAATTGGCACTAATACCCACCCAACAACAGAGATCTCAGAAATGGCTGAGAATCCTCCCCATTATTTAGACAGCTTCCCTCTGATCACCGTGATCAGTTTACCAAAATAATCTCAGGTTCTAAACCAACAACCTGTGTCTTAGAGCCTATTCCTACTAAATTAATTAAAGAAATTCTGCCCCTAATAGATAGTTTTTGTAGATGTTGTTACTTAACACAATCAATCTGTCATTATCATCAGGTTATGTACCACAGTCTTTTAAAATAGCTGTAATCAACCCCCTACTCAAAAAAACCACCCTAGACCCAGAGGTTTTAGCCAATTACAGGCCAATATCTAATATCCCCTTCCTGTCTAAAATCTTAGAAAAAGTTGTAGCCTATCAGCTGTGTGCGTTTCTCCAGGAAAATAATATATATGAAGACTTTCAGTCTGGGTTTAGAGCCAATCACAGCACAGAAAGCCTCGGCAAAAGTCACTAATGACCTTCTAATAAGCAGATCAGGGACTTGTGTCTGTCCTCGTTCTGTTAGATCTCAGTGCAGCATTCGACACTATTGACCATCGCATTTTATTACAGAGACTAAAAGAGTTAAAGGAGACATATTATGCCCATTTTACCACAAGTTGATATGGTTCCTTGGGGTCTTAATGAAATGTCTGTAACATTTTTTGGTCAAAATACCACAAGGATCATTTAAAACAGCAGCCTTTTTACCCTGTCTAAAACAGCCCTCTTCAGATTGACCTGTTTTGAGTCCCCCCCCCTGTCAATCACACACACACACACATCCACTTTCACGTCTTAAATCTCTCCTTAGCATATTTAAGGTTGTTAAAATAATTTTAAGTCACTGTCATTCACATATATTTCTGTATTTGTTTGTTGTGTTTCTTCATTGAAGCTACAATTTTAAAACTACAACACCTTCTGATAAGGATGTACACAGTATATAATTGTATGTGTATATTTATTCATACAGGGCATATATACACAGACACACGCACACACACAGATAGACACAGACACACACACACACACACATGCACACAGAGCCGACACCGGGACGTCCCCGGAGCTAACACCTCCACGTCCCCGGAGCCGACACCGGGACGTCCCCGGAGCCGACACCGGGACGTCCCCGGAGCTAACACCGGGACATCCCCGGAGCTGACACCTCCACGTCCCCGGAGCCGACACCGGGACGTCCCCGGAGGTGCACGGAGGTGCCGGGGCTAACGCTAGCAGCAAGCTAACGTTAGCTCCCGACAAAAAGCTGTTTCTATTTATTCATGCTGCTTCTACCGGGGCAAAACACACACACAGAAGCCAGCGTTAGCTGCTGCTGCTACCCGTAAACACACACTGACACCAACAAGTCACAGCCAGCTGAGGTAGCAGAGGCACAGCAGTCAAACAGAGTCACATAGTCCACAGCATCAACACAGCTCCGCAGCTCCTACCTGGAAAAAACACCAACAGCTCGCGGTGTCTCCCGGCTACGGGTTCGCGGCTGCCGGCTTGCGGCTCCCGGGCTCCGGTGGTGGCTGCCGGGCTACGGTGGCTAGGTGGTGGCTGCCGGGCTCCGGTGGTGGCCACCATATATGAACTCAATCCATCTCAAGCTTGTGTCTTCTGAAGCTGGAGTCACATGGAGACATTTGTGCTGATTTGTGCAGCCGAGCACTGAGCATCTTGGGTGTGGAAATCGACTCATGCTGCAGTTAGCTTATCCAAGTGTTTCCAAGGCTTGCAAGAATTTAATGGCTGCCGGCCGGAGTCCGGTGGACTGAAAAAGTGGGTGGGTCGAGTGGTGGGTCGAAGGCTGGTTCAGTGGTGGTGGGTGGCGTACTACATGGGCATTTTTATCTGTTACGTATTAGTTTGGTGTATTCCCATTCGAGGCCATCTAGAGTATAGTTTCTGACATAGAGGAACAGAAACAAATCGCTGGAGTTGTTTTTTTCCAGAGTTTCTGGGACGGTAGACATGCCAGATACCCAAATTAACGTGTAGAAGCACTACAAAAGTGGAATTTTCATATGTCCCCTTTAATTAACATTTAAGGAACCGCCCTAAACTGGTTTAAATCTTATTTTTCTGATTGCTCCCAATTCGTACAAATTAATGATGAGTCATCTGTGCGCACCAAAGTTAACCATGGTGTCCCACAGGGCCCTGTGCTCGGGCAATTTTTTTTCTCATTATATATGCTTCCACTAGGAAACATTATCAGGACACACTCGGTAAATTTTCACTGCTATGCGGATGACATCCAGTTATATTTGTCAATAAAACCTGAACAAAGTAATCAATTAACTAAACTTCGAGCATGTCTCAAGGACATAAAATCCTGGATGACCCGCAATTTTCTCTAAAACAGATAAAACAGAGGTTATAATACTTGGCCCTAAGCACCTTACAGAGACATTATCTAATGATATAGCTGCGCTAGACGACATTGCCCTTGCTTCCAATGAAACAGTCAGGAACTTGGGAGTGACCTTCGATCCTGATTTGTCCTTTAATTGTCACTTAAAACAAATTTCTAGGACCGCCTTTTTCCACTTGCGTAATATCTCAAAAATCAGACATGTCCTTTCGCAAAAAGATGCAGAAAAACTAGTCCACGCCTTTGTTACATCGAGACTGGACTATTGTAATTCACTATTATCAGGCTCCAGCAGTAAGTCGTTAAAGACTCTACAGCTTGTCCAGAATGCCGCAGCACGTGTCCTGACGAGAACCAAGAAAAGAGAGCACATTTCTCCAGTATTAGCATCTCTACACTGGCTTCCTGTTAAATCTAGAATATAATTTAAAATTCTCCTCACCTTCAAGGCCCTTAATAATATGGCGCCTTTTTACCTTAAAGAGCTGTTAGTACCTTATCAACCCCTTAGAGCACTCCGATCCCAGAATTCAGGTTTACTTGTCGTGCCTAAAGTCTCTTAAAGTAGAGTAGGAGCCAGAGCTTTCAGCCATCAAGCCCCACTCCTGTGTAATAATCTCTTACTTTCAGTTCGGGAAGCAGACTGATCTGTTCGTTTAAGAGTAGGCTTAAAACCTTCCTTTTTGATAAAGCTTGTAGTTAGAGCTAATTAGTGCGGCAGAAAGTAACTCGAAAGGAAGCGTTTAGTTTAAAAAGGCATAGAGGTATTGATGTCTGATCTACTGAGTGGGCCACATGGTTTTCATCGTACTACCATACAAACCAGTAGCCAGTCAGATTTACCTTTTGCCTCAGTGTCGGCCTGTATCATTGTATCATTGATTACATGGGAAAAACCCCTGATGGCGCAAAGGGAATTTATGACACATGGCACACGGAGCTTCTCTTTCCAGCTTCTCCTTCCTCTTCTCCATCCTAATCACATCAAAGTAATTATTATCTCATCAGTACATGATACTAATTTGACCCCGTCCCCGGAGTTTCTGTGCCTTATCGCCCGCAGATGCACAGAACAGCTGTGGCTGCACCATGGATAACGATTTGTGGATCGCGCATCAGAGGTCGCAATGGTGGATCCAGTATGGCGGATTCTATATCGTTCGGGCTGATCGTAGTGGTAATGGAGGATCCTTTGTCGCGTTGGCATTGGATGATGGTGGACCACGACCAAGGAGGCGGCTTATGATGGATTCTAACGGGCGGCAGTGGACAATGACTGTGGACTATAGTGGATCCCATCTTGATGCTGGATCATGATCTTTCTGGCTGCTGACCAGAGACTATGATGCAGCAGGACTGCTCGACATATAGTATTGAAGTTATCCTTCAAAATGTTTACCCTCATCAATGCTGCTAAAAACTTTAATCCCGATGTTTTCCCACACTTGACATTTATTGCACTTCTCTCCGTCCTGGGAGAGGGTTCCCTCACATGTGGCTCTCTCTGAGGTTTCTACGTATTTTTACCTGTTAAAAGGGTTTTTAGTAGTTTTTCCTTACTCTTGTTGAGGGTTAAGGACAGAGGATGTCACACCATGTTAAAGCCCTATGAGACGAATTGTGATTTGTGAATATGGGCTATACAAATAAAATTTGATTGATTGATTGTCTGATTTATAACAGAGAGGAGGAGGAGCTGAGGCCATCTGAAATGGAGATTGTGAATACATCATCTTGCAGATATATTGCAAATTAGCATGAACACACATATATGAATTTGTTCACCTGGGTTGGGCTAATATCTTCGAAGACTGTCGTTAAACTGATGTTTAACTGTTATTGTCTTTTCCAACGGATTTCCACCCAACACCCAACTATTAATGATTGGTTGTCAGTAGTACGTACTGTGCAGCTATGCATTAAATTCCTGCAACCAATCCTTGGCTAAATTCAGTTTAAATATAATTATCAACCAAGTGTGGTTTCATTTATTAATCATGGTCACTTATTGACAACTGACAATTGATTTTTTCATTATTTCTTATTGATTTCCTCACTTTCTTAAAAAGTGTGTTATTTAAAATAAGGTATTTGTTCTTTTTGTTTAGCTGCTGACCAGCTAGAGACCCCTGACTTTCTCTGTCACAGCAGCATCCTCGGCTGTAGGACTACAGAAAGAGAGCTAAGGTATATCAAAGTCTTTTCTTTGTATGTGTATTTAGACTAAGGTTTATAATATTCTCCATACCTCTATCGTTTACTTTAGAACACATATGTTGATAACGTGTTTGACAGTTAGGCACTGCAACCTTGACCTTACCTAGACATTACCTGACCGAAATGGCCAGATCTTTTGAACTTTATGTTAAACATAATTAACCCTGAATGAATATTCTATGTAAGTTAAGCCGAGGAATATTTGACCTGTCTGTATACTGACTTTCTTTTAAGTAATTCCCTTGTGTGATGTGCCATTCCTGGGGTCACCTCTCAGTCTGTCTCTCATATTATTGTAATAATAGAGTCGTAACTCAGTATGACCTTCACTTTGATCTCATTATTGTTTTTTTTCTCATAGGGGAGAAGCCGCCCAAGGTCTTAAAGAAAATGAACAAGTTGAAGAGCAGGATGGAGGAGAAGAGCTCCCCCACTGTACCATGATAGACAAGTTATTGAAGAGACATGGAGCCTGTATTCCGCACCATGAACCCCAGCTGTATCGTGCTGTAGCCACTCAAACCAAGTCTATTCCAGGGTTCAGCATCCTACCTTTCCCTGATTTCTGGGGTCATGTCCCTCCAGCAAGACATGAACCCATGGTCCCTCGCAAACCCAACATACAGAGGTACTGCATGCTCATTAAAATTAAATAGATTATATCCCTTGGCATAGTTTATTTTGGTCTTATCAAACTATCTGTGTTATACTTTGGTCAAAATATGAAAGAGATGAAGTACCACTACACCCTTCTCAACTCAATGTGAAGAACCTTATTCAGAATGGCCTGTTTGTTGGTGCCAATGTATGAGCAAAGTGGATGTGGTTAGAAAGAGTATGTTCTGCGTATGCTCTGCGTAAGATGAGTTTATGTGTTTTACCAGTGCGACCTCAGAAATTACCCAAACTCTTCCTTCTTATTGAAACTTCTGCAACTTCCTGTACTGCAATGAGTTATTATTATTATATCCATCTATCTTTACTGCCAAGTTATCCATGTTATTCTGACCTGTCGAGCTGGTTTCAATGGCTCTTCAAGGTTTTTGATATATCATAGGAACAGACTTTATCCTTTGTATTAATACATGTATGCCTGCATGTGCTTGTCTCTATCAGAGAGAAAGTGTTTGAAGATGTCCAACGTTTCTTGAATACTGCTGACATCATCAACCAGGTAGTCTATGACCTAGAAGACAGCAGGTTGGTGAACAACACACACAAACACCATAGGCATTTATAGATTCAGTTAAATTTATGTTTGAATTATCTTTAAGTGAACACACTTGTTAAAATGTTTTTTGAAATGTTGGAATTTTAATATCCTTTTCAAATTCAAATTTCATAATGTGCCATGAAATGAATCTGGCCAGTTTTTCTTTATCTTTGTTTGTCAGCCTTCAGTGTCTGTCAGATTCTCTGAGGTTTTTCTCTAACTTCGAGTGTGGGAACTTGAGGAAGGCTGTTCATATCCGCAGGTATGACCACATGGACACACAAAAATACACACTAGTATTGCTTCATCCCGGTCCTGACTGAGAGAACACATTCTCTTATATTCTCTTGTAGATATGAATATGACCTCATATTGAATGCAGATGCCAACTGTTCCCAGCACACCCAATGGTTTTACTTTGAAGTCAGTAATATGGTGGCAGATGTCCCCTACCGTTTTAATGTCATCAACTGTGAGAAGAGCAACAGCCAATTCAACTATGGTAAGAAGTTGCAATGCGTAACATTTTGTTAAATAATTAATTGTTGCATTACAGCGGAATACATTATGTCACCAGGGGACTGGGACAATAGGACTGGGACAATAATTTAGGTCTGGAATTTGACTCCTTTTCAGGTCCCCCTTTTCACACAACCCTGTGTTGGCTAACCCTATAGGTTGATGTAACAGTTACCAGGCTAGTAGAAAAAATAGGCGGCGCAGTAACTCACTGCACCTTGCTATCTTTTCAGTGACGTCATCTTTGTCAAGTGCCATAAGAAACTCCTGCTCTAGTTCCACAACCAATAGAGTAAAAATATATCTCCAAGGGCTTTTACTTTGACATTTTACATCAGATCGTACTGATATTATCTGTTATCTGAATTTTTCAATAAAAAGTGTCCTTTGATGAAAATTCAACCAAAACTGAAAAACAACTAGGAACGGGTATCAAAAGTCTAAACTTTAAAAAAAAAACAGAACACACTCATTAGGAACTGACGAGAGATGAAGACGACGCAGAGGAATGACAAGGCATAAATGACGACGAACCGACAAGGACAAAGGGAAGCAAAATGATTTATAGACAAACACAGGAAGTGAAGATGGAATACACTCAAGGAGCAGAAACTACAAAATAAAACAGGAAACAGAACACAGGGAGAAAACATAAATCTAAACAGATACATTTACACTAGTAAATAACCACAAGTATTCAAAGCCAAATAAAGTCTAATTAATCAAGTCATAATGGGGATGAAAATTTGATACAAATGGAAAGGAAATAATAAAGATCCTCAAATTAAGCAGATACTTATAATCCAAACCAAACACGGACAAATGCACCACCAGGATCATGAGGGTAAGATTGACTTGCCTGGTTTTGGTATGGTCATCCAAGGGTGTACTCCTTCAAAGGCCATCTGTAGCCGGGTCTGGTACTCTTTAACCTGTTCTGCGGCATCACCCCACGGGCGTCCTCCAGATGGGCTGTTTGACCGATTAGCGTCAAACATTGTTATTTATAGAACTGCATCGTACAGCTAGGTACTAATGCAACATATCGTTAGAAATCTAAGATTCTTCTGATTCGACTGATGTAAACCATTTCAAGATCCGATCACCACAGCCGGTACAATCAACGTCTCAGTCAGACCGGAAACAAAATCAAAACACTGACAAAGTCAACGTCACTCACCTAAGAAGCATCATATTAATCCACAGATCGATAACATTCCAACAAAAAGGGTCTTGGCACATTGCCAATGGTCCAGACGATCCAATCCAGTAACATAATCAGTCCAAAACACACTATTACATCAAAGAATAGCAACAGTCAGCTGTTGCGTAATGTCAGCGCAGCCAGCTGCTACGTGTAAATTTTGAAATACTTTCACTCGTAATTTTTCTGTTTGCATGTAAACAAAAAGGGTCTCTCGATCTCAAAATGGTGGCTAGCAGCTCCTATTGGTTCAAGTGAGCTGTCAATCTAAACTTGACCCAAGCGGAGCTGGCATGGGCTTTCCACAGCCTACAATAGCCAATGAGACACCTCTTGACAGACAGAGCTTGCCCCTCTTCTGACGTGTAAAGACTGAGCCAATTGCAACTGATTGTTCTGATGACTGGCGTATCGTTTAGCCAATGAAATTTCCAACATGCAGATGTGCTGCTTCACGGGAAAAATGTAAGGAGACACCAAGCAAGTCACTGCGCAACAGTGTCCAGCTGGTCCCAGAGCACCATGCGTCCATGTTTCGTCCCCGGTCGTGACTGCTACAAGTTTATTTGTATAGATTTTAAACCATATGACCGGTTTTGTCTCCTTTATATAAAAGTATGATTTTGAGTGTCCAGTTCCTGATGACGCCGTGCTCTACCCCCTACACCAGCCTATGTAGGGGGGCCGCAGGCTGCCATCCTTCTTTTTGTCCAGAACAATGGGGGAAGTGTAGGGGCTGCGACTCTCTCTGATCACCTGTGCTTAAAACAGTTCATTAATATGCTCTATACTATACTCTGACAGGGGTATGCGTCGATAACGCTGCCTAACAGGGACATCATCTAAGAGAGGGATATCGCGGGATATCAGGTTGCTGCAACACAAATCCCCATCATGCGCAGAAAAGACTGTGATATATACTGGGAGAAGGGACCTCACCTAACCCTGCTCTTGGTCAGGCAATGGAGACAGATCTATGGCCTCTATCTGATCCTGCAAAGCATTTGTAACAGATTGAGATGCCATAGTGGCTACACTGGATGGCACCTCAGTGACTCATGTGGGCAGACAAATAAACAAAAGAACTTAATCCACTCAATTATTCAAAAGTCTAATTAATAAAGTAATTGCCAGGGTGAAAATTAGATATAATAAATAAAGCTACAGGAAATAATAAAGATCCTCAAATTAGGCAGACACGTAAAATCCAAAACAAAAAGACGCCAAACCCCACTCACCCCCGTCAAAGCTCAGAGGGGGTTCTATGCTGCTTCACAGTAGAAACACATTGGTCAGCAGGAGTATTTATTATGCATGAGGTGCATTGCATTGACCATTTATGGTTGAATGTGGGCATGTACAGGCCAGATATAGAGGCAGATCCACCTAAACCATTAAATTAGCTCCCCGGTATTATTCCAAGACACATGAATTAAAACAAACGTCAAGAAAACTAGAAAGGAAGTGGCACTCCAGCAACCATGTTAAAAATCTCAAAGCCTGGAAAAATAGTGTTAAAGCATATAAGAAGACCATCCACAAAGCAAGAGCTGCCTATTACTCCAAATGAATAGAAGAAAATATAAACAACCCCAGATTTCTCTTCAGCACTGTAGTCAGGCTGACAGAGAGTCACACCTCCATCGAACCCAGTATTCCTTGAAACCTAAATAGCAATATCTTTATAAACTTCTTTAATGATGACATTCTAACTACTAGAAATAAAATCAACCATCTCCTGCCCTCATTTTTCTTTAATACCCTAGTCTGCAAAATTTGTACCAGATTTTTATGACATGAACTCAAGCTGATCTTAAGATATAATGTTCAAGAAATAACCTAGATGAAATCCAAGCTCAAGTGAATGTTTGTGCCAAATGTGAAAGAATTCCCTTTTTTGGAGATATTGTATTCACAAGGCAAAGAATGTGCTTTGTAGGGTCACAGTGACCTTGAAATTTGGCCACCACATTATATATATGTCATCCTTGAGTGTCAGTGAATGTTTGTGACAGAGGTGACGAAATCCCTTTGGGTATTCCTATAAATGTAGCTTTATCTCAGCGTTTTAATCATTTTCTGAAAATTGGAGTAAGTCAGTGATCAGAAAACTCAACATCTAAATAATTTTTGCCTTATTTCTTAATTAGGGCCCGAGCACCGAATGGTGAGAGGCCCTATTGAAATTGAAAGGATTATTAGGGCCCGAACACCTCCGGTGGGAGGCCCTATTGAAATTGAAAGGATTATTAGGGCCCGAGCACCTCCGGTGGGAGGCCCTATTGAAATTGAAATGATTCTTATTAGGGCCCGAGCACCTCCGGTGGGAGGCCCTATTGAAATTGATGGGATTATTAGGGCCCGAGCACCTCCGGTGGGAGGCCCTATTGAAATTGAAAAGATTATTATTAGGGCCCGAGCACCTCCGGTGGGAGGCCCTATTGAAATTGAAATTATTATTATTATTATTATTAGGGCCCGAGCACCTCCGGTGGGAGGCCCTATTGAAATTGAAATGATTATTATTATTATTAGGGCCCGAGCACCTCCGGTGGGAGGCCCTATTGAAATTGAAATGATTATTATTATTAGGGCCCGAGCACCTCCGGTGGGAGGCCCTATTGAAATTGAAAGGATTATTATTATTATTCTTATTTTTTTTCCGACTATTGAATCGGCTTTTTGAGGGCTTTAACGTGCTCAAAAAGTTGCTAAACTTTGCAGTAAATTAGAAAGGGGTGAAAATTTACGGATTCTGGAGTATTTGGATATGGGCGTGGCAAAATGGCTCAACAGCGCCACCTGGAACGCAGCCCCTAGGTTTCCACATGACCGATTTCCACCAAAACCGGGAAACAGGTGTATCGTGACTAATCATAGAAAAAATCCTCTTGGAGTATTATAAAAAACGCAACAGGAAGTCCGCCATTTTGGATTTAGTGGCCATTTTGACCATATTCCACGTTTTTACTTTGATATACTTGTCGTAGAGCTTTCATCGGATCAACTTCAAATTTAGACCAGTCTCATCACAACAATATGGACTACTAAAGTTATCAAAAAAATCAACTTTTCGTCAGAGCCTGTGACCGTGGCGTGGCGTCAAAGTTTGATTAAACGCCATCAAAACACGGGCGTCTGTATCTTGGACATATTTGATCTAATCAAGTCCAAACTACACACAGAAGACAAGAGTCGCAACCCGAAGACAACAACACAAAAATCGTGACTTAAAATCACAGCGCCCCCTGGTGGCAGCAGGAAATGTCTGGTTTTTGGTACGTCTCACACTTGGAAGTATTTCTCCTCATCCCCTTTGCACAACCATGTGAAACTATGTCAAATGGGTCTCAAGACATTGATAATGAAGATTTAAGATTACTGTGACTTTTCGTCAAACGCCATATTAATGGCGTGGCATCAAAGTTCATCAATTCGCCATGACACACGAAATTGCTATAACTTCGGTGTTCAAGGTTCAATCTCCCTAAAACTACATGTGTGTGTCAACAGCCCCCCCCTGAAAGCTGTCAGACGGGTTTAAGGAATGGGCGTGGCAATATAACTGACTAGCGCCCCCTAAAGGGTAGCCCCGGCACTACGATTGGCCTACAGCTACGAAAATCGACGGGGACATGTGTCTTTTCATGACAAAGAAATAAGTCTCTTGGATAGATATGCTAGAGTAAACAGGAAGCCGGCCATTTTGGATTTGGTGGCCATTTTGGCCATATTCTGCATATTTACTTTGATATACTTGTCGTAGAGCTTTCCTCAGATCAACTTAAAATTTATATGAGTCTAATCACAACAAGATGGAGATTCAAAGTGATCAAAATTTTATTTTTTCGTCAGAGCCTCTGACCATGGCATGGCGTCAAAGTTTGATGAAACGCCATCAACACACGAGTTTCTGTATCTCAGACATATTTGGTCTGATCAAATCCAAACTAGACACATAAGACAAGATTCCCGACCTGAAGACATCTACACAGAAATCGTGACTTAAAATCACAGCGCCTCCTGCTGGCTACAGGAAGTGAAGCGTTTATCCTTGCAGCAGTGACGAACGCATTCAACGCGGAGACGAGCGCTTGCTCATCCAACGTTCTCTCTTCCCCGACCGCGACAGACTTGAAACGCGCGTGTGCTCGGGCCCGTTAGTGCTACAACGTAGCCCTACTTAGGGCCCGAGCACCTCCGGTGGGAGGCCCTATTGAAATTGAAATGATTATTATTATTAGGGCCCGAGCACCTCCGGTGGGAGGCCCTATTGAAATTGAAATGATTATTATTAGGGCCCGAGCACCTCCGGTGGGAGGCCCTATTGAAACTGATAAGATTATTATTATTCTTTTTCTCCGCTTAAATGATTTGGCTTTTTGAGGGCTTTAACATGCTCAAAAAGTTGCTAAACTTTGCAGGGAGCTAGGAAGTGGTGAAAATTTACGTATTCTGGAGTATTTGGAAATAGGCGTGGCAAAATAGCTCAACAGCGCCACCTACGGATAAGCCCCACGCAGCCCCTAGGTTTCCCCATGGCCGATCTTCACCAAAATCAAGGGAAAGGTGTATCGTGACAAATCATAGAAAAAAGCCTCTTGGAGCATTATGAAAAACGTAACAGGAAGTCCGCCATTTTGAATTTAGTCGCCATTTTGGCAATATTCCACGTTTTTACTTTGATGTACTTGTCGTAGAGCTTTCATCGGATCAACTTAAAATTTAGACGAGTGTCATCACAACAATATGGAGATCTAAAGTTATCAAAAAAATCAACTTTTCGTCAGAGCGTGTGACCGTGGCGTTGCGTCAAAGTTTGATGAAACGCCATCAAAACACGGGCGTCTGTATCTTGGACATATTTGGTCCAATCAAGTCCAAACTAGACACATAAGACAAGAGTCACGACCCGAAGACAACAACACAGAAATAGTGACTTAAAATCACAGCGCCCCCTGATGGCAGCAGGAAATGTCTTGTTTTTGGTACGTCTCACACTTGGAAGTATTTCTCCTCATCCCCTTTGCACAACCATGTGAAACTATGTCAAATGGGTCTCAAGACATTGATAATGAAGATATAAGATTTCTGTGACTTTTCGTCAAACGCCATATTAATGGCGTGGCATCAAAGTTCATCAATTCGCCATGACACACGAAATTGCTATAACTTCGGTGTTCAAGGTTCAATCTTCCTCAAACTACATGTGTGTGTCAACAGCCCCCCCCTGAAAGCTGTCAGATGGGTTCAAGGAATGGGCGTGGCAATATAACTGACTAGCGCCCCCTAAAGGGTAGCCCCGGCACTACGATTGGCCTACAGCTACGAAAATCGACGGGGACATGTGTCTTTTCATGACAAAGAAATAGGTCTCTTGGATAGATATGCTAGAGTAAACAGGAAGCCGGCCATTTTGGATTTGGTGGCCATTTTGGCCATATTCTGCATATTTACTTTGATATACTTGTCGTAGAGCTTTCCTCAGATCAACTTGAAATTTATATGAGTGTCTTCACAACAACATGGAGATCTAAAGTTATTTGAGTTTTAACATTTCGTCATACCATGTGATCGTGGCCTGGCGTCAAAGTTTGATTGCACGCCATCGAAACACGAACTTCTGTATCTCAGGCATATTTGGTTCAATCAAGTCCAAACTAGACATGTAAGACAAGAGTCACGACCTGATGACATCTACAGAGACACCAACACTTAAAATCACAGCGCCACCTGCTGGCTACAGGAAGTGAAGCGTTTCTCCTTGCCACAGTTCAAAAAACACATGCAACGCGGAGACGAGCGCTTGGTCATTGAACGCTGTGTCTTCCCCGACCGCGACAGACTTTAAACGCGCGTGTGCTCGGGCCCGTTAGTGCTACAATGTAGCCCTAGTTCCTATTATTATTACATTCCAAATGAATTGGCTTTTTGAGGGCTTTAACATGCTCAAAAAGTTGCCAAACGTTGCAGTAAATTAGAGAGTGGTAAAAATGTACGTATTCTGGAGTATTTGGAAATGGGCGTGGCAAAATGGCTCAACAACGCCACCTGGACCGCAGCCCCTAGGTTTCCACATGACCGATTTCCACCAAAACCGGGAAACAGGTGTATCGTGACTAATCATAGAAAAAAGCCTCAAGGAGCATTATGAAAAAAGCAACAGGAAGCCCGCCATCTTGGTTTTGGTGGCCATTTTGGCCATATTCAGCATATCTACTTTGATGTACTTGTCGTAGGGCTTTCCTCGGATTAACTTAAAATTTAGATGAGTCTAATCACAACAAGATGGAGATCTAAAGTTATCAAAAGATCAACTTTTCGTCAGAGCGTGTGACCGTGACCTGGCGTCAAAGTTTGATTAAACGCCATCAAAACACGGGCGTCTGTATCTCCGACATATTTCGTCCAATCGAGTCCAAACTAGACACATAAGACAAGAGTCGCGACCTGATGACATCAACACAGAAACCGTAACTTAAAATCACAGCGCCCCCTGGTGGCAGCAGGAAATGTTTGATTTTTGGTACGTCTCACACTTGGAAGTATTCCTCCTCATCTACTTTGAGAAACCATGTGAAACTATGTCAAATGGGTCTCAAGGGATTGATAATAAAGATATAAGATTACTGTGACTTTTCGTCAAACGCCATATTAATGGCGTGGCATCAAAGTTCATCAACTCGCCATGACACACGAAATTGCTATAACTTCGGTGTTCAAGGTTCAATCTCCCTCAAACTACATGTGTGTGTCAACAGCCCCCCTGAAAGCTGTCAGACGGTTTAAGGAATGGGCGTGGCAATATAACTGACTAGCGCCCCCTAAAGGGCAGCCCCGGCACTACGATTGGCCTACAGCTACGAAAATCAACGGGGACATGTGTCTTTTCATGACAAACAAATAAGTCTCTGGGATAGATATGCTAGAGTTAACAGGAAGCCGGCCATTTTGGATTTGGTGGCCATTTTGGCCATATTCTGCATATTTACTTTGATATACTTGTCGTAGAGCTTTCATCAGATCAACTTAAAATTTAGATGAGTGTCTTCACAAGAAGATGGAGATCTAAAGTTATTTGAATTATAACATTTCGATATACCATGTGACCCTGGCCTGGCGTCAAAGTTTGATTACACGCCATGGAAACACGAGCGTCTGTATCTCAGGCATATTTGGTTCAATCAACACCAAACTAGGCATGTAAGACAAGAGTCGCGACCTGAAGACATCTACAAAGACAGCATGACTTCGAATCACAGCGCCACCTGCTGGCTACAGGAAGTGAAGCGTTTATCATTGCAGCAGTGCGCAAACGCATGCAACGCAGAGACGAGCGCTTGGTCATCGAACGCTGTCTCTTCCCCGACCGCAACAGACTTGAAACGCGCGTGTGCTCGGGCCCGTTTGTGCTACAACGTAGCCCTAGTTTAAAATGTTTTCCTGCATTCTGACAAATTCTGTCATTGGAAATCTAAACATCTTAACTATTGTTGAAAAATTGGCTTTATCACACACGGCTCTGCTCACTCACTCACAGAACAGCTCTCTGTCTCTCAGTCACTCAGGTTCACTGCGCATCGGGACTGTTCCATAGGCTCAGTCAAGGAAGCAGAAATGATTCGTTCATTTCCCGACTGGGTCTTCGGGTACGAGTCTTTGGAAAAATTTTCACGAGACCTGCATTGGCTCAGTAGAGGAGCGCTGGAGATGCGAGGGACGTTCACTGTCTCCCGGAGAAATGAACACTCTCTGTTTTTAGTATAGAAAGACGTGAATTATATTTGTTCATAAGTCATAATGACTGGTTTTGTTATTTTCACTTTACATTTACACTTACTTTACAGTAAAGTTAACCTCTATTAAATACAGTACAACATGACAGTTTGTATGGTTTGAAATTGTCATCTATTATCACACTGGCATTTAATTATCACGGCGAACAATTACACTGCACTAAACTTTAAGTGTTAATGTAAAGTGAAAATAACAAAACCAGTCTGTATGACTTGTGAACGAAAATAATTCACGTCTTTCTATACTAAAAACACAGAGTGTTAATTTCTCCGGGAGACAGTGAACGTCCCTCGCATCTCACTAACACACACACACACCTGGTGTGGAAATAAATGTAAAAAAAATAAAAATAAAAAAATCCTAAAAAAATGTCAAAGTTAAAAAAGAAAGTTATGTTGAACCAGCCCACTTCCGGGTTAAATCACACCCACTTCCGGGTTAGGCCACGCCCACTCCGAGTACGGATACGGATAATTCATATGGTTAACAGATACAGATACAGATAATGCTGTACTCGCTCATCCCTAATCTTTATCATTGTTCTAAATTCTGACTGATTTCCCCATTCTGTCATTGACAATCTAAACATCTTATCCATTGATGCAAATGTACCTTTATTTCTGTTTTCTAAGCAATTTCTGGCACACTGAATAACAGTGATCAAGAAACTCAACATTTTAACAATTGTTGAGAATTTAACTTTATCTCAGTGTTTCAAGCGTTTTCTGAAATTCAAGTAACTCAGTAATTAAGAAACTCAACATCTAAATCATTGTTGCAAATTAAGCCTTATTTCACAATTTTTTAAGTTTTCCTTCATTCTGACCAACTCTGTGATTGAAAAACTAAACATCGAGTTCAAAAAAACGTAAGGCCACTTGACTCTGACCTTTGTCCACCAAAATGTAATCAGTTCCTCTTTGAGAACATGTTTTTACCATATTTGATGTGATTCCCTGAAGCTTACCTTAAGGCTTTTACGTTCAAGAAAAAAACATAAACATAATTTGTGTGGCCATTGTTACCTTCAACTTTGACCTTTGGCTACCAAAATCAAGTGAGCTAATACTTGACTCCAACCAAATGTTTGTGCCAAATGTGAAAGGATTCCTTGACGGCATTCTTGAGATATCTAGTTCAGGGGAATAGGACGAACATCACGAAAACACACATAAAAAGGTGTGGTGGGAGAATGCATGTGACTGAACATTTCAAAGAAATGGAGGTGGTGAATTGATGCCAGATAATAGATCCCCTTTATCATAAACATTAAAACACCAGCCTTATTTGGGCATGTTAGGCCTAACTCCAAAGAGAAAGAGGTTGCACTTCTTTTTGATTCCTTGATTCACCATAGTAAACATTGATCAGCAGGGTCAGTAAGCAACTTGTGAAGAAACTAGTAATGTAATTACATTTTTCCTAGTTAATTTGTTAATTTGTACTTAAAGCAGATGTTTTTACAGAACTGCACTATTTATTCCCCCTCCAACACTGATGTAAGAGGTTGCTGGTATCTAAGTCAGTGCTAGCAACAGTACTGCAGACTTTCATCTTAAAAACTCAAATAAGACATTTGGCCTTTCTGATTTATTTAATCTCTTAAACAGAGAGATAAAATAGGATTTAGGATCACTAAATGTGTGGTTGTATGAGTTATTTTTCTGTTGTCAGTGTATTAACAACAGTAGATAGACTTCAGCAAACCCCCAGTTCGGAGAAGCACGGGCAACAGCCCAGAAGTAAGTATTTAACTATTACAGAAGGGGGACGGAATTTTTTGACATTGAAAAAAGGTGCAAGCCTAGATCCTTTGTTTGTTTGGTTTAATGTGGGACTTCAGTGTTTTAGGACAGTTCAGAATCACCAAAGACAAACAATAGCACAAATACAAATTAGTGATTTTGCCTATGGAGTTCAGTTGATGTTTGAAGTTGATAAAAATATCTTTTGTTGCTTATGCCATAAGGGTGAGTTGAGGGGTATTCAGCTGTTAACATGCAACTTCACCACTAAATTCTAGACGCTGAACCTTTAATCTTGTAAGAATCATACAGTAACTGAAATCCAATTTTAAGCCTTCTGTGCAGAAGGTAAGCCTTTGTCACACTTCTACAGTCATCAATTACCTCTTTTCCTTTGATGATGCACATGGTCAGGGGTCCCTCTCTGATGGCTTCCTTTTTGAAATCCTGTCAAACACATTTTAAAGGGGCCATATTTTACACCTTTCTGGGATTTCATTTGAGGTATTGTTAACCCTAAGATGATATATCAGTGGTTTAAAGTGGAAAAAACTGCTGCAATGTGTATTTCCATGTACTGTCTTCTGCCACTCTCTGGAGCTGCAGACAGAACAGCTGTTTTCGCCTGCTGGAGTGGTACCGGCTGGGTGGGACTGAGAGAGGAGTGCGACCCCGAATTACATCATACGGGGGAGGAAGTACGAAACGAGACTTTTCGATAACATACAGTATTTCTTATAATGGACTGAGTGAAAAAGTCTGCGGAGTGAGCCCAGAAAATGTATTTTACACAATATGGGCCCTTTAAATCAGTATTTAGAAGTCTATGTACTATATACTGTTTTTAAATATTGACTATAACAGTCAAAAGTTGTCCAAACAACTTTTTGATGGGTACTGTATCGTAGAAGACAATTGTAGTCTCATTGAAGAATGCAAATTAATTGTTTTTTTCCACCACACAAAGCGATATGAATGGTTTGCGTATAAAGTATAAGTACAGACATAAAAGTTATTCTTAGGTTAGAAAAAATCTATTTAGTACATTTATTAAATATTTCTCAAGGGTGGTCTCACAGTTAGAGATGGAATAATGGTAAGAGAAGCTTAGAAAAATATTTAACTCTAACCAAATAACCCAAGTGTAACCACTTAGTGTATCCATATATCCATCATGTACAAAAGCCAGACATAAGATAATCACAATTATATGAATTTTAAACATTACCTGCCTCAATGAGTTCAGCATGGATTGTTTTTTTGTAGAAGCCATCCCATCCTTTTCCGAAAATGCACCAGGAGTTTGGTAGTGTAAGTGTCCAACATTTAACATTCAACATCTAAAGTTCGCTCCTCTTTGATCTAAAACAAAAGGTTACACAAACACAACAGTATTAATACAGCCCAGCATATTAAAACAATACAAAAGTTATCTCAGTGTTTAATATTGAGCAGCAATATAAACTGCTGTTTTCATAATTACCATACAGTTGAACCAATACTTCTGTTAAAGGTGACATATTATGCCCATTTTACCGCAGTTGATATGGTTCATTGGGGTCTTAATGAAATGTCTGAAACATATTTTGGTGAAAATACCACAAGGATCATTTAAAACAGCACCCTTTTACCCTGTCTAAAGCAGCCCTCCTCAGATTGACCTGTTTTGAGTGCCCCCTCCCCCCTCCTTCACGAGATACAAGCGCCCAGATTTTTAGCTATCTATTACCTCTGTAGAAATATGGATACTGGAGACGAAGATACAATATTGCAACCATATCGTTTTGAACCAGTCAGGTAGGTCGAAGCCTGGCTTGCGTAATAAAAGATAACTGGACTGGAGACAGAGATCTGGAAGAAACTGATATGTTCTCTCCTATACTACAGTGCAGACAACAGGATCCTTTGTTTCACAAAAGGATGTTAACAAGACAGCAAACCAAGACCACTGTGAGGTATTATTTCTATTGGCCTACAATAGAAAACTAAATTGTTGATGCATACTTACTGGGACAAGAAATGTGAACATTGGCCAGAAGGTGGCCCTAAAGAAGAGGAAACTATGGTCTCTGAGCAGAGGCCAGTCAGCACATCTCTGACTCACATCACAATATCAGACTCAGTGACATCAGTCTAAAGCACAAATTATACCTTCTGTATCTGGATGTTTTGAGTGCCCCCCCCCCCCCCCCCATACCCAAATGAACGTGTAGAAGCACTACATAAGTGGAATTTTCATAATATGTCACCTTTAAACAATGTTAATGAAAGATACTTATGTTCTGCATTATTAAATTCACCAACAAACAAATGTAGTGTTATACATCATAACACATTTTGGCAAGCAGAAGGTGCATAACTTAAGACATGAGGACCCCTTTTTCAGCAACTGAAAACATGTTTTTCCAAAATTTGCTGGTGGGTGTTGATTGGTAATTAAATCATTTTTCTCAGTGTAAAGCAGTAATAACCGAGTTCATGTTGAAGCATGCAAAAAATGGGAAAATCTTGATAGATGTTTTCTCTGCAAACAAGATTTCCCTCCTGCTCATGATCAATCTGATTGTGACAGAGGGTCAGTGTGTTTGTGTGGGCGAGAGCGAAAGGCAAAGGGAGATGTCTTTCTGTTCTTTTCTATGTCTTTTGGTTTTTAATTTGTTTAAATAAACTGCAGATCCCGCAATTTAGCAGCCACATTAACTACAGGATGTTCACCTGCACACTCAAATTCTCGATGTCCACACAGCACCCTTTCATGGAGGTACAGTAGCTGCGGCTGAGAGGGGATGGCAGATTTGGCAGATTATTAAAGGGGATATATTATGAAAATTCCACTTTTTTAGTGCTTCTACATGTAAATTTGGGTATCTGGCATTTTTACCGAACCAAAAACTCTGGAAAAAAACAACTCCTGCCCTTTGTTATGGTCCCTCTAAGTCAGAAACTTGGATGTTCCATTTTTTTAAAAACCTCAGTGTTCCGCTGCAGATCTGAGTCAGATAATACTTTACAGATGGAGCTTTACGCCGGGTTTACACCGCACGCCAAAGCACCACGTCTTGCAGCGCCAAGGAAAGCCAGGCGCCTCTTATCCACCCCCCTGTTAAATCTTTGTGCGGCTCACATGGGCTGCGATGTGAACAAAGTATGTTACAGACATTTCATTAAGACCCCAAGGAACCATATCAATTTATGATAAAATGGGCTTTAAGTGGGATGGATTTTTGTTCATTTTGGTTTACAGGGGATCACATCAACATTCATTCCCCACAAATTGACTACTGGGTGGGACAATTTATGAATCAATCAAATTAATTTGTTTAACAGATATTTAAAAAACACAATTAGTAATTTGTCATATGGCTTAACAAGTTGCGATATCCTCTGTCCTTAACCCTCAAGGTTAAGAAAAAAATTTAACTATTACCAAGGAAAAAAAAAGTATAAACCTCAGAGACAGCCGTAAGTGAGTGATCCCACTTCCAGGACGGACCAAAATGCAATAGGTGTCACTTGTAGCTGAACATATAAACAAAATTGCCCTATTTACAACTGTTTTTAACATAATGGAAAAGTGTGTCAATGTTTAAAGTATTTGTACATGATAAAATGTCTGATAGAGATGAAGAGAGCAGTAATGACAAATTAATTGAGGAGTTATTGTCAATAAAATATATATATTTTTTAATAATAAGTTTGTAGCACTTAAATGGCACTTGCTTATAGCACTTTGTAGTTTGGCTTTCTTGAAGAAAATGTTACTTTCTTGATTCTTGTTGTTCTGGGTTTGTACCCTCATGATCCATCATTCATTTTCATGAGGTTCTTTGCATTGCCCATTAATGGTTGAACGTGCATATTTTATATATTTACTTTTTTTTGGGCTTAAGTGATTTTGTTTTTTTTCTGCACATTTACACCTTTAGTATGAATCCTACGCACTGTTGTATAAATGAGGCTACAGGTTACACTGGGGTTGCTGTCGCTATCTATTTAAACCACTGGAGATCTGATTTTACAAGATTAATAGCTCCTTAACTTTTCCAGCATCAGGTAGGTTCGAGTGTTAAGGTCATAGCTACAAGATGAATATTTCTAGAGTAAACAGCTCATCATGAAATTCTATGAAAATTGACATATGCTTCACTAAATAATGCCTTTAATTAAGAACTGACTCATTAAACATATAGGCAGCAACAGTTTACAAAGTTTTTCATTCAAACACCTGTAATATTCCTGTAATATTGTTATATAGACTTCAGATTGTTTAATAATTGTATAGAGCAGGCGAGGCTAAACTCCAGCCACTGGGTAATACACAGCCCACAAGATAAATACAAATAAGTAAGCATCTAAAAAATGCAAACATTTTAAAGACTGAAATAGTGAAGAGGTGACCACATTTTCAAGGTATGCCCATCAGGTCATGGTCAGGAGGAAGGAACCACACACGTCATGTGGAATGTTGATTTTACAGAGTAAAAATGATAAACGATACACTATCCGGTGTGTCTGATTCATGGGTACACCCACTATGATGAAAAAGGTAAATTTCAGCATAATTTCAGTTGGCGACATGTTTAACTGGATGCGTTGCATGGACAAATACTCTTGGATAAAGTTAATGCTCTCTGCTACAGTTTGGTGGCCAAACAGCTTTCATTCAAGACAAAGCTGAATCCTAATTCTTAAGGAGAAGCTGTGATGGAGTGGGTTGTTGCTACTGTGGCACTAGAACCAGACAAAGTAAACCTGTTCATCTTATTGTTATGGCTATAACCAACTGAGAATAGCATCATCCATGTCTTTAGTACTAATCAAACAATAATTTCCAGCCATCCCATTGGAGAGACTTGTAATATACCCTGACGTCCCACATCAGGAAGACCCTGGAGGCTCATCCCAGAGCACCTCAGGCCCATGGTCAGGCCACACTTGGATCCCCCTCCAGTTTGCCTAACAGCCCCTGCTAGGACTTGAGGACAACATCATCTACCTGCTGAATCAAGTCTAGACCCACCTGGACAAGCTCATATTTTGTGACTTCTCAAGTGCTTTCATCACCATACCCTACTGGGCGAGAAACTCACTGCGATGCAGGTGGACGCCCCCCGTCGTGTCCTGGACTGTGAACTACCTGACTGGCAGACCACAGTATGTGCGCTTGCAGCACTGTGTGTGTCTGACAGAGTGGTCAGTAACAACGGGACCAACAGGGGTAGTCCACTCCCCCACCCCTCTACACCACGGACTTCTGCTACCAGACAGAGTCCTGTCAAACCCCCCTGAAGTTTTCTGATGACTCTGCAATAATTGTATGCATCAGCAAGGGTGAGGATGCTGAATACAGGGCTGTGTTGGGTAACTACATGTAGCTCATCATGACAAAGAAAAAGGATCTGGTTGTGAATTTGAGGAGGGTCATGACAACGGTGACCCCTGTTTCCATGGATAGAAACAGGGGGTCAGCGTGGACATTTTGTCGAAGAGTATTAATACCTGGTAGTGTTCATAGACCGTAAGCTGGACTGGGCTAAGAACACTGATTTCTTCTATGAGAAGGGCCAGAGGCGCCTCTATTTCCTGAGGAGACTGAGGTCTGTTAACATCTGCCGGACTAAGCTGAGGATGTTTTATGAGACGGCTATGTGGTGGCTAGTGCTCTCCTGTTTGCTATTGTGTGCTGGAGAAGCAGCCTGAGGTTGGCGGATGCCAACAGTCTCAACAAACTGATCAACAAAGCCAGTAACGCTGTGAGGGTGGTATCAGACAGGAGGATGCTGTCTAAGTTACATGCCATCCTGGACAATGTCTCCCACCCTCTCCAAGACAAACACAAGAGCACGTTCAGTGCAATACTGAGACCACCAAAATGCACCACAGAGCGCCATCCAACTATACAACTCCTTTATCTGAGTGCCAGACACTGAGTCAACAGACTGGACTCATTACAATGCCAGCAATATCTGCACATATCCATGCTTGCATTCAATACTGAATGTACAGAACACACATATTGTATATATTTCATATTTTATTGCATTGTATTTTATATACATTTTTTTAATCTTTATATGCTTATATTTCTACTCTTGCATGGAGCTATTGTAACAAACACAATTTCCCCCTGGGATCAATAAAGTATTTCTGATTCTGATATAAATGTACTGTATATATCTATAAGACAATGCTAGGGCAGGCATTGCAAACTAGCTTATAAGACAAGGTGTGGTATGTGGTATTTGGCCATACTGTGTGCAGTGGGCCCAGATACTAAGGCCCAATCCCCTTAGCCCTACCTCTTGTTTTTTAGGGTTTAAATCTTTCCCTACAGAGTGGGACAGCACTTCAAGTAGAGGTTACAACATCAGTAGTCCTCGCAAAAACCCAACACATCATCAGTAGCATGAAAATCATGCAAAAAAGATTGCTAGCTTGCTAATGCTAGAATGCTAAGGCCAGAGCACTTGCAATCTTTTTTTCTTTTAATGTTGTTGTGAAAAAGTGTACCATAATACATCGAAATTATATTAAACTACGATATTACAATCATTATCGTAATTTTTAAATCCTAATTAATGGGAAAAATATTTGATTTGCCGGTGATTCGCAAGGCATTCTGGTTACCTCTCCTTATGAAGTGAGGGTCTGAAAAATCTCCGTCCCAACAGGTATTGGGAGGTAGGTTTCTCAACCTCCTTTCTGTTTCAAAACGTCTGATTCGTCCAGAATCTAATGGTGTCCTACTTACACAAGTGGAATTTGTCTCCCCCTACAGTTACGTCAGAGGTTGGTTCTAACGGTGTAGTGGTTGTTGGTCCAACTTTGACACAATTTTAAATCTTATAGTTTTCGGAGGCTTCTGTTTTAAACCCTACTAAGTTTCAGAGGCACTTCTTCAGACTCCATTAGATTCAGGCAATGTCTAACTACCTTTAAAGAACAATTATTACATTACTGATTACATTTCTTTCATGTTGATTAAAAAGTATGTGTAACAAAGGATTTGTCTATTAAGGGTGTAAACATAAAATAAAATATTATTAAATTAAATGATTACATTTCTTTATGCTGGATATGTATATATATATATATATATATATGCATGATATGATACTCAACTATTAATTGAGACACAGCATAGACTGAAGTGAACACACTGCTGCAACATCATCAGACCTGTGTGTCTATATCCCACCTGTCTGTCCACTGTCTCACTCTCTCTCTCTCTCTCTCTTTCTGTGCGTGTGTGTGTGTGTGAATGGGCACTGTAGGAATGCAGCCAGTGCTGTACTCAGTAAGGGAAGCTCTGGAAGGTAGACCGCACTGGACCAGGACCGGAACTGAAATTTGTTATTTCAGGTATTTTTTTAACATCATCATTACAGAGGGACAATGGAAAATGTGATTTCATAAAAAATTTAAACTTGACTTCATTCATTCATTTTAACAACCACTGTACATAATTTAACTTGCAGTATCAATTCTTATTTCCTCCACTTTCTCCTCAAGAAACCACTTTTGTCCAGCTCAAGGAAGAAGAAAAACAAACTTTTACACTCTGACCTTTACCATCAACTTCAAACACAACGAGGATGTCTGCTACCTGGCCTACCATTATCCCTACACATACTCTGCCATGAAGGTAATCACTCATCCATCCACCCACCCACCCATCCATCTATCCAATACTTTCATGTATGAGACATTTACCCCCATGAATTAATTAAAATTCTTAATAATTAAAACATCTCGCAACTCGCTCAGCAATATCGTTGAACGTGTTAAAAAAGTCATGCAGTTCATGGTATCTTCAGGACTGGTAAATGTGCACTTATGGAACTGAACTTGCTTGTATTTCTTGAAAACGTTTCACTTAATCCAAGAGGCTCTAATTGACTAGTACTTGACTGGACTTGAAGATCATGAGCCTGGAGGAATAGTTGAGGGCTATACTAAACAAAACTACATACTACAACACTACTGACATATTAACATAATTAGAATATAGTTTAGACAACAAGATAATCAAAGACAAAGAAAGCATAATCAGTGAAATGATCAGAATCCAACATGCGGTAATCACTATCAGCATAATTAAATCAGTTTGAGAAATTTTTTAATGATATGGTCACTGGAACCTTTAGCTTTCACAATTGAAACATGATCACTTTATCAGTGAGTCGGAGTGAATTGTGTCAGACGTATTGAGATTCCCTGAGGGCAGTCACAATATATCACATTCACAGAAGCATGACCTTTTGACTTTTAACCACTAAATTTAATTATTTAATCTTTGAGTCCAAGTGAATGTTTGTATGAGATTTGATGAAATTCCCTCATCCAACCTCAAGTTATGACATTAATATCACAACATAAACTGCTAATGCTAAATGTCAAAGGATTGACGGCATAGCAGATATATCACCTTCACAAGGCAAAAAATATGTTTTGTGAGGTCATAGTGAGCTTGACCTTTGACCACCAAAATCTAAACAGTTGATACCTGAGTCCAAGTGAATATTTGTACCAAATTTGAGGAAATCCCATAGAGGAATTCTTGAGCTATCGCAATCACGGGAAAAGGACAAAAACATAATGCGTTTTGCCATTGGCTATTGTCAGGTTGGGGGCATAAACAAGGAAAAGTCGAATTAATTCCCAAACAGTGTCGTCGCCGGGAACTACGCTTGACCTTGTCTCCGTCGATTGGACATACGTGTTTGTTGATCCAGGATTTAAGAAGGAATAATTAGACACTTATATTAGCCTGACGTTGTCATACTCATTATTCTAGTCAGAATATGAGTCTGATACTGCTCCATTGGGCTGTGATTATGGGGCGTGTTTCAACCGAACCAGGAAACAAAATGCCTCTTCGCTTAATTGGATAGACCTACAACCATCAGAGCAACGTAGTATGTGACGTATGTCAAGCGACGCATAGTTGTTGTCAGTTGTCTGTTTCACGAGTTTATTCACTCTCTAAATAAATAAATGGAAATGCTGCAAATGCCGCTCCTAAATCCACCGGAGGCAAAGCCCCCAGGAAGCAGCTGGAGACCAGGGCTGCTCGTGAGAGCCCCGGCCGCTGGCGTCGTTAAGAAGACTCACTGCTACCGGCCCGGGACCTTAACCGGCCCGGGACCGCTACCAGCCCGGGACCGTTACCGGCCGGAAGCGAGGCTCTGAAATCTACGGAGCTGCTGATCCGCAAGCTGCGCTTCCAGAGCTCCGCTGTCATGGCTCTGCAGGAGGCCAGCGAGGAGTAAAAACGGCAGTTAATCGTTTTTTTTCAAGCATACACTTACTTGTTGCTCCAACATTAATTGCAACAGCGTCCCAACATGTGTCTTTTTTGTCTCATATGTGCTGAGGAGCATATAGCCCCCCCCCCCCCCCCCCACACACTCTCTTTTTATTTATATGACTGCTTGTGTGGCTGCAGCATCGGGGCCAGCTGATAAATTGAACTTTTTGACTTTTAATAACCCTACATAGTTTTGCGTTTAATTTATTTCAAAGTAGGCCTACACTTGCCTGTGTATTTTCTTCTCCTCCTTATAAGCATTTGGTGTTTCCCTTTGTTGTAACAGGTAAATATACATAAAATGTCAACAGTTTTCTTTATTGTTGTTCTATAATTTCATAAATGCAATAATCTACAGATTAGTATAGTATAACTTTATATAAAAATGTATTAGCTTTGTTATCAAATATGTTTTGCGGCTCCAGACAAATTTTATTTGGGGGAAGAGGGGGCAAAATGGCTCTTTTGATAGTAAAGGTTGCCGACCCCTGCTATAGACCTGTAGGAGGGATATCTAATGGACAACCTAAGTACTGAAAGCTAGACTAGTATGCAGTTGTAGACACAACACAGGGCGTCCCTGGACCTGAGAAGGGAAGATAAGGAGTTTAATGTGGCTATTAAATGTGACTAAAACTAGTCTAAAATGTAATTAGTTTTCGTCGACTAAAACTAAGAAGGATAAAAATGACTAATATGCATTTTCGTCTAAAGACTAAGACTAAATCAAAAATAGCTGCCAAAATTAACACTGTGTCAAGGAGAAGCCATGAGTCACGAATTAAAACACATTATATAGAGAAAACTGGGTATGGCCTGAAAGGAGGGAAGGTTTCAATCCTCAAATGGGAGAAGAGCACTCGCCCCAATCTTTATGGGTCTTTTTGTATGCCCATTGATGGGCTTGTTATCTTCAGATTTAAACGTGGTGGCACAGGTTAACCTTTGAGATGTGACAACACTACCTACATGTAAACCCCGGAGTGAAAGTTCAACAGGTACTTTCCTGTGTGGAAAAGAAGCGGTTGAACACCTGCCAGTGGAGTGGAGACCACAAAGTTGCATCTGATGAGAAGAAAAATAATGATGTGCAGAGTAGGCGATGGGATTCATCGGATAGTGGTGATTTAGATTCTAGTGAAGCTGAATGCTCTGATTTGGACTAACAATGTCCTTATTATTCACCAGTTACATTGTTAGAATAATGTGTAGCATTTAACAACATGAAAGCATCCTGTGATTAACAATTTCATGTCTTTTTTTAATGACCAAAAGGTAAAATTATTGGGGTACAATGATTTCTTATTGGCATGTTTCAAGTGTTTTTCGTTCCCTTCTTAAGTTACAGTTATTAAATAAAACTTATTTCTGATATTCTTTGTTTTTGTCCTTCCATAATAAGTAATGTATAAAGGCCATACACCACCCATCTCCTGGGGACCTGGGGGCTGATTTGTGTATAAAACTTTACATTTTTGCTCTCCCGGATGGTGGCCATCTTGGATTTTGGGGTCAACAGGATGTCTTAATGTCAAAATGATGTCAGAATCATAATCTTTATGGTCAATTTACCATAAAAAGTGTATTCATACATTATTGTAGGTGCTCTGGTAAAAAAGTTACTTTTACAAGATGGTGCAGGCTACCATTTTTGATTCGGCCCTCTGGCGAAAAATGCCGCATTTTTGCGAGGGACATGGGGGAATTTTTTTTTATAAAAGGTGTAAAGAAGTCAAATCAGTCGTCAAAACATATTTGCCAGAGAATGGTCACGGAATTGAGGATCCTGACCCTACTATACTAGTAGGTCAACTGTGGGTGAGTTTGCAGGTGTGCCTTCCTCCCAGGCCTGCATAACCTATTTGCAGAGTACATGTTCTATTTTTCCATTAACTGACACCACACATTTATGCAATGATAGCAGTTTGACAATTGTCTTGCAGGCTTCTGCCCTATTGAGCAATACTAAAGGTCACATAAGTTCATTACACATCCTGTATGTGTGTGCGTTAATGCACCAGATACTGTGAGCGTGCAAGCAAATTAAATTTTATATAATCACAACAGACACAAATAAGCAGACAGCATTTTCACATGTATGTACAGTGCTTTATATAGAGAAAAAACTAATTGATTACAAAATTAGCTGCCAGCTACTTTTTTTATCGATTATAATACATTAAATAGATAAATTGCTGCAGCACTTCATCTAGTCTATGTTTAATTCACATACAACAATGTACAGCTCTATGGTCGCAGAGAATGCTCTGTCACTTTTGTGGTGCGCATGAAGTTGTCAGTATCTCATGGTTCCGCTTTTCATAACAGCAAATAAGATCTGTAACTCGCTGTTAGTTACTGTTGTCTCATGTGGCCATCAGTAGGCGTCGATAAATTATTTTTTGATGCATTGCATTGCGATGCGGATGTGGACGACTTTTTGCATCGATGCGAAGACAGAACATAATCAATTCATGTTTTCCACTACGTTTATTTCTTTAGCGATGTCCCACCATGGTATAATTATGACCACCGCTGCTTCAAGATCAGGACAGACCACACTAAAGGTCTGGTCATCTTATACTAGCGGCTGGGGTGGTTGTGGCTGAGGGATAGAGTGGTCGTCCTCCAACCAGAAGGTTTGCTGTTCAATCCTCAGTCTTCCCCATCTGCATGCTGAAGTGTCCTTGGGCAAGATACTGAACCCCTAAATGGCCCTTCATTGATGTTGAATTCACTAAATGTAAGTCACTTTGGATAAAAGCGTCTGCCAAATGATATGTAATGTAAATGTAATCGTTTTTCAGGGTTTCCTGTCTGCCTCCTGTCCCTATGACCTGCACACACTTTAATAATACAATACAAACGCAGACATGTAAGAAATAATGAAAGTATGTTGCTATATTTATCTTTCTCTTCAGCTGGTTCAATGACCTTTGGAAGATAGTTTATGTTTTTGCTTGAAGTGGCATGATTGTCAGTGCGCGCTTTGTCTGTGGGCCTTGTCCATTGAGTAAAATATCCTGCATACTGCTTAGATTGCATTGCATCTATGTAGTAGCATTGTTGTGGGGAGTGACTTCCCTATTGGTTCTCACCTAAATCTGATGTTCATATCAGAGGTTTTCTGAGGGGAACTAACATGCTTTTGTAACATAATTAAAAGGGTTCATATTAAATCCCACTAAATGGGATAACAGCGCCACCTGGTGTGGTGAATATGTACCTGCAGGGAAGCGGTGAGCCCTAGGGGCAAGGGATGGTGGTTATTCCTCAAAGGTATCGAGTTAGTGTATACATCTCCTGTGGATGGCACCCAGGCGGATCATTTACCCCACCTAATGTCTCTTTTGTCAGACTTGGATAAATGTGGTGCCAGAGCAACACTGAACAGGATCGGCACGGCTAAACTCAAACGATGTGTCCCTCTACAACCGATGCAACATTTAGTTGGGGCTAAGTTGCATGCTTCTGATGTATCAGCAGTGGGAAGGGCAATCGTCATTGAACCCACCCTGTCCAACACTAGACCTGCACATATTCTTGTAGGGAGAGTTGAGACTTCCTTGTCATGAGATGGCTGGGTTCCAGTGAACGTCTTAAATCCGACTGGAAAGCGGCTCACCCTTAAGAGAAATGCAAAGGTTGCAGATGGGTCCCCCTGTCTTCCTGTTCAGGACTTATTTCAACCAAAGCAAATCCAATCCAGTACACGTACAATTCACACCCTGAAGCAAGGTCAGAGGAAGAAATGTCACGCATCTTGAGTGACTTGGCAAGATTTGGACCTTTTAACTCGTCAAGTGTCTACAGAGTGGAAAGATAAACTGCTGCAGATCATTGAGCAGTAAGAGTACATCTTCTCAAGGAACAAAATGGACTGTGGTGAGGCAAAGGACTTTGTTCACAGACTCTGTTAATGAATGATAAGCCCTTCAGACTTCCATATAGACGTTTCCTCATCAGACCGACACTCGCTGCACTTGGTGGAAATGTGTTTTCCTCCACGATGGACCTCACATCAGGAATCTAAAGGATGCCCCAAGGCCTGACAATTAGCCCTCCCGCTTTCTTATGGATGATGATGTCCAACTTTGGTTATGAGACCTCCACAAGCCTGTAATTCTCCCTGGTTGATCTTTTGGTTTATGCTCAATCCGAACAGGTCACACTCCAGCGTCCGCAGATGGTTTCTCATGCCTTTATGCTAACAACTTGAAGCTCTCACCTAAAAAGTACCGCTTTCATCGCATAACATCATAGGTTAAGATGGTGATAAGACTGAATCAAGTAATGTGCAGGCTATAAATGATGTGCAGGAAGCCGACCTGATGCATCTGATGGAGAGACACTATCTGCTAAGAAAATCTGATCTTTCCAAAGTATGGTCCTCTACTACCATCATTTTATCATGTTCTGCCGAAGCTAGCCACTGTTCAGCGAAGGTAGAGGCAACAAACCAAAGTTTGAAAAAGCCCAAGTGAGACTGTTACCAACTGATTGGACTGATGAGTGCGGAGAGACTTTCAGAGTTTTAAAACATGAGCTTGTGCACAGTGTTACACTAGCACATCATGATTTTAATGCCCCATTCATCCTTGCAGTTGATGCCTCTTTTGATGTAATCGGAGCTGTCCTCTCACAAATGCTGTTGTGTATTGTTATTCCATTTAGTTTGTTCCCTCAGGGCCTCCGTAATGCCCCACTGTTTACCTGCATTGAATGCTGGGTATTCTCTGTCCTGTGAAACAAACCAGTAAAGAAGGCACGTTATTTACATCACTGTCTCATGTCTCATCATTTCTTAGTTGTATCAGTGTGCTATACAACAAAACTGGCGACGAGGATGGGATCGTTCTCAAGTTTCTGTGATTATTTTCGGTGAAAGGTCCGAGGTTCAGAGCCGCAGCTCTGGAGAGAAGGAGCGAGGCGTCGCTGCTCAGCCGCAGAAACCCCGTCCCCAGTGAGAGACGCGAAGAAAACGAGGAAGTAGCTGGTGACGAGTGAAGCTGGCTAGCTTCCAACAGCACGTCAGCGGGAGTGGGACAGTTCGCCGCGGGAGAAAAGGGATTCTTCACGAGTGTTGGAAAAAAAAAGGGCAGTGAGTAAAAGTGAGACAATGGCTGCACTGATTGGAAATATAGGACAATTTGATGAATCTGTGGAGTTCATACACAGAACGTTTTGAGTACTTTGTGTTAGCTAATAGCATCAAAGCAGAGGTGATGGTGCCAACGTTTTTGACTGTCATGGGAGGAAAAACTTTCAATCTACTGCGCAGCCTAGTGACACCTGAAAAGCCTGGTGACAGATGTATGAGGAAATAGTGGCTACTTTAAAAGCACAGTATTCTCCAAAACCACTGATCATTGCTGAGAGGTTCAGATTCCACAAGAGAAATCAAGAGGGGGAGTCAATCTCACAGTTTGTGGCAATCCTGAAACAGTTATCAGAACACTGTGAATTTGGACGTTCTCTAAATGACACTATACGTGATAGGTTAGTGTGTGGCATGCGCAGTGGGACAATTCAGAAACGTCTATTGACTGAGAGTAACTTAACATTGCAGAAGGCAATAGAAGTGAGTACTTCAATGGAAATGGCAAACAAAGATGCTCAGCAGCTAAGTGCATCAACCCAAGTGCATAAGGTGTCTACGGATTTCAGATACAAAACCGTAGGTGGCAAGCCATGCTATCGCTGCGGGAAACCAGGTCACCAAGCAGAGGAGTGTTGGTGCAAAGACTTAGACTGCAGAAGTTGTCGCAAAAAGGGTTACATTAGAAGCAAAAAGGGACAGTCATCCAAAAATACTGAACAAAGGAAAAGTGACTTCAGGAAGTACAAAAAGAAAGTTCACAAACTGGAACACACAGAGGAAGACAAAAGTGACACCCCATCTGAAGGGGAAGAGTCTGTGCATATTTTGTCTTTTTCAGATGATGGGCATGGATACTGGGTTACACCGTTACTGGACGGAAAAGCAGTATGGATGCAAGTGGACACAGGAGCAGCTGTATCCTTGGTGTCTGAGGTTGTATACAAGGAGATATCACCTCACACCACAGCCAACTAAGATCACGCTGAAAACGTACACTGGTGAGACTGTACCAGTGAGAGGAATCGTGACTGTAACAGTGAAGCTCAACAAACAGAAGGTAAAGCTACCACTCTACATTGTGAAGGGCAGTCAGCCAGCTTTGCTAGGACGCACGTGGCTGGAAAAGATCAAATTAAACAAAAGTTGAGGACATAAACCTGCAAGGAATATTGAGGAAACATGCTGAAGTGTTCAAGGGAGAACTTGGTAGTATGAAGGACATAACAGTTAAATTGACAGTGAAACCAAACAGCAAGCCCAAATGCTTCAAAGCCAGGCCTGTCCCATATGCCATAAAGCCAAAAGTTGAAGCTGAACTAGACAAATTAGTCAAGAGTGAAGTACTGGACCCAGTAAGTGTTAGTGAATGGGCTACACCAGTTGTTCCAGTCATGAAGAAAGACGGATCCATCAGACATTGTGGCGACTTCAAAGTCACTGTTAACCCTGTCTTGATAGCTGAACAGTATCCATTACCCCTCATTGACGATCTGTTTGCTGGTTTAGCTGGAGGACAGAAATTCAGTAAGATAGACTTATGTCAGGCCTATCCTCAAATGCATGTTGACAAAGAGTCACAAGAACTGTTGACCATAGTGACTCACAAAGGACTGTTCAGGTACCGGAGGCTTCCCTTTGGGATCACCTCAGCCCCGGCCTTGTTGCAGAGAGCTATGGACCAGATATTGAGTGGGTTCACCGGTGTCCAGTGTTACCTCGATGACCTTCTCATCACTGGTAAAGACGAACAGGAGCACCTGAGAAACCTTGACGCCGCACTACAGAGACTGGAGGAGTACGGACTGCGGGTCCGGACGGACAAATGTGAGTTTTTCCAATCTTCAGTTGAGTACCTGGGCCACATTATCGACGGTGCTGGGCTGCACAAGGCACCATCTAAGGTTAAAACTGTCAAGGAAGCTCCATCCCCACAAAATGTGAGTCAGCTGCGATCATTCTTAGGACTACTGACGTACTACGCAAAGTTTGTGCCGAACCTATCAAACATGCTAAAACCACTGCATGAACTTTTGAACAAAACCACACAGTGGAAGTGGTCAGACAGATGTGAGGAAGCTTTTAAGGAAGCTAAAAGAGCCTTAGTCCATTCAGAAGCCCTCACCCACTTCAACCCCGACTTGCCATTACAGTTAGCGTGTGACGCATCGCCTTATGGTATTGGTGCTGTGATCTCACACATAATTAGTGATGTGTCGGTCGTGAACGATTCGTTCACTATGAACGAATCCTTACAAGGACTCGGGAGTAACGAGTAGGGATGAGCCGGATACTCTGCTGAAACGAGTATCCGGTACGGATAAAGCACTTTTGCCGAGTACGAGTTTTAGACGAGTAATCGGAGTCATTATCTGTGCTCGGACTGAATGAAAATCCTCACACAGCGTCACAGCGCTCCGCCCGTCACACACGGCTCTGCTCACTCACTCACAGAACAGCTCTCTGTCTCTTAGTCACTCAGGTTCACTGCGCATCGGGACTGTTCCATAGGCTCAGTCAAGGAAGCAGAAATGATTCGTTCATTTCCCGACTGGGTCTTCGGGTACGAGTCTTTGGATCATTTTTCACGAGACCTGCATTGGCTCAGTAGAGGAGCGCTGGAGATGCGAGGGACGTTCACTGTCTCCCGGAGAAATGAACACTCTGTGTTTTTAGTATAGAAAGATGTGAATTATATTTGTTCACAAGTCATAATGACTGGTTTTGTTATTTTCACTTTACATTTACACTTACTTTACAGTAAAGTAAACCTCTATTAAATACAGTACAACATGACAGTTTGTATGGTTTGAAATTGTCATCTATTATCACACTGGCATTTAATTATTACGGCAAACAATTACACTGCACTAAACTTTAAGTGTTAATGTAAAGTGAAAATAACAAAACCAGTCTGTATGACTTGTGAACGAATATAATTCACGTATTTCTATACTAAAAACACAGAGTGTTCATTTCTCCGGGAGACAGTGAACGTCCCTCGCATCACACACACACATACACGCGCACACACACACACACACACACACACACACCTGGTGTGGAAATAAATTTAAAAAAAAGTCATAAAAAAATTTCAAAGTTAAAAAAGAAAGTTATGTTGAACCAGCCCACTTCCGGGTTAAATCACACCCACTTCCGGGTTAGGCCCCGCCCACTCCGAGTACGGATACGGATAATTCATATGGTTAACAGATACAGATACAGATAATGCTGTACTCGCTCATCCCTAGTAACGAGTCCTCTCAATGAGAGATTTGTTCATTTTCTTGTGGCCGCGCATCGGGACTGTTCCATAGGCTCAGTCAAGGAAGCAGAAATGATTCGTTCACTTCCCTACTGGGTCTTCGGGTACGAGTCTTTGGATCATTTTTCACGTGACCTGCATTGGCTCAGTAGAGGAGCGCTGGAGCTGTAGCGAGGGACGTTCACTGTCTCCCGGAGAAATGAACACTCTGTGTTTTTAGTATAGAAAGACGTGAATTATATTCGTTCACAAGTCATACAGACTGGTTTTGTTATTTTCACTTTACATTAACACTTACAGTTTAGTGCAGTGTAATTGTTTGCCGTGATAATTAAATGTCAGTATGATAATAAATGACAATTTCAAACCATACAAACAGAGTGTTCATTTCTCCGGGAGACAGTGAACGCCCCTCGCTCCAGCTCCAGCGCTCCTCTACTGAGCCAATGCAGGTCACGTGATAAATGATCCAAAGACTCGTACCCGAAGACCCAGTAGGGAAGTGAACGAATCATTTCTGCTTCCTTGCCTGAGCCTATGGAACAGTCAAGGAAGCAGTCAAGGAAGGTCCCGTTGTCCCCTTTTACTGAACGAGATTCAAAGAACCGGGTCGGTAAAAAGATCCGAACTTCTCATCACTACACATAATGCCATCAGGTGAAGAAAGGGCTCTCTATAATCTTCGGGGTAAAGAAATTCCATTAGTTTCTGTTCGGAAAACAATTCACGCTACTCACAGACCATAGACCACTCACCTCCATCTTTGGTCCACACACTGGAATTTCATCGCTCGCAGCCAACCGCATGCAGCGATGGGCATTAATGTTGTCTGCTCACCAGTATGACCTCAAGTACAGAAGAGCTGAGCAGCACTGTAATGCAGACGGCCTGTCAAGGCTTCCCCTACCTGTCTCACACACGAAGCTCTCCGAGGGTAAAATCTTCTAGTTCAAGGAAGTGAGCAACGCCCAAGTTACCTCAGCCCATATGAAGAAGTTTACCTGCACTGACCCAGCGATGTCTGAGGTCATGGACATTGTCAGTCATGGGAGAGAAGGAGAGCTGTCAGACAGCCTAAAGCCTTACCTGGTGAGGAGGAACGAGCTCACAGTGCAGGCTGGATGTTTGTTATGGGGTTTTCGAGTCATCATCCCGCCACCCCTGAGAAAGCAGGTGCTTGAGGAACTTCATTCAGGGCACTGTGGCATGGTGCGAATGATGGCGCGCGCGTGGTCTGAGTATGCGGAACCATCCGCAAGAACAAACTGGAATCCCAGAAACCGATGTCAACGTTCTGGACTCAAAATCTCTCCGTGGCAGTATTCGTTGAATCCGGAAAGGAATCCCTCCTCTTTGTCCAGTGGCGAGACACGAGGGACGTCTTCATGTGCTCAACACTCCACACGGCCCATTCGGGAGACAGTGCAGAGGAGAGTCAAAGGTGCAGATGGGGAATGGGCAGTGAAGGACATCCCAGTTCCACCCCTCCCTCTCCCTCCCCGTCCTCTGCCTCGTTGCCTTCTCCTGCTGGCAGAACATCTCTGAAGAGTTGGGGGATTGGGCTCCTCTCCTGAGGAACTGTCCTGCTGCTCCACTCTACGTGGCCGCTTGCTGGCTGGACACGAAGTATCCTCCCAAGCCTTATCTGAATCAGATGATTGCCTTTTTTGTGAAAATAAAGAAATAACTGTCATTTACAAATCTAGATAAAACGTTTATGCATTCTACACAAACACACATCTCCCCCATATCTAAAACCACACCTTATCACATTCCAATAGTCAAACAAAGACAAACACACATCTCCCCCACATCTAACACCACACCCAACACATTCCAATGGTCAAATAAAGACAAACACACATCTCCCCACATCTAAAACCTCACCATATCACATTCCAATAGTCAATCAAGACAATCGCGGATCTCCCCACACCCAAAACCACACCTATTTACAGTTCTACAAATCAACAGTAAAACCTAAAAACCCCACAAATACCGGCACACACACACAGTAATTTATAAGTTATATATTATAATAAAATACGTACTTGTCAAGAGTAATGTCTTGTCCTTACTGAAACATGGCCTCTGCCTCGGAGTCAAATACGTTTCGCCGTCTTCCTCTGATACGTCGTCCCCAGACTTGTCGCTTTCACGCCGAAGACACAGATCTCTGGCTTCTTCGGTCGAGAAGTTCCGTTTCTGTAAACGTTTCGCCATTGTGCAACTTCAAAACTCTAAAAGCAACACTCTCTGAATTAACGACCAGTTGTTCACCGTTTCGTTTATTTGTTTTTTTTAGAAGGATCCCCATTAGCTCTACCCTAAGACAGAGCTACTTTTAGTGGGGTCCACATTTAAGACATACATTACAATAACAATATCAAACATTTAAAACATACGTTAAATTACAAATATCAAAAGTTAAAATACATTAACATAATGAGCATACAATTTTATATTACAGATATCAAAAATTAACTTAAGCTAGTAAGTCACTGTTGCGCAGTGACTTACTAGCTGTCTCGTTATATCTATCCCGCGAAGCAGCACATCCGCATGTTAGAAATTTCATTGGCTAAACGATACGCCAGTCATCAGAACAAACGGTTGCAATTGGCTCAGTCTTTGCACGGCAGAAGAGGAACGAGCACTGTCCGTCAACGAGGTGTCATGTTGGCTATTGTAGACTGTGGACAACCCATGCCAGCTCCGATTGGGTCAAATGAGCTGTCAATCTTAAGTTCATAGTGCAGCCACCTTTTTAATATCAAGAGAGCGGCTGTGTTTACATGCGAACAGGAGTTACGAGGGAAAATACATCAAAGTTTACATGTAGCTGCTGGCTGCTCTGAGATTACACAACAGCAGACTGTGGCTATTCTTTGATCTAATAGTGTGTTTTGGACTGATTATGTTACTGGATTGGATCATCTGGACCTTTGGCAATGTAGTAAGACCGTTTTTGTTGGAATATTATCGTTCTTTGGATTACGATGAGGCTTCTTAGGTGAGTGGCATCCATTTGTTATGTATACATTTTTTTGTTGGCCTTACTGAGACGTTGATTGTACCGGCTGTGGTGATCGGATCTTGAAATTGGTCGAATCACAAGAATCATAGCTTTCCAACGATATGTCGCATCAGTACCTAGCTGTACGACGCAGTTCTGTAAATAACAATGTTTGACGCTTATTGGTCAAACCGCCCACCTGACAGATGCCCGCGAGCCGATGCAGCACAACATATTGGACATATTATGGCCATTTTACCGCAGTTGTTATGGTTCCTTGGGGTCTTAATGAAATGTCTGTAACATATTTGGGTCAAAATACCACAAGGATCATTTAAAACAGCAACCTTTTTACCCTGTCTAAAACAGTCCGCCTCATAGTGACCGGTTTTGAGTGCCTGTTCCTTTAAAAGCCCCCCCACCCTCAACCCTCCTCCACAAGATATGACCACCCGGATTTAGCTATCCGTTACCTTTGTAGAAATATGGCTAGTGGAGACGAATCTTGCAACCATATCGTTTTGAACCAGAGTCAGGTGGGCCGAAGCCTGCCTGCGACAGCAGGTTTTAAAGCTTGCAGCATACCGTTTTGACCTGAACTATTAGTAGTAGAGACTAGTAGAGAGTCCTTTGTCCAGTCATCCAGCCCTTGTAACGGAACCTTATGCCTTGTTGCGGAATCAAGTGAGTGGGACGTTGGATAGGACAGTCCAAGATGCATTCAGATGTACTACTAACACTCAGTTAGTTGTTGATCAGCCTGAGAAAGAAGCTTATGACATCATGTCATCTTCTCAGGGATCACTGTCTTCACAGGATGTCTCAGCTGAATTCAGATGACTCTGGAGGTGTGACTAGAGTCAGAGGCACTGACTGAACCAAATATTCCCAGCTAGCTCATGTCGACTAAACTGCCTCTCTACCAAGGAGTGAACTGGTCAACCTGCAAGCAGGATGACATTCTGGGAAGAGCTCTGTTTTACACCCAGCGTCACAGGAGGCCAACTAGGCGTGACCGGGCTGGTGAGTCTTGTGATGTGCTTAAGCTGTTGGCCAAAGCTCTCCATCAAGAACGGGATGTTTTTTAAGTAAAGAGAGACAAATAAATGAACATTACAACTCTCTAGTTTGTTGTCTTGAACTCCATGAAGGCACAACTCCTCAATGGTCTCCATGACTCAGCTGGTCATCAGGGCCATGCTTGCAAACTTGCACTTGCCAGGCAGAGGTTCTTTTGGATAGGGATGGAACAAGACTAATGTCTTGTCAATCATGTTAAAAACTGTTTTCGTTGTGTGTTTGGGAAGACGCTAGAACCTAAGGACTGTGCTCCAGTTGAGAGCATTTGCACTAATGAGCCGATGGAGCTTGTGTGTATCTATTTCTGGCTGATTGTTCTCGTGCAGCCCACCCCCGGAGACTGAGCTGACTGTCGCCCTACATCAGGGGTCTCAAACTCAAATTACCTGGGGGCCGCTGGAGGCAGTATCTGGGTGAGGCTGGGCCGCATCAGGTATTCCACAAAAAAAAAAAATTTGCTAAAAAAATCCAAACTTCTCTAATGTCATTACTAACAGTTATTTAACTTCAATGGGTTCTTCTGAACATGAATAGAATATTGAAGAACACGAACAGTTCTTGTAAACATGGCTTCTCTTGCCTACTTCTTGCTGCCAGAGACCTGGCAGCGCTTCCTCTCACATAGCTGAGCCACATTTGGCTTGAGGGAGGAAGCAGTTGAGACCCTCAGTATGGCTTGAAGATGATCATCAGTAAGCCTGGACCTGGACTTATTGAAGTTCAAGGTGGAGAAGAGCTTTTCACACAAATATGTGCTCCAAAAAAGGCACATGGTCCGCTTGAACATTCGGGAAAGCTCAAGGAAGCTGGGGTTCAATTCTCACAAAAATTGCCCAAGCTTGTCTTCCTTTCCACTCACCTCCCTGAACTTGGCTTTGAGGTCAGAGTTGCACTGCAGGCCAATGAGCTCCATTTGAAGCACAGGAGGGGCATCTTGCACATCAAAGGAGAAGGGATCCGCAAAATTTTTGTAAAAGTCGCTCTGTGCGTCTTGAAGTCTGGAAATCTATGATCAAATTCCTCCTGTAGCCTCACATTTTTCTATACATTTTTGTGCTTACTTTGTGCCGGCGTGTTGGCTTGCCTGCGTTCTGGGACTTATTTGAGCAGATCCGGTACCTCTCGTATCGAAAAAAATATGAACATTAAAAAAAGTTTTTTAAGAAATGATTAAAATAAAATATAACAATATAATGTAATCACTAGAAAATTACGGAACCCCTGTTGACATCGGTGGATGAATTACTAATTTGTGGCCACGCAATAACAAGATAATCTAATAAATTATATATAAAGCTTTCTTAACAACAGCATCACAATTTCATAAAATAATAACAAATGCAGACTTCTAAGATGAACCAAAATAACTAGCACATCGTCATGTACAGTCCGTGGCTCGGTGCGTAAATGTCACCACCAGAGGATGAGGGAATTTAAATCATTAAAATTCATCCACACATATCAGGTGTAAATAATAATGTAAAACAGCCCAGACTGTAAAATGTAGATATTAGCTCAATGACGTGTTAGAAACTGCTGCGGTTTAGAATAATCTGTCTGCGTAAAGAAGCTCCCAAAACCTCACAGCGCAGCGTGTGCGTAAAGGAGCCGTGGTGTCCCTTGAATTTGCCTTCAATTTAACAAATTGTGTGTGTGTGTGTGTGTGTATGTGTGTGTGTTCCGTTCCGCTCGACACAGGAGTCGCCTTTGCTCAAGACGCCACTTTATTAATCACTGACATAAAGACTGATACCGTCACTACAGTATAGCCTAAATAAGTCCCACTGCATTGTAAGTGGCATGTGTGTGCTGTTTTAAGCGGCGTTTAATGTGCGTTCCGGGACCTGTGCTCGTCGTACCTGCGCTGTGATGTGTACTTAGCGTTCCGGCACCTTGTGATTTATAAATGAAGCACTGGATACATCATGACCTGCGCGAAAGAGGGCAGAAAACTATGAATTTCACCCTCCTGCACCGCACATCAAAAGCCACTCTTTTCTCTCCCGGCTCTCTCTCTCACTCACTCTCACACGTACACACACACACACGACCCCGCCCCCCATGTCACTCACTTGCATGCTGCGTTCACTGGTCAGGCACACAGTAGGAAACCAGAACATCATAACATTGTCCCACACAGCAGCTAACAGCGGAGCTGCTACAATGTTTGTGCGGGCCGCACTAACATTAAACTTTCATATTAAGGTGGGGGCCACAAAATATCGTCCCGCGGGCCGCAATTGGCCCGCGGGCCGCGAGTTTGAGACCCCTGCCCTACATGCTGTGTGTGAAGCTTTGGAGTCGTCTGATTTTGTCAAACAAGCTGTACAGTTCACTTTGACTTACTGCTGAAAGTGTGGCTTCCCAGGATGCACCCAGCCAGCCCCCAGCTGTGGAAGATGAACATGTCCCCTCCTTTAAACCGAACACTGACGGGCAGTGTTGTGCATTAACGAAAACGCAAAAGAACGCGTTCATTGAACACGTTCACTTTTATGAGAACGATGAACTTAACGCAACTCAATGACAAATAATGAATTTGAACGGTGAACACGTTCATATTGTAGCGTCCTCGCTTATAGACGACAGGAAACTTCTCTCTTTATGTATAACTTTATTAAAGTCCAACGAACATGACACACTTCTTGTTCGTAACTCCTATCATCCACCACTGTATTCTTCACTCCGCTTCCTCATTCACCCTTGACACGCCAACTCATCAGCCAATGAGAGCCTGCCATCCCACAAAACCCTACAGCCATTGGTCTAGAACTGTCACGTGCCCCAACCCTACCTGTTCACCAGTGATACCGGTAACGCTCTACTTAGTAACGCGTTACTCTAATCTGACCCCTTTTTTCAGAAACGAGTAATCTAACGCGTTACTATTTCCAAACCAGTAATCAGATTAAAGTTACTCCTCCATGTCACTGTGCGTTACTATTTTGTCTACTTTTTGTTACTTTTATTATCATCGACACGAACATGTGCACTTCTTGCTCTTACTCCGTCACTCGCACACATCAACAAAACTTCACTTCCTCATTGCTCCCCCGATCCCCAACACAAGCTGCCAATGAGGGCCTGACATCCCCAACAACGCCATCCTATTGGTCCAAACAGTCACATGTCCCACCCCGACCCCTTCACTGACCCTCAGGATATCGGAACGCTCCTTCAACACGGTGTTTTACTGAACATACGTCAAATCCAAACATAAACATAAACCCAGTCCGTTACAATATATTTGATTTCTTCTTACGTCTCTGGGAGTGAGGTCATGTAGCCTATGCGACAATTAAGTTGAATCGCCCTCGTTTCGTGCCATAATAAACAAGATCCCTACTACTGTCAATGCCGGGCTGCCTCACAGAACAGCTTTTTGTAAAACCACTCCTTGCTTCTCTATGTCTGTGAACAACAGGTAAAATGTTCATAAAACATGTTGAAAAGTTACATTTATAAACAAAGTAGATCATAAGTAGTAAGTTTTTCCATTACAGTGTTAACAGTTAAATATGTCAGGTCAAGAAAGATTGTCTTTCTTTTATTTTTTATAAAAACAAGTATTTATGTTAAGTGAAGTCAAGAAAGACTGTCTTTATTTTATTTTTATAAAAACATGTATTTTTTCAGGAAATAGTTTTTAAGTTCAACTTAAAATGTCAGGAGATACATTATACGTTGTTGTTGTGTACATTACTGTTAAAAATGCACTTCTAATAAAGTGAGTGTTGGCAAAACCGGTTGTCATTTTTATGTTGAGGCCGTGGGGGTGTTGTCGGCAGCTGCTGAATGTAACTAATACAGTAACTTGTAATCTAACTTAGTTACTTTAAAAATCAAGTAATCTGTAAAGTAACTAAGTTACTTTTTCAAAGTAACTGTGGCAACACTGCTGTTCATTGATCCTCAGGACATTTCAATACTTTCCCCTGAGAGACGCTGTCTAAATCGAATGCTTGAACCATGTTGTTGCTCAGTGCCCGTAAAATGTCTGCGATGTAGCCTAACTTAAACCAACTAACCCGACTTCGCACTACGTTACCCATGATTCATCGCACACACATGTAGACCAAACAAGCAAGGTACTCCAAGTGTTTTCTTCTCTGGCCAGTGTCTCGGCTCCGAGCTGTAGTTGGGAGCTCAGCCCACTGGTTATCTTGGCTCGCTGTCTGGCTGGTAACCGTCTGGACCACTCCGTGAATAAGGAGGAGGAGACGTTTCTTTACTTGGAATGCGGCCACTTTATTTCTCGGATATACAGCAGGAGCAACACTCGCATCACTTTTAGGTTGTCCGTCTTTTCTTGTAACAATTTGAGCGTCTTTTCCCACAATACCCAGGTGCACTACGTCACACACTAACTTTCCTTAAAGGGTCAGGCCATACCTGCAAAACAACAGCTCTCTGTCTCATATACAAATGGCAAGAGAAAGCAGAGACGCAGACTTTTATATGTTTTATTGTCTGTAAGATCACCTGTGTAAGCTAGCTAACATTATATATGCTGACTTTACAGTGAGCATGCGACTGCCTTTGTTTTGATGACCCTTCCATTCTGTGTTTTCTATAAAATATGGGGGTATGTTCATAAAACCTCCGTTACAAACTGTTTTGATATAATGCAGCTTAGATATTATCTGCTGTTTAGTTATTGTGTTTTTATGTTTCTAAATGTTATGACAGAAAGGAAACAAACAAATTTTAATAGCATGTTATGTGTGCTCTGTAAAATAATGTATCTTTTTTATAGGCAAACAGTAATTTCTTTATTGTTTTAAGAGCAAGAGACTTGTGTTTTGTATTATTTATTTTATTACATGTCCCAAATTCCACTATATGATAACTTGGTCACAATGTGAAATTATAGTTTTGTTTTATATTATTATTTAGACAAAAAGGTATTGAGGAATGCCATTAGTGAGCGTGCGACTGCCTTCGTTTTGATTCAAGATTCAAGAGATTATTATCAAATGCACAACAATAACGTTAAGCAGTCGCTGGCAATGACATGCTTGAGTCACAGGCTCTCTTCTAGCAATGCTCAAGTAATTACAACCAAAAACCAAAAATTGGATAAAATAGTATAAAATAGAATATCAAAATTTAAAATAGAAAATAAAATATCTCATCCGCTCTTGTGTTTTATATAAAATATTCAGAGTCGATAAACATTTGTTGCCAATAACAACATTGACCAGCCTCATTGTGGGAGAAGACAGATCACAGAGGTCACACTTTACTAGTTGTAGGCATGTGAATGTGTAAAATGGGTGTGTGAGTGGGTTTGGAGGTGGAATGTAAGTATGGTTGTCTAAACTGAACTATTCTTAATTATGTTTCGCAAGAACGGTCAGACTCAGGAACGAGCTGTCAAAATGTATGCACAGGACAGGCAGGCACACATCCACATCATGTGAAATAATGAAAAAACAGGCAATATATGTACAAAAAATTTGACAAAATACGTGATGAGCAACTATCGACCCAAAACTACCGAACATAAGTGCTGGGGATTTCAACGATGAGGAAGAGGTATAATACAGTGTCGAGGCATAGGAGCTGGTTGTCTTCTGAGGTTCATCCAGCAGCACACACTGTGATGGATTTCAGCAGAGCAGGGGTAGGGAAACTCAATCATATTTCATCCTAGCAGGACTGAGTGAACAAGAAAAAGAGCCAAATCTCAAAATAATAATTAGGTAAACCAATTTCCAGGATCATGTAGGTACCTGATACGGTCGCTTTCATTACTAATTTGATCTTCCAAGTCCCATCTGCAACTACACAAAACAGATGAAGAATAGTGTGAAGAATCTGAGGTGTCTAATCATGTGTTTGAGCATCTGGTATATTGCCAGGGTGATAAGTCTATGAAAAATGCTAAGAGATCCTGATACACTGCAATAGGAAGCTGTGGCATTTGTCCAGCTGGTCTCTGGACTAAAGTAACAACAGATTGGTCGCTGTTAAAGCACATAATTAAGGCTGGATTGCAGCGGTTGAAGGACAGGGACATGAGTGATTGAAGAAATGTGTTCAGTTCAGTTATTTGCCATACTATGTTTACTGTCAGTGTTCAAAGGGATTGTTCACGTTGTCCCAGGAGCACACCGTGGGCTGAGACAGCTTTCTGAATTGTCCTGGTTTCTGGCTCCATATGGACCCAAATGCAATTGAAAACAAGAAGACAGGAAATGGTTAAAACCATTCCTTTGATTACCTGCCCTCTGGCTGGGATATATGTAATTTCATCTGAATAGAATCTATAGCTGCTTTCAGACATACTCTGAACTCCACAGATCCTCCTCAGTTTCTCCAGAGTACTTGTATGCTTGAACACAAACATGATGTGAGTGCACAGCAAGAGATCCCCGCTGGATTCATCATGAGCAAGTGGTGACACGTGGTTGATGACAATTCTAACATGCAACTACACAAACGATTTTGAAACAAAATGAAAACAAATATCTCTGGATGAAAAAACACACGTAAAAGACACCAAAAAAGGCGTCAAGACAGTTTGTGGTGATAACAGTCAACTGTTGTTGATGTGTTTTTAAATCATTTGATTTGTAGAGCAGAAATTATACGTTACATCCTTCCTCTGCCTGCTAAATCATTCCTTACCTGAATCCTGCAGATACTTTGTTTCTGTTGTGAACGTGTCTGAGCAGAGATCTCCCACTGCATAGTGCATGTGTGAAAGGCAAACTGCAAAGAAAGAAGAGACCCAATTCTCTTCCTCACGTGACTGAAAACAGGACAGGGGTGTACACGTTTATGCATCAGAATCTACTGTACTTGTACTCATATATGTTTATTGTTTCTTCCAGGCTCATCTGAATGTGCTGCAAAAATCCGTGGACCCTGCCATTGTGCTTTTCCGACAGCAGATTCTTTGTAGCACTTTGGCTGGAAACCTTTGTCCAGTGGTTACCATCACTGCCTGTCCTGCCAGCAGGGCCTGGAAAGACATGCACCAGCTCCGTGAGTTGTGTGTGTTTGTGAGATAGAGAGAGAGAGATGAGCTGGAAGAAAAATAGTCAGACTGTCTATTTTACTGTGGATTGATGGGGTGTTTATGAGTATGGCATTTGTGTACATTACTCCTTTTGTAGGGAAATAATAATGTTTAAATGGATGGAGGTTAAGGCTATGACAGTGGTTAGGGGGTTTGGCTCAATATCCAGGATGCCAGTGTTCTCTAAAGCAGAGATTCTCAACTGGTGGGTCATGACCCAAAAGTGGGTCGCGGACACGTTTTCAGTGGGTTGCAGGCCTTTGCCTGGGCAAAAAAAATGTTAAGAAAACAATCATGTGCTTTTATTTTGAAGGGGATTTTTTATGCAGCGGAGTGCCGTCTACTCACACTCCCTAATAGCGTAGCCGAGTGTTTTGTTATTTTATACTGTCAGGCCTCAGCCGAAAAAGAATACGAGAGATGCTTATTGAATCGGGACATCACACCCGTTTATTTTTCTTCACACCTCCCAACTTTACTCTTGATAGCACCCCCTTCTGTTAGAACCCCTTCAAAACCCAACCAACACCCTGCTTATAACAGGAACTACTCCCGCGCTGTGCCAGATGATTATTATAAGCAGTAGGCCAATATAGACCAGTAAGATATACTATGGGTTGCATTTTGAGTGCCAGCAGGGAGCAGAAATCCTATTTCAAATACATTTCACATGCTTTAGCGTGTGAAATTTAGCATAGTTGCCTATAATACAGCATTAAAGTAACATTATGCAACAAAGTAAATGGATTTGTTTTTATATAGCGCTTTTCTAGTCTGATGATGACCACTCAAAGCACTTTACAGTACAGTTTCACATTCACCCATTCAAACACACATTCATACAGTGCATCTACTTGCAGCACTTTGTTATTCTATGGGGGGCTATTGAGGGTTCAGCATCTTGCCCAAGGACACTTCGGCATGCAGATGGCTAAGACGGGGGATCGAACCGCCGACCTTCAGGTTGGAGGACGACCACTCTACCCCTCAGCCACAGCCGCCCCGTAGAAAGTAGAAAGATTAGACAGGAGACTTCCGGTTGGTGAGTAAGATGGAGTAGCCGTGTTTCTCCAGGCTCCTGCCACACAGTCTCCGTTCTGACCATAAGTCGATTTAAATGACCCCAACCAAGTCACAACTTGACACTAAACGGCAGCCAAACAAGTTTTTTGCCAAACAACATGTCGTCCAGACCAAGCAAGGCGTCGAAGAAGTCTGAACAAGCTGCGCCACCGGACAATGCTATCGACAATGCTACGTTAGCAAACATGCTAGCGGAGCTAAGAGCGGATCTGCTAACCAAACCGGACTCACTCAGTGCACGATTTGAATCCAAGCTGACGGCCATCGACGCAAAGTTAGATGGGATACAATCCACGGTAACCAACCACGAGCATCGAATCACTGACTTGGAATCTGGGCTGAACGTGTTGCAGTTCTTGGAAGAAAAGGTAACCTCCATGGCTGAAAATAACGCAAAGATGAAAGCTAAGCTAACCGACCTAGAGGGGAGAAGCAGGCGGTGCAACTTACGCCTCATTGGTGTGCCTGAAGCAGTCGAGGGTTCATGGCCGACCACTTTTTTCTCTGACTTTCTGGTGGATTTGCTTGGGATGGATGTGCTTCTATCTCCCCCAGAGCTCGACAGAGCCCATCGTGCACTCAGACCCAAACCAGCGGAGGGGGAAAAGCCTAGAGCCGTGATCATCTGTTTCCACAAGTTCCAGACCAAGGATGCTGTCGTTCGCGCTGCCCGTAAGAAAAGAGGCGAACTTAAATATGACGGCAAACCAGTCTACATCTATGAGGATTCCTGCCCTGAAGTGCTGGACCAGCGGTCGGAGTATAAAGACGTCATGCGCCAGCTCTACGTTCTCAATCTCAAGCCTTCACTGTTGTATCCAGCGCGGCTGTTCTTCAAGGCTGAGGACGGGAGCAGACGGCGTCTCACGTCAGTGAAGGAGGCACAGCAACTTGTGGCTACGCACCAGAGGCAGTAGAAGATTGATGCAAGTTAAAGACAGTTGAGTTGTCAAGAGCCTATCCTAATCACATGTCATCGAATGGAGCAGGTATGCAAGTGCGTTTTGTTAACAGAACAAATATGGCTGTTCGTGTGTTGTTGTTAAAAGATGCCAAAGCTATTTGTAGTGTCATAGAAAATAAGTTGGGCTCACCGTTTTATTTTCACCCCCTCTGGGTGTAACTGTTACACTGTACTGCATAAGCCTATGCTGTTATCACATCTGTTGAGCCTTTGTTTACAAATTGACTTAAGTTTTTTTTACCACTCAGACTACTGTGTGGCAGGGTGGGAGATTGGAGGAAAGGAACCCCGGGAGAATTTTGCTAAGGGAACATGGCACTTTTGTGCAAGGGTTGTGGGTGGGGGGCGGGGAGGTGGGGGGAACTGTGAATGTGTGTGGGCTGGGGAGGGGGGCGGGGTTTTGCACTTGTCTCTCTTATTATGTCTTTCTCTCCCCTTTTTTTTTTTCTTTTTTCTTTTTTTTTTTTTTTTCTTCTCTTCTTTTTTTACTCTTCATCTCTCCTTTTTTATTCGTCTCAGATATAACCAGATATTTCACTATGCTACACAAGATAATCCATCACTTAGGCCTGCATGGAAAATAAAAAAACTATGAATAACATTCGTTTTATATCATGGAACGTCAAGGGGGCAAATCAGGCTACTAAAATAAATAAGATTATGTCTCATCTTCAGGATTTGAGAGGTGAGGTAGTTTTCTTGCAGGAGACACACCTGCGCAGTGATGAGGTCTTACGTATTAAAAGGGGTAGGTTTGGTCATGTTTATCATTCAAGGTTTAGTGTGAGGGCCAGGGGGGCTGCCATTTTGATTCAAAGCAACATTCCATTTGAATCAGAAAAAGTTGTAGCTGACCCAGCTGGCAGATTTGTTATTGTGACGGGGAGGCTGTGCAACACTCAGGTCATCTTAGCTAGTGTCTATGTGCCAAACTGGGATGATAAACAATTCATATCAAATTTTTTGAATTCTATTCCCAACATTGAAACATACCACATCATTGTTGGGGGGGATTTTAATTTCGTACAAGATGCTGTTTTAGACAGATCCTCCTCTAGACCATACTCTATCAATAATTCTGCTAAGTTACTAACCTCCACTTCGAAGGAGCTGGGCTTGTCAGACCCATGGAGATCTAAGTTCCCCAATAAAAAATCCTTTTCTTTTTTTTCGCATGTCCACCACTCCTATTCTCGAATAGCATTGTAATCTCAGATCATGCTCCCACATCACTAGACATACAGTTTCCCAATTACAGCCGCATCTTGAAACCATGGCGATTTAATTCACATCTATTATCTAATGACCTCTTTGTAAACTTCCTAAGATCCAATATACAACTATTTTTTGAAATAAACGACACACCAGAAGTATCAAAAGGAACGTTGTGGGAGGCTTTCAAGGCATACTTGAGAGGCCACATAATTTCCTACACAGCGCACCTCAGAAAAATGACTAAGTCCAGACAGGAGGAGCTGTCACAGAGACTCCTGGAGATTGATGATAGCTACTCTAATAATCCAGATCCTCTACTTTATAAAAAGCGTTTAAAACTCCAAACGGAGTTTAACCTTTTATCTACGAATGAAGCAGAATTGCAATTGCTCAAGTCTAGACAGCGTTTTTTTGAATCAGGGGACAGGGCTGGAAAACTCCTTGCCCAGCAAGCCAGAGCTGCATCTGCCTCCAGGCTTATTCACAGTATTAGGTCAACACCAGGTGTTATTCTTACTGACCCAAAATCCATAAATGAAACATTCACCAAATTCTATTCTGATTTATATGCCTCTGACCACCCCCAGACCAGTACAGCCAGTACACTAAACACCATTGAGTTTCCTAGAGTGGACGGGGAGCTGGTGGGTAATCTAGCCAGCCCAGTTACATCAGCTGAGATCATGAGTGCTATTGGCACTTTGCAGAGTGGCAAGTCACCGGGCCCGGATGGATTTACGGTAGAATTTTATAAGAAATTCGCCCAACCTGTCTCCACAGTCTTATGCGATATGTATAATGAGGCCCTGTCTCTTGGCCAGCTTCCTCCGACCCTGACTAGTGCCACAATTACTCTTCTCTTAAAAAAAGATAAAGATCCCTTACTCTGTAGTAGTTTTAGACCTATATCTCTCCTGAATGTGGATTACAAAATTCTTGCTAAGATTTTAGCCCTTCGTCTCCAGGGCGTGCTGCCACAGATCATCTCAACGGATCAAACTGGCTTCATGCTGGGGAGGCACTCATTCCATAACACCAGAAGACTTTTTAACATATTGAACATGCCCAGCTCCAGCAACCCAGAGGTAGTGGTGTCGCTGGATGCTGAGAAGGCTTTTGACAGGGTGGAGTGGGACTTTCTATTTGAGGTGATGGAGAGGTTTGGTCTGGGTTCAGGTTTTATTTCATGGGTGAAACTGCTATACTCCACACCTGTAGCTTCTGTGCAAACAAACAATACAGTATCACCCCCCTTCCAGCTCCACCGCGGCACAAGGCAGGGGTGTCCACTATCCCCTTTATTATTTGCCATAGCCATTGAGCCCCTGGCCATCTGGCTGAGATCTGAGAATGGATTTGAGGGCGTTTCCCGCCAAGGTTCAGTACACAAACTGTCGCTTTACGCAGATGACCTACTTCTCTATGTATCAAATCCATCCACATCTCTCCCGATAGTTTTGGACATCCTAAAGCAATTTGGCCAACTTTCTGGCTACAAACTCAACTTCGGAAAGAGTGAGTTATTTGCAATTAATAACTTAGTTGGTGACTTACCAGAAAACATAGTCCCCTTTAAAAGAGTCGATAACTGCTTTAAATACTTGGGTATACTTATAGCAGGGTCCCTGTCGGACACCTTCAATAAAAACTTTGTCCCATTGCTTGGCAGAGTTGAGGAGGACTTTCACAGATGGTCCACCTTGCCTCTATCACTGGCCGGTAGGGTCAACCTCATTAAAATGACAGTTCTACCAAAATTCCTTTACCTTTTCCAGCATATTCCTGTTCTTATCTCAAAAAAGTTTTTTGCTAAACTGGATAAGGCGATATCAACATTTCTCTGGGCAGATAAACCTGTGCGTATACAGAAAAGGTTATTGCAGCTTCCTAAGAGCACAGGGGGCCTTGCTCTTCCCAATTTTTTATATTACTATTTGGCAGCTAATATTCACAAGCTCTTGTACTGGACTGGCAGATCTGCCACCGACCAGCCTGCCTGGGTCCACATTGAAATGTCATCATCCCAGGTCTCACTGCGGTCATGGCTGTGTTCCCCACTTCCTGTGTCGGCCACTGAAGCCAGCGATAACCCAGTAGTTAAGCAGTCATTTAAGATATGGTTACAATTCAGGAAACATTTTGGCTTGCAGGGTCCCTCTATTCATGCCCCAGTATCCCATAATCACAGTTTTAAACCATCCATTATGGACTCCGCGTTTGAGTTGTGGTCGGCGAGAGGTGTGGCATCTGTCGGTGACCTCTACGACAATGGCACGTTCATGTCCTTCAGTGACCTACCGTCTAAATTTAATCTCCCCTCATCTCACCTGTTCCGTTTTTTTCAAATTAGACACTTTGCCCAGAAAAACTACACTGATTTCCCGAACACCCCTGCTCAGACTCTGTTAGACACCCTTCTCATGATAAACCCCAATCAGAAAAGGAATATCTCCCGTATTTTTAATGCAATGGACGCCATCGCTTCAGTTTTCCCACAGCACACAAAACATCTGTGGGAGCAGGATCTGGGACTCAATTTTACAGAAGATCAATGGGGCAGGATCCTTGAGCTGGTCCACAGCTCTTCCGTCTGTGCCCGACACGGGCTGATTCAATGTAAACTCTTAGACAGGACTTACTACACCAATCATAGACTGTCTAAATTCTATCCCAATGTAACTGACACCTGCAATAGATGCAACCAGTCCCCTGCCGACCTCATACACATGTTTTGGTCATGTCCAAAACTTACTGACTTCTGGTCCAAAATATTTGACACCCTTCAAATTGCTTACCATTTTGTTGCCGACCCCCACCCCCTCTCTGCCCTCTTTGGTATCCCACACAACAAAATCTTAACAGCTGAGGCACGACATTCCATGGCCTTTTGCACTCTGTTGGCTAGGCGCTTAATTTTGTTGAACCGGAAGCACAAATTGCCCCCATCCTACACTCGATGGGTTAAGGAAGTTCTTCACAACTTAAGGTCCTCATTTTGTATTACCTTAGCTCAATAAACATACTATAACAAAAAAGAAAGATTAGACAGACACATAGCTCAAATAACTTGCATAATTTATTAAACAAAACTTTGTAAAAAAGTTCACTTAAAAAGGAAGTTATTAGAACAATGTTTATCTTTTGCTTTCTGATTTGATACACTTTAGATAAGAACCGAGTGTTTTATTTTTCTTCTTTGCCATAAGAGACAGAACACGGTCAGCACAGCTGTGTCCTTCAGGCTCGTCCGTACCTAATAAAATGATAGGAAACATAAAAGTATGGCATTATTGTAGAGGAAGTGTTACTCATGAATAAAGTTTGTATCTTTATTTTCTGTGGATATTCAACTACTGATTTTGAATATGGTTTTGGATTAAACTGTGCACTACCAAGACAATGAATGTACTGTATGGAGTTCTTCCACATTATTAGTATTGCATATATTATTTAATACATTATGTATTATGTGCAATACTTTGCTTTGATTGTTTGTAAGTAATGAAAACAGGTCTGTACCTGGAGTCAGTGTTGAAGTGATGACTCAGGGTTCAGTCTGGTTGGATTCCAGTTGTGTCTCATGTTGGACATCCTAGAGGAACATTCAACACAAAAACACAGATATGTAAAGTCATACATGTGCCAGGTTAACTCCTTAACAGACTTTTACATGGTAAAAATACAAGTTTATTACTTCAAAGTTCATCAGATTATAATCATTTCAGTTTAGGAAATAGGTGGTGGGTAAGATTAACGATGTAAAAAACTGAATATAGTACTACTTTAAATACTCACGTTTCAGTCTATCACAGTAAATCTGTTTCTGCAGAATAATAATCTGTGTAACGCAGTCAAGTCAAATGGGTTGGCGAGTGAAATAACTTTACATACCATTAGATATCTTACGTGGGGGAGCTTATTCTCCAAACACACTCATCCTCATAAACCAATGCTTAGAGAAGCTTAGATCTGCTGGGTGGATCGGATCATGTCGGTTCATGTCTGGTCAATAACTTTCCCGTTAGCATCGCTATTACTGCTGCTATCATGCCTGCGGGCTAGCGGAGCTAAGCTAACCAGCCATGATGTGTGGACTGGATCATGTGGGATCATATCGGTTCATGCCGGGTCAATAACTCATTAGGATACGGTCCCGTTAGCATCGCTATTACTGCTGCTATCATGCCTGCGGGCTAGCCGAGCTAAGCTAACAAACCAGGTACAGGTACCTGCGAATCACTATAAACAGATAAATACAATACTAAACTTGACTAACCTCAGAAATGGGAGCGCAGACGTCTTTAGCCTCTCTGTCAGGAGAACAAGCAGAACTTCAAAACGTATTATTCATCCGAAATGTGAGTGAAACCTCTCCACAGACTCGGGTCGTCCTCACTGACGGGGGATAGCCTGCCCTGTTAGCCTGTTAGCTCAGGTGAAGCCGAGCAGGCTACAGGCTGACGCTGGAGTCGAGTTACTTGGGAGATTTCGTAGGGCCCGTCTGAAAGTGCCCACTCTCCCAACGTTAACGCCTCTGGTGCTAGATATCCCCACGCAGTGCTCCAGTCTGTTTAAAAGAATGCTGTGGTCCACTGTGTCAAATACTGCACTGAGGTACAATAGTACCAGGACTGAGCACATGCCGTCATCGGCAGCCATTAGGAGATCATTGGTAACCCTGAGCAGTAGGGATGGGCATAATTAATCTACGATTGATTAATTGATCATGAAGAATTTCGTAGATGAAATTGTTTTTTCATCAATGAAACTAATGCATGTGGCAGGAGGTCGGAATATCCGAGTTGCCCTGAAAGCAGCACACAGAGGATGTTAGCAGCTGGAGGAAGAAGCCCGGAGCTAGCCTCCGCTGCCCGGCTTCATGTCCGCACACGGACCCTCAGTTCACGGGGAAGGGAACCCGGACAGACCCGGGTCTAGGTGAGGGGTTCAGGGAGTGAGGACGTGACAAGAACCGGACTGAGAGGTCGAGAACCGTCAAATCCAGCTAGTTCTCAGCAGCTACCTGCTGCTCTCTCAGCGGTACAGCAGCTTATATTTGCAAGTGTAACCATTGAACGGATCCCGTTTAACTGCCACAAGAGTTGTTCATCTTGTAATAAAGATCTCAATTTTTATTTTCACTGCATTTCAATATAGCCTTTAATATTTTAGTATAAAAATATTAATGATTAAGCGATCGTTAATTCTTCCGACGATCAATTAGTACTTACGGAAGACAGATTGGAATTTTTCAAAGATTTTGATGTTTCCTTCTAAAGACAGGTGTTGGATTGACACAGTTTCTTCAAAAATGTTAGATATAAAAGGTTACTTGAAGCTTGACTACTTGGCCTGTGGCAGTGTTAATTTCGTTGACGATAACGATAACGAAAAATATTCGTTAACGCCCCTTTTCCCATGACTAAGATGAGACGAAGACGAAACGAAAAGGGATCTTTGAAAACAAAAACTATGACGAAATCTATTTTAATTTTCGTTAACGAGACGAGACGAAACGAAAATGTTGGCGGTTGACTAAGTCACAACAATTTTTAAAAACATAATCGTATCAGGCCGTCATGAAGTACCCGGAGCGGCGAGTGTGTGTGTCTGTGTGTGTGTGCGTGTGTGTGTGTGTGTGCGCTCCGGTCCCGCGGCTCCACCCCCGCGCACTCGCTCAGAGAGACAGTGAGATCAGAGCTCGTTCACAATGAAGCAGGCCGGTCACTGACTCACCGGCTGTTCTTAACTATGGAAACAGTGAAAACACAGAGTTTCTCTGGTCTCAGCTGCTCTGAGATCAGCGCCGCAGCTTCTGGATCAGAGCAGAGGCTGCAGTTGGTTTCTACAGAGCTGCAGTTTTACTGTCCGCCTCCAGTCTGATCTGCTTTCACTTTTTTTTTTCACATTTCGCCAACTAAAATATATAGGCTGCAGCTATATGTTTTTATTTATTTCAAAATAGGGTACTTCTTATTTCATACATTTCCCACAAATATGGGGATGACTCAAATAACCCTACATAGTTCTGCGTTTAATTTATTTCAAAGTAGGCCTACACTTGCCTGTGTATTTTCTTCTCCTCTTCATAAGCATTTGGTGTTTCCCTTTGTTGTAACAGGTAAAAATAAATAAAATGTCAACAGTTTTCTTTATTGTTGTTCTATAATTTCATAAATGCAATAATCTACAGATTAGTATAGTATAACTTTATATAAAATTTTATCAGCTTTGTTATCAAATATGTTTTGCGGCTCCAGACAAATTTTATTTGGGGGAAGAGGGGGCAAAATGGCTCTTTTGATAGTAAAGGTTGCCGACCCCTGCTATAGACCTATAGGAGGGACATCTAATGGACAACCTAAGTACTGCAAGCTAGACTAGTACGCAGTTGTAGACACAACACAGGGACCTGAGAAGGGAAGATAAGGAGTTTAATGTGGCTATTAAATGTGACTAAAACTAGACTAAAATGTAATTTGTTTTCGTCGACTAAAACTAGACTAAAATGTAATTTGTTTTCGTCGACTAAAACTAGACTAAAACTAAGAAGGATAAAAATGACTAAAACTAGACTAAAACTAATATGCATTTTCGTCAAAAGACTAAGACTAAGACTAAATCAAAAATAGCTGCCAAAATTAACACTGGCCTGTGGTTTTCAAATTGCACCATTTAAGAGCAGAACAATTAAGCGACTAATCGACCCCCCGAGAATACAATTGGAATCAGCTGTGGGTCTAAATGACCCTGCAGAGAAGCGAAGTGTATCCCACTGCTTGAGTGTTACAGCAGGGATTAAACGTTAGAACCCACACAGGGATAGAGGAGCTCCTGCTGGGGTTAAAAATTAATAAAATCAATGGAGTGAGGTCCCAGGGGCTCCTCCTTTGGATTGAAAAATATCCAAAGTGTTTTAGTAGCAAAAAAACAGTGATGGAGTGGATCGAGAAAATAGTGATGCTGATCGTTACAATGTCCAGGTTTAACCCCCCCTGACAGAATACACTCTGCACAATTTCAGAAACCTGGTTTTCGGTGACACGGGCAAAATGACTGTAGACACAAGGCATGTGTGCCCGGGCTGTAAGCACTGTGAATCAGCCAGAGTGGATGGAAAGAGATGCCTGGATGGTCCTTGGATCTCCGGAGAGGAGCTGGAGCTCGATGAATGTGTATCTGAGCTTTACGCACCGTGACTCGGCCACTGTGGGTGGTGATTGGGGCCCCCACTGGGGAGGGAGAGATCCTAAAATCCCCCAGGGGGATACATGAGCTCCTGCTGGGTCTAAATAATGGATAAAATCCCACACTGGCATACATGAGCTCCTGCTGGGCCCGGAGAGCGAGCCCGGGCCTGGTGTGTGATGCATGGGCCAGCAGGACACACACACACACACACACACACTCTGGGTCTATCTGACGCAGGACCAACATGTGGTTAAAGAAACACCGACTTAACTCCAATGATTTTAACAACGTTAGACCCATCTCTAAACATCCCAGGAGTCTGGAGAAGATCGTTGCAATCAACTTTTAGCTTTTATATCAGAAAAATCTTTGTGTAAATCAGTGATTCTACCGTGTGATTAATCTGATTAAAAATGTTAATTGTTTTTATAGCCCTAGCTCTAATACTTGGCCCTAAACACCTTAGAGATACATTATCTAATGATATAGCTGCTCTAGACAAATTTGCCCTTGCTTCCAATGAAACAGTCCGGAACTTGGGAATGATCATGGATTCCGATGTGTCCTTTAATTCTCATTTAAAACAAATTTCTAGGACCACCTTTTTTCACTTGCGTACCCTCTCAAAAAGATGCAGAAAAAAACTGTAAGAACATGTTGCGGATGTTTGTGTTCCACACAGGATCTGATTGGAACAAATATCGACTTTTACGTATACTTTATTCCTTGCAAGGAAGGTCAGACAATCATACAGCATGCGAAGAGCATTCTGCAGAGGGAATGACAAAGAAACAGTTTCAGTGTCCATTACAGTCACCTCTCCTTTCTCCCAAGGTGTTCGGGCAAAAGACCTCCCCGGGGCACAAATGCCTTTTAAAGAGTTCCGGGAGGGTTGAACTAATAAGGAAGTGGGCAGGGGGAAGTTAATTCAAACTAGTAGGTTTTTGTATGATATTTAATAGTTTTTATTCGGGATGGTTTGGTTGATAAATATGTATTGATTGTATATGTATATTTTAAATATAAATATTGTAAATATTTATCGTATATTTATACTGGGGGTTATGTTTGGGGTTCTTGGAGATGGTATGTGCAGGCTGAATTAATTGACAGCCATCTTTATATATTAGGCAGCCAGTCTGTATGTGGGTCGATGTTGTACCACCTATACAGAGACAGCTTGGTGTAGCTAGATTGGGACCCCTGGAACGGTTACCAGCCTAGCTATTTTGTAACGGCCTTTTTCAGCCTTCCAGGGTCCTTAACGTCCGTAGCCCTATCATCGATCGCAGAGTGTACAAAGTCAAAGTATTTAGCCCATTTGCTCAGAGGAGGATTCACGGTTTGAGACGCTTTAAAGGCGACAACCAAGAGAGTGATCAATTCTCAGGGTTGTCTAGGCAGAATCCGTTTACCCTTAGGTTATGACTCTACACCGACAGATAAGCCATCACTCTTAAGGAACGCAGGGTTTTACAGGCTAACGGTAGCTGGAGTTGTTATAGTGGGCCAGTCCTTGCACAGTCCTAGGCTTGTATGCATCTTACTTCCTAGTGTTTCACAATGTTCAATCCACACCTCGTTGCAGCAGACTTAGTTATCCTATGGATACTTTCAAACAGTTTTGTGAATGGGTAACAGCAAATTTATTTAGAAATGTAAAAGATACAGATTGTTAACAAACTCTAAAGTCGAGTTCCATCGCTTCAGTCCTTATTGGAGCACTTCGTAAAGATATTTCAAGTTAAAAAATAAAGTCAGTTCCTCTGTGAGGTTCTGTTTGGGAGTTCTCTAAGTCTTGTAAGATACGAAAAGCATATGAGATGCACCAAGTGAGTGTGTGCTGAAAATATCACAGTGGTTATATCCTGTCTGTTACTGGATGTCACAACCTAATATGGTCTAATACATTTTTCAATGCTCATACAACGTATGCAGAATGGAATGCAGGATGATACAACGTATGCAGGATGGAATGCAGGATGATACAACGTAGCACCATAGAGAGCATCCTGACTGGCTGCATCACCGCCTGGTATGGCAGTTGCACCGCCCTCAACCGTAAGGCTTTAGAGAGGTGTCACGGGTATGGTGAGGACCCAAATGCAGCACAGGCAGACGAGATCTTAATTGGTAATGAACTTTATTTTTCACTGCAGTCTTAAACAGTTCTTAACAGTGGCAGGGTGAAAAGTCTTTGTTCCCAGTGATCTTCAGCGAGATCTGGCAAGGAGTGAGTCTGGTGTTGCTGAGTGGAGGCAAGGTCCACAGCAGGAGGATTACCTAGATGCAGACAGGTTCAGTGGTGAGCTGTGTAGCAGGCCGGAGCAGGTAGCAAGCAGGTAGCAAGCAGGTAGCAGGCAGATAGCAGGCAGATAGCAGGTAGCAGGCCGGAGCAGGTAGCAGGCAGGTAGCAGGCAGATAACAGGTAGCAGGCCGGAGCAGGTAGCAGGCAGGTAGCAGGCAGATAACAGGTAGCAGGCCGGAGAGAGAAATGCTGGAGGTCAGGCATTTACGCAAGACAATCTGGCACTGAAGCAGAGACAGGAGCAGGCTTATATGCAGCCAGGGCTGTCACAGGTGTGGAGAGTTGGCCTGATGAGGGGGCGTGGCTAACAGGTAGAGTGGAGCAGAGACAGAGGAGTGGAAAAATACCAGCAGACAGGAGATGAGCAGACTGTGACAGAACCCCCCCTCAAGGGACGGCTCTCGACGTCCCAAGACGAATGGACCAAACCGGGTGGGAGGCGGGGGCCTGGAGGAGGGCTAATACTCGTCCGAGAGCCCAGCGTCCATCTCCAAGACCCTGGTCCCGGGGAGACTGTCGTCGCTGTCGTTTGGGGACTCCGACGGAGGATGTGGTCTGGGAGGTGGCCTGGTTCTGGACGTCTGGGTGGGGTTGCGTCGATGGAAATCCCTGATGATGGTGCGGTCCAAGATGTTCCTCCCAGGAACCCAGAACCTTTCTTCAGGGCCGTAACCCTCCCAGTCCACCAAGTACTGGAATCCCCTCCCACGCCGGCGAGACTGCAGGATACGACGGACAGTGTAGGCGGGACCTCCATCGATGAGGCGAGGAGGTGGTGGAGGTGGTGTGGCAGGAACCAGGGCGCTCTCTTGGACCGGTTTAACCTTGGAGACATGAAACGTGGGATGAACCCGCATGGATCTAGGGAGTTTGAGCCTCACTGCCACTGGGTTGACGATCTCCTGGATCTCGAACGGGCCGATGAAGCGAGGAGCCAGTTTCTTGGATTCCACCCGGAGGGGAAGATCACGGGTGGAAAGCCAAACTTTCTGACCCGGCTGGTAGTCTGGGGCCTTGGAGCGGTGGCGATTGGCGGCCGCGGTGTAGCGGTCAGCGGCCCGGAGTAGAGCCGCCCTGGCTCGGGTCCAAGTCCTGCGACAACGGCGGATGAAGTCCTGGACAGAGGGGCAGGATGTTTCTTTCTCAAGTACCGGAAAAAGCGGTGGTTGGAACCCATAGGTGCACTCAAAGGGGGAGAGACCGGTGGCGGAGCTGGTCAAGGTGTTGTGGGCGTATTCTACCCATAGGAGCTGTTCGGACCAAGAAGTAGGGTCTTGAGACGTCATGCAACGTAGTGCCGTTTCCATCTCCTGATTCTTGCGTTCGGTCTGGCCGTTGGACTGGGGGTGGTACCCCGAGGACAGGCTGACGGTGGCTCCCAGGAGCGAGCAGAACTCCCTCCAGAATACTGAGGCGAACTGGGGACCCCGATCAGAGACCACGTCCACTGGGATGCCATGGAGACGGACGACGTGGAGGAGGAGTAGTTTAGCCGTCTCTTTGGCAGATGGGAGTTTGGGCAGGGGCACGAAATGTGCCATCTTGCTGAACCTATCTACCACCGTCAGGATAGTAGTGTTGCCGCTGGATGGTGGTAGACCGGTGACAAAGTCCAAAGAAATGTGCGACCAGGGACGATGAGGCACAGGCAGAGGATGTAGAAGACCGGCAGGGGCATGATGAGCCGGCTTGTGCTGGTTGCAGGTGGGACAGGCATTGACGAACCCCCGAATGTCCTCATCCACTGACGTCCACCAGAACCGGCGCCGCACCACGTCCTTGGTCCGTTGGATCCCTGGATGACAGGTAAGTTGAGTGCTGTGGGCCCATTGTAGAACCTCGGACCGGAGGTCAGGCGGGACGAACAGACAGTTGGGAGGGCAAGCACTAGGTCCGGGCTGGTCTTGGGCGGCGACCCTGACCTTCTCCTCTATCTCCCAGGTGAGTGTGGCCACCAGACGGGAAGAAGGCAGGATAGTGTCTGGGTCGGTCCTGTCCCCCTCCTTTTCCGAGAACTGACGGGACAGGGCATCGGGCTTGACGTTGCGGGACCCCGGTCGATAGGAGAGGGAAAAGTTGAAGCGGGTCAGGAAGAGTGCCCATCGAGCCTGGCGGGAGTTCAGTCTTTTGGCGGACTGGAGGTACTCAAGGTTTTTATGGTCAGTCCATACCAGAAACGGCAGTTTAGTCCCCTCGAGCCAGTGTCGCCACTCTTCTAAAGCCAACTTGACGGCGAGGAGCTCTCGGTTTCCAATGTCATAATTCCTCTCTGCCGGGGTCAAACGTCGGGAATAGAATGCGCAGGGGTGCAACCTCTGGTCGGAGGCTGCTCTCTGGGACAAGACAGCCCCCACTCCCGAGTCGGAAGCGTCCACCTCGACCACGAACTGCCGTTCAGGGTCCGGTATTTGGAGGATGGGGGCCGAGGTGAATCGTGTCTTCAGGGCCAGAAAAGAGTCATTGGCGGCCGTGGACCAGAGAAACGGAACCTTGGAGGAGGTAAGAGCTGTGAGGGGGGCCGCCACCGAACTGTAGCCCCTGATGAACTTCCGGTAGAAGTTGGCGAAGCCCAGGAAACGTTGCAGCTGCTTGCGGGAATCAGGGGCGGGCCAAGTGGTGACGGCAGAAACCTTGGCTGAGTCCATCTCCACGGTCCCTCTCCCTACGACGTACCCCAGGAAGGAGACAGACGAGACGTGAAACTCACACTTCTCGGCCTTGATGAACAGGGAGTTTTCCAGCAGACGTTGGAGGACCTTCTGGACGTGATGTACATGTTCCTCTCTGGAGCGGGAGAAGATCAGAATGTCATCAAGGTACACGAAGACGACCTTGTTGAGCATGTCCCTGAGCACGTCGTTGACCAGAGCCTGGAAGACAGCAGGAGCGTTGGTGAGGCCGAAGGGCATCACCAGGTACTCGTAGTGACCAGTGGGGGTATTGAACGCCGTCTTCCACTCGTCCCCCTCGCGGATCCGGACCAGGTGGTAGGCGTTGCGCAGGTCAAGCTTGGTGAATATGGTGGCCCCCTCTAGGAGCTCGAAAGCTGAGGAGATGAGAGGCAGGGGGTACCGGTTCTTGATGGTAATGTCATTCAATCCACGGTAATCAATGCAGGGGCGGAGTGTCTTGTCTTTCTTCTCCACGAAGAAGAAACCTGCTCCAGCCGGAGACGAGGAAGGGCGGATGATGCCTGCCGCTAGACCGTCATTGATATATGTCTCCATCGCCCCCCTCTCAGGAACGGACAGGGAATACAGGCGTCCTCTGGGGGGCGTGGCACCGGGCTGGAGGTTGATGGCGCAGTCATAGGGCCGATGTGGGGGCAGGGAGGTTGCCTTGGCCTTACTGAAGACCTCCCTGAAGTCCAGATACTCAGCCGGGACCCCCAGCACATCGGTAGAAGAACTGGTCGTGGCAGAAGGTCGTGGTGTGGCGGCTTGCTTGAGGCAGACCTGGTGACACGATGAACTCCACCCCAGGATCGCCCCTGTGGTCCAATCAAGGTGTGGATTGTGACGTCGGAGCCATGGGAACCCCAGAAGGAGAGGATGACGAGGAGAGTGCAGGATGTGAAACTGGAGTGTTTCATGGTGGTTCCCGGAAATTAACATCCGTATAGGCACTGTCAGGTGGGTCACAGTTCCCAGAAGTCGGCCATCCAGAGCGTTGGTGGAAACTGGAGCTGGCAGGGGAATCGGACCGACACCCAGCTGCAGAGCTAGGTTAGAGTCCATAATGTTGGCATCAGAGCCAGAGTCAATGAGGGTGGCGAGGGTCTGGGATCCCTCAGGCAGTAGCAGGCGGACCTGGCACAGGGATCGTGGGCTGGAGGAGGAGCTAGATGTATGACTCACCAGGAACTCCTTCCTTCCTGATGAGCCCGACCTTTTAGCGGGCACCTGGAAATAAAGTGTCCCGCTTGGCCACAATACAGGCAGAGGCTCCCCTCGCGGCGTCTCCTCCTCTCTTCTGGAGTTAGACTGGCCCGACCCACCTGCATGGGTTCAGGCTCCCCTGAATACCGGCAGCCAGAAAGCATCGATACGTCGGAAGCCGCTGGTGAAGGGGCGGGCTGGCGTCGTCCTGCGAGCCCCTGATGTTTCTCCCGCTGTCTCGCTTGAATGCGACGGTCGATGCGGGACGCCAGCTCGATGATGCCGTCGACAGTGGTGGGAAGGTCGTACGAAATCAGTTCGTCTTTAATGTAGTCAGCGAGCCCCATCAGGAATGCGTCGCACTGGGCAGCCTGGTTCCACTCACTGGAGCTAGCCTGGGTGCGGAAGTGGATGGAGTAATCGGCCACTGAACGAGACCCTTGCTTCAGACCTAGAAGCCCTCCAGAAGCGTCCGGACCTCGGGAAGCTTCTCCGAACACTTTGCGGAGCTCAGCGGCGAAGGCTTGGAAAGTGGAGCACGCTGGAGTGCGACGCTCCCACTCGGCTGTTCCCCACAGCCGAGCGCGCCCAGTCAGATGATTCACGGTGAACGCCACCCTGGCGTCTTCCGAAGCGAAGGTGTGGGGCTGGAGGGCAAACAGGATGGAACAGTTCGTGAGGAACGGGCGGCAGCCCTCCGCGTCCCCGGCGTAGCGTTCAGGAACCCCCACACGAGGCTCCGAGGCGGAAGCAGAGGCAGCCGGGACTGGTAGAGGCTGGACTGGTTCTGGAGGCAGAGGGACAACTTGAGCAAAAGCTGCGGCGAGTTGTTGGACCTGCGAGGCTAGCAAGGTAACCGCCTGCTCCTGCTTAGTCACCGCCAGTTGAACATCTGCTGAGTTCGAAAGCAGCAGCGCCTCGTGGTGCTGGAGCATCGCCTCTACCTTCTCCAGGCGATCCATCGGCGTGTGCGCTGGGTCCATGTCTGGCCAGATTGTACTGTCACGGGTATGGTGAGGACCCAAATGCAGCACAGGCAGACGAGATCTTAATTGGTAATGAACTTTATTTTTCACTGCAGTCTTAAACAGTTCTTAACAGTGGCAGGGTGAAAAGTCTTTGTTCCCAGTGATCTTCAGCGAGATCTGGCAAGGAGTGAGTCTGGTGTTGCTGAGTGGAGGCAAGGTCCACAGCAGGAGGATTACCTAGATGCAGACAGGTTCAGTGGTGAGCTGTGTAGCAGGCCGGAGCAGGTAGCAAGCAGGTAGCAAGCAGGTAGCAGGCAGATAGCAGGCAGATAGCAGGCAGATAGCAGGCCGGAGCAGGTAGCAGGCAGGTAGCAGGCAGATAACAGGTAGCAGGCCGGAGCAGGTAGCAGGCAGGTAGCAGGCAGATAACAGGTAGCAGGCCGGAGAGAGAAATGCTGGAGGTCAGGCATTTACGCAAGACAATCTGGCACTGAAGCAGAGACAGGAGCAGGCTTATATGCAGCCAGGGCTGTCACAGGTGTGGAGAGTTGGCCTGATGAGGGGGCGTGGCTAACAGGTAGAGTGGAGCAGAGACAGAGGAGTGGAAAAATACCAGCAGACAGGAGATGAGCAGACTGTGACAAGAGGGTGGTGAAGTTTCCCAGCTCATCACCACCACGGAGCTGTCATCCATGGAGGACCTCTACACCCAGCGGTGCAGGAGGAAGAGCAACCGGATTATTAAAGACCCCCTTCACCCCAGCCATAAACATTTTTGCCAGCTGCCGTCTGGCCGAGGGTACCGCAGCATCCGGGCCCGCACCACCAGGCTCAGAGACAATTTCATCCCCAGGCCATAAGACTTTTAAACTCCTCTGAACTGCAATAACTCCACCAAACCAGCACCCTGGCATATTTGCACCAGCACTGTAATAAGCATATTTGAATATTTGCACTACTGCACGAATTGAACTATTGTTGTTTTATTTTTCTCTTCATCTATAAAGATATATATATTTGGATATATATATTTTATTTTCTATTTTAAACTTTTGATCTTCTATTTTATTGATATTCTATTTTATTCTATTTTATACTATTTCTATTTTTATTTTATTTTTTTTGGTTGAAATTACTGAGCATTGCTTAAAGAGAGCCTGTAACCCAAGTTTTTTATTGCCAGCGACTGCTTCATGTTATCTCTGTGCATTTGACAATAAAAATCTTGAATCTTGAATCTATACAGAATGTTAGATAGAGTGCCGACCAAAAGGTAAAATGCTAAACCATAATTCACACAGGATGTAAGATAGCAAGCAAAGCAAGAGGACAAGACATATATTATGGTTAAAGGTACTTTCCAATATGCATTGCACATCTGCTTGTAGTTTTAAGAACGCACGTAAATGGAACATAATTTCACATCTAGCTCAGCCGTTTATGCAACATTGGTCTGCGCAGATTGACAGTGTGTACAAATGAGCTGTGTGTGTTGAAGAATGAGCCAGTCTTTACATACTAAAATAGAACTCTAATTGTCCACACAGCATAAATAATGCCAACAGGTAAATGATAGAGCTGTATGTTCCTCTCTCCAGGTAATCGTCCCTGTATCGTGCTGACAAGCCGTGTCCATCCTGGTGAGTCCAATGCCAGCTGGGTTATGAAGGGGACCCTTGAGTTTCTGTGCAGCAGTGACCTGGTGGCTCAGTGTCTGAGGGAAGCCTTTGTCTTCAAGATCATCCCAATGCTTAATCCGGACGGAGTCATCAATGGCACGTGAGTGTGATGAGAAAACTGTTCTAAAAAAATATCTCTCTCACGTTCATACAAATTGTGATTTAAGCCTTATTTGTTAAGTTGTGTCCACATTTTTATTGTGTACACTGCACAGAGAAAAAGGAGATGAGTGTTGTTTGATACACATATATGCATTATTTTGCTCAAGTCTGGAACACAAAACTGACGGCAAATACTAGATTGGATCAGCTGGAGGGTTGCTTCAATTATTTTTGATTCAGTACCTGAGAAGTTCAAAGGATAAGGGGAATACAATAAAATATAAACCAGGGAAACAAGTCCAAAGTATAAACACATAAAAGGAAGGTAAATCAAGGCAAAACCATGAAAAACAACAGGATACAAATAAATAATAACAAAGGTAATAAAAGAGATCTATGATGTGAATGCTTGATAATATCAATCAATCAAATTATTAATATTCACAAATCACAATTTGTCTCATAGGGCTTTAACAAGGTGTGACATCCTCTGCCCTTAACCCTCAACAAGAGTAAGGAAAAACTAGTAAAAAAACAAAATTTAACTAACCCTAACCCAGAAGCTTTAACAGGGTAAAAAGAACAAAGAAACCTCAGAGACAGCCACATGTGAGGGATCCCTCTCCCAGGATGGACAGAAGTGCAATAGATGTCACGTGTAATGGAGAATGGGTATTTGCAGCATTGATTATAATAATCAGTTTGTAGCCTTGTCTCCAACAACACCAGAAAAAGTCGCTAGATTTGTCGCTAGTAGCTTTTGACAAAAGAAGTCGCCATGAGGATTTGGAAAGTCGCCAGACTTAGTGACAAAGTCGCCAAGTTGGCAACACTGATTCCACAGGAGAGGAGCTTTATAGTTGAAAGGTCTGGCTCCTACTCTACTTTTAGAGACTTTAGTGATGAAAAGTAAGTCTGAATCCATGGAGTGCAGTACTCTAGTGGGGTGATATGGTACTATCAGCTCTTGGAGGTACAATGGTGCCATATTATTAAGGGCCTTGAAGGTGAGGAGAAGAATTCTAAATTCTATTCTAGATTTAATCGGTAGCCAGTTTAGTGAAGCTAATACAGGAGAAATGTGGTCTCTTTTCTTGGTTCTTGTCAGGACATGTGCTGCAACATTTTGGACAAGCTGTAGAGTCTTTAAGGACTTACCGCTGGACCCTGATAATTCATTATTAGGTTATTACATTTATCAATGTGGAGTTTAGTTAATTGATTACACCAGGGGTCTTCAACGTTTTTCAGGCCAAGGACCCCCAAACTGGTGGAGAGATGGAACAAGGACCCCTCACTATATATATTGTATAAAATTGTGATTTATATTAAACTTGGCCTTGTGGCGTGTATAAACATAGCTACCCTGTTATTGTGCATTCAATACTAAGCTATTCAAATATTACACAGGTTCATATATTCATGTTTTTAATTTAAGCATGTGCAAGGTACAGGGTGGCCATGCCACTGCCATTTATAAACATACGTCTTGCATGCAACACTTAGCTATTAAAGTATTTCACAGATTCATGTTTTTATTTTAAACATGCATGTAGAATAGACAGTGAATCCTCAAGCCATCTGTGGATGGCACACATCCACAGATGTAACAAGATGTTATAGCATAGCAGTGAAAATGCATAGTGTCCGTCCTGATAATGTTTGATATGGAAGCATATATAACGAGAATAGAATTGGGCCGAGCACAGAACCCTGGGGAACACCGTGGTTAACTTTGGTGCACATAGATGACTCATCATTAATTTTTAGAAAGGGTTTGATTACAGCTAGTTTAAAGGACTTATGTTCATATCCTGATAATAATGAGAAATTGATTATGTTCAGTAAAGTACTATTTATCAGGGGCAAAATTTCATCAATTAATTTTGTAGGAATGGGATCTTAGATACAAGTTGTGGATTTAGAAGATGAGATTATTTTGGTCAGCTGATCAAGGGTGATCAGATACAAGCTGTCTAAATAATTGGTAAGATTCGATAAAAGAACACTAACCATAAGAAACCATGGATTACGATTTGTGGATCGCGCATCAGAGGTCGCAATGCTGGATCCAGTATGGCGGATTCTATATCGTGCGGGCTGATCGTAGTGGGAATGGCGGATCCTTTGTTGTGTTGGCATCGGATGGCGGTGGACCAGGACCGAGGCGGCAGCCCATGATGGATCCTAATAAGCGGCAGTGGACAATGACTGTGGATCCTGCTGGTTGCTGACCATAGACTATGATTGCAGCAGGACTGCTTGACATACCGTAGTGAAGTTATCCTTCAAAATGTTTAACCTATCAATGCTGCTAAAAAACTTTAAACTTGATGATGTTTTCCTACAATTGCACTTCTGTCCGTCCTGGGAGAGGGATCCCTCACATGTGGCTCTCTCTGAGGTTTCTACATATTTTTACCCTGTTAACAGGGTTTTTTTTGTAGTTTTTCCTTACTCTTGCTGAGGGTTTAGGACAGAGGATGTCATACCATGTTAAAGATCCGCCATTCCCACTACGATCAGCCCGCACGATGAGACGAATTGTGATTTGTGAATATGGGCTATACAAATAAAATTTGATTTGATTGATTTGATGAAGAAATAAAGATTACAAAAGTCCTATCAGTTCTTCTTTCTGTTACACCAGTGCCAGTCAGGAATAAATGTGTGCACAGCTATGAAAAAAGATTCTACTCATTGAAGTATCAATCATTATGTGGTGATCAGTGTTGCTATTGGGGTGTAATTTCAATCAAATATACGTTTAAACTGTAGGGAGTCAGAGGCGTCAGCTGAATTGGTGTCTGTCTATGTATGTGTCTGACAGAGAAAGAGAGAGAGAAGTGAGTAGCAGAGCCTGTGTATGTGTGTGCAAGCGCACTTATGCAAGTTAGCAATGTTACCTTTCTCATGGTCCGGGACTTTCATGCAGAAGTCACATAATTCTGTTATAGAAATCAATTTCTCATAATGATCAATTTGGCCTGGGACAAAAGTGATCACCATAGACAGTTTCGAATGTAACAAGGGCTACGTTGTAGCACTTTCGGGCCCGAGCACCGGCACGTTGAAGCCTGTTGCAGTCGGGGGAGAGAGCGATCGATGACCAAGCCCACGTCTTCGCGTTGCATGCGTGTTGCGCACTGCGGCAAAGACAAACGCTTCACTTCCTGCGTCTGTCACGTGACGTTGATCCTTGCCTGCTAATTGCTCATTACTGTCCACGCTGTCAAGTAGGACATCACACTGTGCAAATTTTTATGTAAATCGAATGATAGTTGTAAAACAAAGCTTACTTCCTGTTGCCAGTAGGTGGCGCCATCACTATTATTACGCACAGAAATAGATCTGTTCAAGTAAGCGCTCTGATGTAGCGTGAGCAATTTTGTGTCAATTGGACAATGTTACCACAACTTAATTTTCACACTGATCAGTAGGTGGCGCTATGACCCTGAACTAATATTTAGATATGGATGTGTTCAGATCAGGATTGTGATCATAGGTCAATTGTTCGGAGCCGGTTGGATTATGCAGAGTGGATTAACTAAGTACTTCCTGTTTAATGGCGAATCAGTAGGTGGCGCTATGACACTCAGGAAATATTGACACATAGAGCTGTTCAGGCTTGGACTTTGATCAGGTGACAGAAGTTTGGATTTGATAGGACAATGCACAGTGGAGTTATGACAACATTGTGTCCTTTGGCGAAGGATGATCCTTCGCCGCACATCAATGTTTGCAAGGTTTGAGGAAATGAAACAATTCTGACTATGATCCAATGACTTGACTGAGCTCTTTTGAGCTGCATATTGTTAAGCAGCCAGGAGCAGTTGATCAAAGTACAAAACATGTCACTTCCTGTAGCCACCAGGGGGCGCTGTGATTTCAAGTCATAATTTCTGTGTAGATGTCATCAGGCCGGGACTCTAGTCTAACATGTCTAGTGTAACAGGTGGAATGAACCATATAAAAAGTTACATTTAACTTGTTTATTTAAATTGAAATGAAAAACAATTATTTCCCGTGGCGACTGGAGACCCTTTTCTAAACCAAAACACCTGTCCTACTCACCGGTGAGTGATTCTTACTGAAAAGGCACATTAACTAGAACACAAAATATCAGTGCCCTGTACCAACATGCACTTGATTCACAGTATGTTAAATGACACACATCTTTCACAATCAAAGTCCACTCAAAGTTCACACATGCAGTTCAAAGTGATCGAGCAACAGTCCTCAAAGTTATCAAATTCTTCCCAACACGGACACCTTGCTGCTCGTCGACTCACATGTGGCAGGGTAATACTCACGGATGACTGTCTGTTAGTGTCTTGAGAGAGAGAGAGAGAGGGGGAGAGCAAGTGAGCTGCAGGTCCTAGCAGCTAGTTAGCTGCCAGCTTCTGTTGTCCTGGAGTTTTAATTTTACCAATTTTACCAATCACATTATTAAATGTCCCCCTCTGCCCCTCCATACAGACACACAAGCAGTCATAAAGATAGAAAGAGAGAGGGGTGTGTGTGTGTGTGTGTGTGTCTACGTACTCTCCACATAGGCTTGAGTGGAGAATACGTAATTTACCCTCGACACCCGACATTGAACGGAGCAAACAGCGGAGAAGTTCTTGAAGATGGATGACATTAAATTAATAATTGAAGTGGAGAAGTAGTATAGTGAGCTGTACGATCCTTGGCCGTGTTGTTTAAAGACAACATTAAAAAGGACAAATGCTGGGACACCGTTTCAGTTAATGACAAATATCAGCTGTATGTGTGATCACGGAGAGGAATCGCAGGATGACCGCGCGGAGTTCAGCCTGTCCGGTGTGCAGCCTGGCCCCGGCGTGCTAGGGATCTACGCGACGCTTACGCGACGCCAACGCGACGCTAACGCGTCCGGTGTGTGGCCGGCGTTAGCTGGAGCGGCGACACTCTGCAGGCACTTCCAGGGTCTGTAGCGGCGAGACGGCAAGCTGTCCTCGTTCACGGACGTGGTCCCCGGCGCGACGAGCTAGTTGCTAAACTTAAAGCCAGCTTCTCTCATTCACTCCACTCGAGCATGCGGGAGCTCTCCGGGCGCATCCATCTTCTCTGTTGTCGTCCTCGGCCCTCTCCTTGTCCCGCCCCCTCCGCTCTCTCATTGGCTGTTCCTATTGCCAAGCTCTGTGGTGCTATTGGTTGTTACACAGGATTGATGTCCCACAGTATCTGAGGGCTGCACATATAGAAATATGTCCACACTCTACACTAGTTTGGACTTGATTGGACAATATATATCCGAGATACAGAACCTTGTGTTTTGATGGCGTTTAATCAAACTTTGACGCCACCCCACGGTCACATGGCCTTAAAACCATATGAATTTCTTCGGGGGGGAGGCTGTTGATACACACATGTACTTTGAGTGAGATAGAACCATGAACACTGAAGTAACAGCATTTCGTGTTTCACGGCGAGTTGATGAACTTTGACGCCACGCCACGGTCACACGGTGTGACGAAAAATCAATCCCTAAATCAGTTTTTAACTCCATCTTGTTGTGATGACACTCATCTGAATTTAAAGAGGAACTGATGAAAGCCCTGGGACAAGTATGTCAAAGTAAAAATGGTGAATATGGTCAAAATGGCCACTAAATTTAAAATGGCGGACTTCCTGTTTGGGCTAGCATATCTATCCAAGAGACTTATTTGTTTGTTATGAAAAGACACATGTTCCCATCGTTTTTTGTACATGTCGGCCAAACGTGGTGCCGGGGCTGCCCTTTAGGGGGCGCTAGTCAGTTATTTTGCTACGCCCATTCCTTAAAACCATATGAATATCTTTAGGGGGGGCTGTTGATACAAACATGTAGTTTGAGTGAGATGGAACCATGAACACAGAAGTTACAGCAATTTCGTGTTTCACGGCGAGTTGATGAACTTTGATGCCAAGCCATTAATATGCCGTTTGACGAAAAGTCACAGTAATCTTATATCTTCACTATCAATGTCTTGAGACCCATTTGATACAGTTTGACATGGTTGAGGTCAGTGGATGAGGAGAAATACAGAAGATAATTTCCTGTTTTCACCAGGGGGCGCTGTGATTTTAAGTCATAATTTCTGTGTAGATGTCATTAGGCCGGAACTCTTGTCTCACATGTCTAGTTTGGACCCGATTGGACCGTGTATGTCCGAGATACAGAACCTCCTGTTTTGATGGCGTATAATCAAACTTTGACGCCACGCTACGTTCACAGGGTGTGACGAAAAATCAATCTCTAAATCAGTTTTTATCTCCATCTTGTTGTGATGACACTCAGCTGAATTTGAATATGATCTGATGAAAGCCCTGGGACAAGTACGTCAAAGTAAAAAAGGCCAAAATGGCCACTAAATAGAAAATGGCGGACTTTGGTGAAAATTGGTTATGTGGAAACCTAGGGGCTGGTTCCAGGGGGCGCTGTTGAGCAATTTTGCCACGCCCATTTCAAATTACTCCAGAATACTAAAATATTCGCAGACCTTGAATTTCCTGCAAAGTTTCATAACTTTCTGAGCATGTCTAGACCCTGAAAAAGCCCCCCAAATGGAAATGATAATAATAATAATAAAAATCCTTACAGATTCAATAGGGCCTCTCACCATTCGGTGCTCGGGCCCTAATAACAAAAATCCTTACAATTTTAATAGGGCCTCTCACCATTCGGTGCTCAGGCCCTAATTCCTTCTGTTTCAATAGAGCCGTTCAGCATGATGAATGACGAAGACTGGTTTTAAACTACCAACCTTTTGATTAGAAGACCACCCACTAAAAAACCCTCACAATTACTGCTTGCTTCATCATTGTCTTTTTCTTATGTATATGTGCTCTGCTACACCCAACATCTGTTGTACATCTGTCCGCCCTGGGAGAGGGATCCCTCACACTTGGCTCTCTGTTAGTTTCCCACGTTTCTTTAACCATTGTTTTGGGGGTGTTTTTTCCTTATTTTTGCAAAAGAATTAAGGACAGGAGATGTCACACTTTGTAAATAGTAAAATGGAAAATGGTTTGTTTTATATAGCACTTTTCTAGTCCTGATGAGCACTCAAAGCGATTTACATTAAAGTTTGCCTTTCACCCATTCAGACACACACTCATATAGTGCATCTATTAGCAGCACGTTTTTGTTCTATGAGGGGCAATTCAGGTTTCAGCATCTTGCCCAAGGACACTTCAGCAGGCAGATGGGGAAGACTGGGGATCGAACTGTCGACTTTCTGGTTGGAGAACAACTGCTCTACTGTACTCTACTCTTTTTTACACTCTTTATCATGGTCTCCCTTTAGTCATATACAACATGTAACAGAACCAACAACATAATAATTTGTGCACTCAATGTGGTCTCCTCTGATATGTCTTCTCAGGAATCGCTGTGATCTGAACAGTCAAGATCTGAATCGTCAGTGGTGTAAACCAGACCCCATCCTCAGTCCAACCATTTACCACACAAAAGGCTTCCTCTACTACCTCAACAGTATAGGGCGAACTCCATTGGTGAGAAACACCAACGGCTGTCCGTTTGTACACTTGTTATCTTAATGTACTGATCCTTTGATGTTGTGTTTTCTTGAGCTTTGCTTGTTTTTTCTTTTGATGAAAACCTCATGTTACTTTGCACTGATGTCATTTTTCAGTTATTCTGCATATCTTTACTAAACATATAGTTACACAATTTTGTATTCTTCAAATTTCTAATTACAAAAAGGTAAATGTGTTAATAAGTTTAGAGGTGCTGGGGCTTCTTCTGGAACCTTTAGAAGATCTTCTATCAATGAATTAGTGTTTTTTTTACAAACTTTTTTCTCATCTTATTCTACAGAACAATGCCACATGCACTATCTCATGTGTGGAGACATTTCACCCCATCCAATGTAGAAGGAAACGCTGTGTACATTAGCAAATACTGTGCAAAGACCTATGTTAAGAATGACACAACGATGCAGAAGCATATTAAGTCAAGTGCCCAAAGTTTCCTCAGGGCTCAAATAATGACAAAATAAAATGTTTATATTTATGTCTGTATGTGACAAGGTAAATACAGTTAGTATTAATTACCTACAACATTTCCAGTTTATTACCGTTAATTCCTGTATATTCCCGTGTATTCCCGTTAATTCCTGTTAATTCCCATGGAAAGTTTCCAAGTCTGAATATTCCCGGAATTTTGCAACCCTACTCAGCATTTAATTTGCCTATTTTTTTTTTTTTTTTTTTTTTTAATTCCCAAAATTCCCGAGCTTAACTTCCCATGGAAAGTTTCCGGCAAGTTTCCGGAAATTAACCGGAAACTTTCCGCCACTTTGCAACCCTAATCAGGATTAACAGAGGAGCTAGTACATAGAGGCTGACCAAAAGGAAACTGGTACGGCTATGCAGATGAACCCAGCCGATGGCTGGAGAGCAGGATCCGGAGCCTGTAACTGACGGCCAATGAATAACACTATACATGTGTCTTATTATGACAACACTGACTTATTTTTCACCTTAACACATGTAAACCTCTTTTAAACAAACATTTTTTTCACAATTTCAGGTTAAGGCTGAATGTACGAGCATAACTATACAAAAAGAAAGGCTTTGTGTATAGTATAGCAAAAGTGTATAGCAACTTTATCAATTCAATGCACAATATTCACATTAATATCAATTAATATTTATAGCATCTGTTCAAAACACAATATGTACCTTCTCAGTACAACAATATGTTCTGCAGAGGACAATGTTTTTACATACAGGCTTTCACTTGAATACGGCCATACAGTTTTAAGCCATGCATCTTCTGCTCCTGCAAATATTTCAAAATTAAAAAAACTTTTTAAATAAGGGAATGGATTACGTACACAGAAACGCTGTAGTGCTTTTATTTTGAAAAGGCATACAGAAAGTTTTGCAACCATTTGTTTGTGACATAAATTCATCAGATAAACATTAAAACTGAAAGATCATTTTCTCTGTTTATTCTGCTGTGAACTACAATAATTATCTGTCAATGACACAAATGTATTTTCAACACTTCCTTAAAACCGTTTCAAGGTAAAAGCACTCCAGCATTTTACTTTCTGAATCTATTAATTTGTTCTAATGGGGCTTTGATTGTTATCAACAGACCGGAAGATGCAAATCTTAATACCGCAGAGTACTGACATTTATTTTAGTACATAAACCGTCTTGCTTTGAAGGAAATGCAGTAGATAAACCAGGACCTCTGCCACCAGTAGCTAACACACAGCGTGTGTGAAAAACAAGCAACAGACACACAGCTGATCTGCGGCACGACCACAGCCAGTGAGTCCAGAGAGTTCTGGGATCGACGGTGAAGACTGCGAGATCGACCGGTTGTCGACCTCTGTGCAAGAGGTTTCTTCCAGTTGAGGGAGACTTTTATCTCCACAGGCGCCAAAATGCTTTCTCATTGTGGGAACTTTCTCTACAATCTTTAAGGTCTCGTCCTTACTGTGTAAAGTAAATATCATGAATAAAATGTATATTATGTTTGGGAGCTATACAAATAAAGTTTAACTGAATTGAATTGCTTAATAATAGTCCAGGCAAAGTCATGTTTTACGACCGCCTAATTGTAAAATAATTTTTTTCCAGCATAGATCATTTCAATGACTGGCCAGAACAACATACTTAAATTCCAAAGAAATCCTAGTTGAGGAAATATGTTTAATTCTCATCAATCCGAGATGTGTGCCAATAAGGCCACGCAACAATACACCCCAATGGGGCTATCCTTTACACAATGAAAGTACCCATGAAAAGTAAAATTTTCTGTGTAACAGGTTTCTTTGAAAATGAATTTGAATATGCAAATGAGCTATACACTAATCGAATAGTCCCAAAATACACTCAAAAAGGCTTAATTTTTTTTCCTTACTCCTACCACAATAAAACTGTACATCGTAAAAGTATACATGAAAAGTAACCTTTTTTGTATTACAAGTTTCTTTTGAAATGAATTTGAATATGCACATGAGCTCCACACTTATTGAACGTCCTAATTTGCATAGGCAGAAACACCATTCATATGTATGACAAATACATCGGCCCAATCTTCTCCCAATCATCCCACTGCCAATGGGTGATGGCAAAGCTGCTTTTAAACTGCCCTCTTACCTGAAAACCGCCTGGCTTGGTAGTACCTGCCAGGGGTATAACCCCCGCCGGTAGTGTCTTCAGGGTCACAGAGGCAGTCTTTTGGGTCCATACATTCACTTCCCCCTTTCCACTCCATCATTTGGTAAAAGACTATGGAACTTTGCAGCTGTTGACGTTGGAGGGAGAATTTAAGGTTCCACTGGAGATGAGTTCTGAGTTACTTTATCACAGAATCGCCTGTATCTCAGCATATCCAGTGATTCCTCTTTTTTGCCCCCATACAGTGATACTAGAGCTTTTTCACCTGCTGCAATGATGATGCCTTTTCCCACATTTTCCTGTGACTGGCTGAACACCTTAGCTTGTTCAAGATAGCTAGTGTCATTCTTTATTCTTTCGTGGTGGGGAGGCTTGTGTGCCTCCATAGCCCTGAAGACTATACCGGCGGGGGTTATGCCCCTGGCAGGTACTACCAAGCCAGGCGGTTTTCAGTTTAGAGGCCAGTCTAAAAGCAGCTTTGCCATCACCCATTGGCAGTAGGATGATTGGATGAAGATTGGGCCGGTGTATTTGTCATACATATGAATGGTGTTTCTGCCTATGCAAATTAGGACATATTCGATAAGAGTGGAGCTCATGTGCATATTCAAATTCATTTCAAAAGAAACTTGTAATAGAAAAAAGGTTACTTTTCATGTATACTTTTACTATGTAAAGTTTTATTGTGGTTTGAGTAAAGGAAAAAATTTAGCCTATTTGAGTGTATTTTGGGCATATTTGATTAGTGTATAGCTCATTTGCATATTCAACATTTCAAAGAAACCTGTAACACAGAAAAGCTTACTTTTCATGGGTGCTTCCATTGAGTAAAATATTGGCACACATCAGAATCAGAACTATTTTTATTGCCACGTATATTTGCTTATATTGGAAATTGCCATGGTGTGGTTGGTGCACTGTACATAAAAACATATATATACAGTAAGACAATATATACAGTAAGAAGCAATAAGTTATGGAGATAAATAATGTGCGAGGGGGGGGGGCAGAGTCAGTGTGATGCAGGGGGCTTGTTTGTGAGCCCCACTGCGACGGGGAAAAAACTGTTCACGTGGCGTGAGGTTTTAGTCCTGATAGCCCGGAACCTTTTTCCGGATGGAAGTCTCTGAAAAAGGTGGTGACCGGGATGTGCAGGATCAGCAATGATCTTGCCTGCTCTCTTACTGTTCCTGGAGTGGAACAGGTCTAGGAGAGCCGGCAGGTTGCAGCCGATGACCTTCTCAGCTGACCGGATTATCCGCTGCAGTCTGCCCTTGGCAGTGGAGGCAGCAAACCAGACGGTAATTGATGAGGTGAGGATGTACTCAATGATGGCTGTATAGAACTCCACCATCAATTTCCGCGGCATGTTGCATTTTTTTCAGTTGCCACAGGAAGAACATCCTCTGCTGGGCCTTCTTGATGGTGGAGGTGATGTTCTCCGCCCATCTCAGGTCCTGTGCAATGATCGTCCCCAGGAATCTGAAAGACTCCCCTGTTTTAACTGGGGAGTCGCACAGGGTGAGGGGAGCGGTTTGGGGCTGGGAGTGTGGTAGGGTTAGACCTGGTCCACTGTTCGTTGAATCTGCAGTAAAAGTCATTCAGGTCGTTTGCCAGTTTGAGGTTTCTCGGATTGATGAGAATTAAACATCTTTCCTCAACTAGGATTTCTTTGGACTTTTAGTATGTTGTTCTGGAAAAAAATATTTTACAATTAATTCGATTTTTGGCTCCAAAATGAGTTACTTTGCCTGGACTATAATCCACACTAAGGTTATTTTGCCACCGATTAGTGTGGATATTAACTGCTGCACTGTAATGCTCAGTTTTTATTCCTGTATACATCTTCCAGGTTTTTTGTGACTACCACGGTCACTCCAGAAAGAAGAATGTGTTCCTGTATGGCTGCAGTGTGAAGGAGACTCTCTGGCAGTCTGGATCTGCAGTTGACACTTTAGGATTAAAAGAGGACCCTGGATATAGGGTAAGTCACATGTTCTCACTCTGTCTCTATCTCTCTCTCTCTATCGATCTATCTCTCTCTCTCACAGAGCATTTACAAGAGTTGCAGTGAAACTCTGAAACCACTTAAACCCTGAACAAATGATACACTTTCGTTTTCACTCACACTATCAGTTAAAGAGTTAAACTCAAAGATGTCTTCTCTGCACACAAAAGGCTTATTTCTCTAAAATTTGTATTCACAATTTTTTATTACTGAGCACTTTACCTTTGCTAAGATAATCCATTCTATCCACCTGGATTGTGAGGCCCATCCAGATGCTGATTAAAGACAATGATTTTTGCACAGGTGCACCTTGAAGTGGATACAATAGTACGTTAATCTAAAATGTTCAGTTCTTTCATTCAACAAAATGCCGCAGTTCTCTTTCAAAATTCGTTATGGTATCTCACAATGGGACACGCTCTCCGCGCTGTCCCCCAGAAGCAATTTTACACTCCGCCAGTCATGACTCTCACTAGAGGAGGGACTTCCTCCCTCTATATATCATCGCCTTCAGTCTAAAACCTCTTCTTGCTCCTAGAAGCATTATCTCAGACGGCAGGTTTAGCTAAAAGGCTAACAAAACTGTTCACAGAGCGAGCTAACGACTCAGTCGACGATCGTTACCTGAACACTACATAGCTGGCTGGGTTTAGTAGATAGTCACCATACTAGCTACTCAACGCTCCAATTTATCGGAAGAGATGGCAACCATGTATCCTGCCCCTGTCCTCACCATGGGCAAAAGCAAGGTACCACCAAGGTTGTGCACTTGTGGAAACAAAATATCGGGGGCAGATACCCCCTCTGTATGTTCGGCGTGCTTAGGGCTGGAACACACCCGAGAATCGCTAACATCCCTGGACACCTGCGAGCAACTGGAGTCTATTAGCCTCGGCTCCGAGGATGACTAGGTGGACGTGGCATCTGCGTTCACCCCACCAGCCTCCCGGCTGGCGTGGCCTGAAGCCCTCACCAAGACCACCATGTCCCACTATGAGGGTAAAAGGCTGCCCAGAGCAAAAGCTTCGACCGAACAGCTTCTGGCTGCGTTCCCCGAGTGCCTGCAGGGTTCCTACAGGTTTTAACAAGTTAAATTTAAGACTTTTTAAGACCCTATTTAAGACCACTCTGAATAGAATTAAAGACCTATTTCACGGCCATACTGGCAAAAAAGTATGAAGGAAAATTACTATAAAAGAAGAAATAAGTCCAAGAATTACTTGCAAAGTTAATGTATTCCCATTCAACATAACTGTGTGTGTACGTGTGTCTGTATACCTAGTTGAGAAGGAATACAGGCGACTGCTAGCTGGCCCTGCACTGAGGCAAAGACTGTATCTCTGAACTTACAGCAGTAGGAATTCCAAACAGGTCCAAAATAGTAACAAATAGAATCAGAAATAACTGAGCCTTCTAGTCAATAAGGAGTTTTGTTGAACCTGCACTTCCCCATTAAGCTACAAAAGACTTCAACACACTAGTAGAATTTCAGCATTCAGCAGGTGCGCGCTCAGAGTAGCACCAGCGGAGAGTGGCGCAGTAGTTATCAAGCGTGTAGCGTGAGACAGAGAGGAAGCAGCCAGCTGTCTTTATTAGTTAACTTGCACTTCTGGGGCTGCACGGTCAGCACGAGTGCAGCGTTATCGGTGGGCTCCTCGCTAATATGTATATAAGGGTAGATGAAGGATGTATATTGTTAATATGGAGGTGTGTAGTCTGCACGCACATATCTTTCCTTTTATAGAACCACACGTATTCCCACCCATATCCTGCCCTGCCTTTCAAAGGCATATGTTGAACTGTGCTGTTGCCAAATTAAAAAACATTAACAGAGAGAAGTCGTCTGAGCCGTGTTTTAGCAGACACACTGGCTGATATGGAGGGAAAAGGCTTCTCCCACCTGTCCCAGTCGAACCTTTACTGGCAACCCACCTCCACTCGACAAGGAGGTCCACCATGACCTCAGCCGGCCCCACCCTGCCCTCCAAAGCGGACTGTTTCCAGTCGTCGCTGAGGGAGAAGAGCTACAAGGCGGTGGCCACATCGGTGAAAGCTCTGAACGCTGCTTCGATGCTACTCGCCTACCAGGCTGAGTTGGTGGTTGACATGGTGGCTTCACCTTCCACGGCGGTGTGGGACGAGCTGTGTGTGGTTGTGGACCTCTGCCTGCGTCTGCACAGATGCGCTGTCCAGGCATCTGGAAGAGCCATGGATGATCACCCAGGAGAGAGCTCGTGGGTAAATTTATCGAGCCTCTCCACAAAAGGAAAAGGCCCAGCTCCACGCCTTCTCTTGCCAGAGTGTGGGAGAGGGGTCATGCCTTAATTCTAATACAGTGGTTCTTAACCTGGGTTCGATCAAACCCCAGGGGTTCGGTGAGTCACTCTCAGGGGTTCGGCCATCCCCCCGCCTCCGCTGATCGCCTCACCGGTCTGCTCCGGGCGCGAGGCGCACGGAGGGGGGTGGAAGAGCGGAGAAGGAGGCACAGCCACCGGGTTTGGTCATCCCCCCACCTCCGCTGACGCGCCTCGCCGGTCTGCTCCGATGGAGCAGATAGGTGAGGCGCACGGAGGGGGGTGGAAGAGCGGAAAAGGAGGCACCGCCACCTCGCCCCCCCCGCACTGGACGGTGTTGTGTCTGCCGACCGGGGCGAGCTGCTGTCAGTGCGCCGCAACAGCGTTGCATGCTCAGGGCAGGGGGATACCAACATGAAAAAACAACGGGGTGGACGCGCTGTGAGTTTCAAAAAAGCTTCTTCGCCGTGTTAGATTACAAATATTTAGTTGCTTTGTAAAAATGTGTTACACAAAATAAATTCAGCCCATTCGTATTATTCGTGACGTCTGGCTCCGCTTGGCCATCATTGGCTGCAGGTGATCAGGCCACATTGCTAAGCTTTGGTATCTGTGCTGCAGGGAACTTGGTGCGCTCAGTATTTGACTTGTGGCTGTTGTGATTGTACGTCATTTGTGATTTTCTTTTAATCTTTCAATCCCTTCATACTAACTATGTCGAGCAAAAAAGAAAGTGGTTGGACGAATATGTACAATATGGATTCACGTGTATAAAGGAACGTGATGGGAGTCAGCGTCCTCAATGCATGATTTGCAATGCCAAGTTGAGCAATTCTAGTCTAGCACCGGCAAAACTAAAGGAACACTTCCTAAAGCTGCATAGAGATGGGAAATACAAGAACACAACGCTCGCTGAATTCAAGGTGAAGAGAGCCAGATTCGATGAAAAAGGCTACTCTGCCTGTTCTCGGCTTTGTTCCCATCGACAAACCGATCCTCACAGCCTCGTACGAAGTTGCGTACCTGATCGCCAAGCAGGGCAAACCACACACCATTGGTGAAACACTCGTAAAACCAGCTGCGTTGAAGATGGCGAATATCATGCTGGGAAAAGCTGCTGAAGATAAGTTATCCCAAATTCCTCTTTCAAATGACACTATAAGCAGCAGAATAGACGACATGAGCGATGACATCTTGGCTCAAGTAGTTGCAGATCTGATTTCAAGCCCAGCAAAATTCAGCCTCCAACTTGATGAGACCACTGACATTTCCAATCTAAGCCAGCTTGTTGTATTTGTGCGCTATATGAAAGAAGACGTGATAAAGGAAGACTTTTTATTTTGTAAACCTCTTACAACAACAACCAAGGCAGTCGATGTGAAGAAACTGGCACAAGTATTAAAAATTGTTGTTGAATGTGTGAACTTTGTGCGAAATAGTGCTATGAAGCACCGCATCTTCAAAGAGCTGTGTAAGGAAATGGGCTCGGAATTCGAGGTACTTCTGTACCATTCTAACATTCGGTGGTTATCCCGGGGAAAGGTGCTGAATCGTGTTTTTGCCATGCGTGTGGAATTAGCCCTGTTTTTGCGAGAGTACGAACATTGTCACGCAGATTGCTTCGAAAATTCTGAGTTCATTCTCATTTTGGCGTACATGGCCGATATTTTCGATGCTCTCAATCATCTCAATCGACAGATGCAGGGTGGTGGAGTCAACATCATCGAAGCGGAAGAAAACCTGGAGGCTTTTAAAAAAAAGCTACCTCTATGGAAACGACGAACAGAGAATGATAACTTCGCAAACTTTCCCCTGCTGGACGACTGTGTAAGTAAGATCGAAGACGTGTCTGGAATTGGAGACATTTCTGTACCTGGGGAGCTGAAGCAAGCAATTGCCATTCACTTAGATGAGCTTGCAAAGTCTCTCGACGGATACTTCCCTACCACAGAGTCATATCCAGCATGGGTGAGACAGCCGTTCACGTTTAGTGTTGCGACAGCAGATGTCAACGATGAATACCTCGACGAAATCATTGAACTTCAGCAGAGCCAGGTTCAACAGCAACTCTTCAGAACAACAACGCTCTCAACGTTTTGGTGTCACCAAATCGTACCATACCCTCTTATTGCTAAGAAAGCCCTTGAGATACTCACACCGTTTGTTACAACGTATCTTTGCGAGCAATCCTTTTCAAGGATGGTAGACATAAAAACTAAGAAAAGGAACAGAGTTGTTGCGAAAATGATATGAGAGTGGCGCTTGCCAAGGTGAAGCCGCGCATTTCTGAACTTGTATCTGAAAAGCAACAGCAAAAGACACATTGATTTGCAGTAAATATTCATTGAGTTATGTTATTGTGTGAAATTCATGTTTTGTTGGCTTTGTTCTTTGAACACGGTGATTTTGTGTGCAACTGATGCATGGTTAATTTTGTGCACTAATAAAATATATACCTATGTTTTGAAGAAATCATATTTTATTTTTCCAATCACAAAGGGTTCGGTACGGCACTGATGAAGCTTGCAGGGTTCAGTACCTCCAATAAGGTTAAGAACCACTGTTCTAATAGCTCCCCGCTGGCTAGGAAAACACTGGCTAGCAGAGATATACCAGCTGTTGCGCGCTCAGCCTCTGCCTCTGCCTCTACGGAGGGATCTCCTGTCACAGGCACACGTAGAGATTTTCATCCTCATCCAGAGCGCATGGCTCTATGGGCTTGGCCCGTGAGAGGCTGAATCTGACCACAGCGGGACTTCTGCAGAGTGTCATCAAACCAAGTTGTGTCCGGGGGAAGTTTTAACATCTAGGTGTGAAGTTGAAGAACCCTGGGAGACAAAAAAACGTTGTTGCAGGCTTTGGCTACACATGCAGGCCGAACTTTAGTTCACAAATACTAGGTCCAGACAACTATTAGATGTTCCATTTTGATACTGTATGATAGTGCAAGGTCGAGTGGTTACAACAAAGAGTGGGTTACTCTACACACTGACTAAAACCAATTGAGTCTAATACTGAAATGAATGGCATACTCAACGTGGTCATCCTCCTGCAGCTGTATGTTGCGATCACCTTGTCTAGGTTGTCCACACCACCTTTGCTGCGGTTGTAGTCCAGGACGATGACCGGTTTCCTGTCCTGGTGGTCGCTGACATCGGCGTATGTGTGCAGCGTTCTCAGGAGCAACACGTTCCTGTTTTTCTTTGGGATGTGAGACACCAGAGTGGCGGTGGGCGTGAATGCAAACTTGGATGAGAACACCTCTCTTCCCCTGAACGTGAGCAGCCCGAGTGCGAGTTTGTAGGAGGTGGAGCAACCCCAAGCTCCGTTCTGGCCGTCCGTTGCTCGGCTTTCGGGGGTGTACCCTTGCATCTGGATTTTGCATTGCAGGTCACCTCTGACTTGATCCCATATTTTGCCGGCTTGCTGGGCACGTACTGACTGAAAGTACACCGGCCTATGGAGAAGAAGAAGAAGAGAAGAGGAGAGGAGATGAGGACGAGGACTAGCAGCCGCTATGTTCATGACATAATAATATAACATAATAATAATAATTATAATATAATATAAAGACCAACCTCTGAACGGAAGCAGTTGCTCCATTCGTCAAAGTATTTTCAACGACCCTCCTGGTTCGTCATCTCCAGGATGATGTTCTCTACCGTCTACTTGATAAACAGGCGGAACTTCGACACCTGTCACCGGCGTGGGACTTTGCGTGCATCGTGGGGCCCGGACAGACCCCGCTTAAGGCTACATCAACGGCGGAGGAGGAGCAGCAGCTCCTCTTTCGGCCGTACGCCCGCAATGCCCATATTATTTCCCCGTTTCTTGACTTGAAGCCCTCTCTTTCCACGAGTCCGGTGAGGGTAGTCCTTGTCCTCCACGTCGTCCTCAAAGTCGTTTTTTATTTGATCCAATTTTTTTTCCCCAACAAAACGTAATGAATGATTTAAATATGACCAACACAATATTAGATACATTTAGTGTTAAATAATATTTAAAATTATAGGTGCCTTACTGCTCCCAAGTCAGAAACATTTCACACAACTGAAACATAGAATTTGCCTCTACTATACTTTGAAAATATTTTGTAAAATCAAAGTAAATAAAGTTATAAATAAAAAACGGAGAAATGCACAGGCCACAGAGTCAAACAGTACAACTGCATGTATGAACAGTTTCCTGAAGCTAATGAAAGGGTCCCACTCCTCAGACTGTGATTTTTAACCCTTTCGAACACAAGTCACGTAACAGACAGAGTGTGTGTGTGTGTGTGTGGAGCCACAACACAGCAGACATGAGGCGCTGTAAAGCCTTGAGCATCCCGTTCATGTCCCGGTGGTCGTGCAGCGGTACGGAGGCGCCGGGCCTCAGCAGGAAGACCCCCATGCTGAGCACCTCCGTCCCGCAGATGTGGGTGTAGGTGACCTGGGGGCTCCGGAGCCCCGCCGACCCGGCGCTCGGCTCGCCGCCCCGGAGCTCGGCTTGCTTTTCCGGGGAGCGATTTTCAGGTCCGCCGCCCGCAACGCGATCACCAGCGAGATGAGCTCGCTCTATGTTTGCCCCACGTAGGTGACGCAGGCCTGCTTCGCTGTCTTCTGGATCAGCGGAGTTGTGTTGTCCCGCGGCATTCTGGCTGCGGGTGAGGACGGCAGCCCGGTGCGCTACTCTCGTTCGCACGTTATAATCGCGCACATTGCGATTAGGAAATCGCGTTTTATCATATCGCGATTAAATCGCAAATGCAATTAATCGTTCAGCCCTAATTGGAATCAGGTGTGGGTCTGACTGACCCCACATTGCAGCACCCCAGCGCCCTCCCTGGGGGTCTAATTGTCCCCCCCAGGAGAATTGGATAATAACAATCCTTGGGTTACCCTAACCCTCTACCTGAACAGCCAGGGCTTGCGGATGATCACACGCATGCACACAGACACACACACACACACACACACACACACATACTCTGGGTCAATTCAACCCAAGAACAACACGAGGATTAAAAGCATGTTTTGTGGAAGAAAAGAATCTGTTGTATGTTTAAATCCTGTCTGGAGGTTTTATGGAATAAGAGAACACAACCTGGAGGTCATAGGGTCAGGTTGTCCACATGCTGGTTCAGTGATGACAGGCCAGGAAATATCCATTACACACCCTTCCAACAACCAAGAGGTAAGAAAACTAAAAGGTAATAAAGATTTGCATAAAGTAGGGTACTCATATAGCCTGCAAGTGAAAAAAGAATGCAAAAAGTAGCAGAACTGTATTGCATATAGGAGTCCACAGATGACAGGATTAGACTGGTTCAAAAAGTGAATGGGGAAAAAGTTTCTTCCTATAGTAACATCAGTCATTGTGTCACCGGAAATTATTAAAGATATTTAATACATTGCAAAACCTTCTTTGGATTGTGTGGTGCTCTCCTTTCTGTTTTGCATTTTCTTAAAATTTGGCTTTATAAAGATTGTTAAATTTTTCCCATAGTCAGTTGGTGATAATGAACTGCTAAATTAATGTTTTTTTATTTTTTGTTTGTATCAAATTAGTATTTAATGTTACATTAAAGATCAGTTTTTAAGTATTTATATTTAATTTCTTGACATTCTTTGTTAAACCATTTTACTCCTTTAAGTTTACCATTGGATCATTTCAACAGTTTGCTTTATAATGTGTTTGATGTGTCACTACACCAATTATGTTTACTTTTTATATTGACTGTATATGGTGTACTTGAATTTCTAGCTATGTCGATTGCTTGTAACTCTTTTGGGATTTTTGGCTGAATAGCTTTAAACAGCTCATTTGGGAGATGTGATGGTTGGACCAAGAACAGATTCACATACAGCAATTAGGCAAAACTCAAAGTTCAAATCAAGTCATACACGTGAAGGCAGTCAACGATGCAACTGTTACTGGGAAGCCAAAGGCAAAAATCACAAAACTAAAACAAAAGTAGAAGGTCAAAAAACAAAACAAGGCCGCAAAACTAACAGGACTGCCCTGAATAGGGCAGTCTCGGACACAAAAACAGGCAATGGTCGAGGAATGAATGTCTGAAAGCTTGATATGAATTACAGAGACAATCTGGCAGGGAAGTGGTATGTGAGCAGGTGTATGTTTACTGGTTGACTGATGGTGCAGGTGTGGTGAGTGTAGCTGTGTGAAACTGAACAATGGGAGAAAGTAAAGCTAGCAGTACTGTGCAAGTTCACACTTTAAAAAGAACTAGTTTAAAGTTCAGTTCTTAAAGATGAAAATGAACCAGTTCACGTTTATTTGTTCCATTTTTTATTGGGATGGTTATGATTTTGATGACAAACTTACAATAATTTGATTAGTTAGACTCAATTCATCGCTGCTGTCCAGTGATGCTTTTTGCTCTTCCATGAAAGAAGCTATTGAAAAATGTTTTAACCGCTCAGAAGAGGTTAGCTCATCGCTACTTTGGGAAAGCCTCAAACCTACAATCAGAGGACAAATAATTTCTTATTCCTCTCATTCTAATAAGCTGCGCAAAAAAAAGCAAACTGACGTAATGGATGAATTATCCGAATGTGATAGGCTATATGCAATAAATCCCACCCCAGAGCTGTACCAACGAAAAGTTAACCTCCAAACTCAGTTTGATCTCTCTTCGACGGGAAAGGCTGATTATAATATACTAAGATCTAAAGGCAGGTGGTATGAGTATGGCGATAAGGCTAGCCGGCTGCAGGCTCTCCAGTTCAAACATCAAGCAGCATCAAGACACATCCCCCAAATCAACACTCACTCAAATGGTCTTACAACATCTCCTCCGGATATCAATGCAGCTTTCAAATTATTTTATTCCAATCTATATACTTCTGAGCCCCCTCCAACGGACTTGAACATGAATAATTTTTTTGATAGCCTAGAAATACCCACTATAGATACGGCAACACGGTTATCACTAAATCAGCCAATAACTGTAGAGGAAATACTTAGCAGCATTAGGCAAATTAATAATTCCAAAAAAACAGGGCCTGAAGGGCTGCCATCTGATTTTTACAAAAAATTCTCCACTAAACTAGCCCCGTTATTACTAGACATGTTTAACCATTCCCTGTCTATAGGCTCTTTACCAAAAACTTTAACAGAGGCGACTATTTCCGTTATTCTTAAGAAGGATAAGAACACTGCTGAATGTAGTTCCTATCGAGCAATATCACTTTTAAATGTGGACGTGAAAATACTATCAAAAATTTTAGCGAAAAAGATTGGGAACATGTCTCCCTTCAATAATCTCTGAGGACCAAACTGGCTTCATCGGAGCTCGTCAGTTATCCTCAAATGTCAGACGGCTATTAAATATTATCTCTTCCCCGTCCAATGAAATAAAGCCTGAAATAGTGCTCTCATTGGACGCGGAAAAAGCCTTTGACAGGGTGGAATGGGGGTACTTATTTAAGGTACTAGGAAAATTTGGATTCGGAGAAAACTTTATTGCATGGACACGCATTGTTTATAAATTACCACTTGCCCGTGTTAACACTAATAGACAGTACTCCTCATATTTTCCCTTGTCCCGTGGTACCCGTCAAGGCTGCCCGCTGCCGCTGTTACTTTTTGCTCTTGCTATTGAGCCGCTAGCCATCCGGTTGAGATCTTCCGCACACCTGCAAGGTGTTAAACGGGGAAACGTTGAGCACCGTGTCTCCCTGTATGCAGATGATCTATTAATTTACATAACAGACCCTGTTTCATGTGCCAAAAATGTAATACAGACACTAGAGGATTTTGGTGCATTTTCAGGTTACAAAATCAACCTCCAAAAATCTGTCTGTTTTCCAATTAACTTCAAAGCCAAAACACTCACGCAGGGACAAATTCCTTTTAATTTCTCCCCAGAAAGTTTTCAATACCTAGGGATCAACATCACCCACTCTTTTAAGGGATTGCATAAAAATAACATTGACAAATTAGTAAATAAAGTCAAAACTGACCTACAGAAGTGGTCCAAGTTGCAGCTATCATTAGCAGGCAGAGTGCAATGCATAAAGATGAATATCCTGCCGAGATTTTTGTTTTTTTCCAAAGTTTACCTCTCTTCCTGACAAAATCATTCTTTAAAAAACTTGATCAAGCTATTCTTTCATTTGTGTGGGCGGGCAGGGTGGCCAGGACCAATAAAAGCACCCTACAGACAGCAGGGCAGGAAGGTGGGCCGGGTTTACCTAACTTTATGTTATATTACTGGGCAGCAAATATACAAAAGATACTCAGCTGGTGGTACGAGAGTGAGTTGGACTGGTGTAAAATGGAGTCCCTCTCCTGCCATACCTCTTCACTTGAAGCTCTGACATGCTCCCCTTTGCCACTCTCAGTTTCAAATTATACCTTAAATCCTTTAATCGTGTCAACTTTGAAAATATGGACACAGTTTCGCAAACATCTCAAGCTAAACAATCTTGTCCTCCTAGGTCATATTTTTTTACCTTCTAAACTTGACTCCGCATTTACACTTTGGAAGGAGAAAGGTATCATATCATTCCGAGACCTGTTTTTAAATGGTACATTTATTGACTTTGAGAGTCTGTCCCATAAGTATGACTTGCCCCGGACCAACTTCTTTCGTTACCTCCAGGTTCGCAGTTTTATTAAAGATTATTGCAGTACATTTCCACATTTACCGGCAGATTTACCTAAAATTCTTGACAAACCACAAACTTGGATAAAAATGATATCAAAGCTGTATAAAGGTATTCTCCAGGCTAACCCCTCTCCACAGATCACAGCAAAACAGGGGTGGGAGAAAGAGCTAGGAAGCCAACTCCAGGATCCTTGGTGGGAGAGAGCAAAATTACGAGGGAAAAGCTCCTCATCCTGTGCCCGTCTTAACTTAATACAATTCAAAGTACTGCATAGAATGCACTTCAGCAAAGCAAAACTAGCTAAGATTTTTCCTGGCAGTAGTGAAGCTTGCAATAGATGTGCCTTTGTCCCAGCTGACTTAGCCCATACTTTCTGGTCATGCTCGAAGATAACAGGGTTCTGGAAGAGTTTTTTCAAAATCATGTCGGAGGTTATAGGTGTAGCTATCACTCCATGCCCGCTCATGCTATTTTTGGAGTCCCCTCAAATTACTCAGAATTCAGTAAGCTGACGCATTCGCCTCTCTGATTGCCCGCAGGCGTATCCTTCTACACTGGAAGCTGCCCAAACCCCTGGCAGAACAATCCTGGCAAACTGACCTAATGTCATTCCTTAAATTAGAAAAAATCTAATTTTCACTCCGAGGTTCAACTGAGAAATTCTATACTACATGGCAACCTCTTATCTCATATTTCGACAATGTAGCTACAACTCCTACGGTGTAGGGATGAACAACATATTATGTTATGCTGTTTTGTTTTGTTGTGTTCGTTTTTTTTTTTTTTTTTTTCTTTTTGTCCAGCTGTGCTCTTACATCAATGTGAATGTATAAACGTAAGGTGTTGATGAGATATTCTGTTTGAAAAGGGAAGACCAACTGGGGTGGGGGGTGGGATAATGTTATGTATGTTTTCTACTTGTTGGTTTGTTTGTTTGTATGTTTTGTTTATTTGGTAAAAAAAACAAAAAAAAACATGCATGTATTTGTAAAGGTCATGTAACATGATATGATATGTTTCAATAAACAGATTTATAAAAAAAAAAACAGTGGCGGTCGGTAAATACACGGCGCGGGGGCACGGCCCCTCGAACATCCTGAGAAAAAAAACCTGTATGTTAAACATTAATTGGATAATAATATTTTACTTGTACAATGCTCCTTGGTGACCGTAAGCCCCTGTGATCGTTTAATATTTGTTGTTTTCAAATTGTACTTGGTTAATTTCTGTTTAAGTACTTTATACTTCTGGATGTGTGTTGCTGTCAAAGTAGATGTGAATATGGGTCCTGAAAGTTTTGGCAACCACGGGATACAGGAGGTCTCTTTTTCTGTCATTCTGGAAATGAAACCAAATCATTGATCAAATTCAGGTCACTGATGAACACATCTGTCTCTCTCTCCCTCTTTCCCGATCTATCTATCTATCTAGACCATTCCAAAGACCCTGGATCGTATTGCACCTGCCTTTTCTTTCAACAGCTGCAACTATTTGGTAATAATAGCAATTATAATAACTAATCATCAACAGCTTTATTATCATCACACATTCATCTAAATTATGTCATTCTGTTTTCATCATGTCTCATCACCACCACAATTATCATTATAATAGGTTGTCTTATCAATTTTTTGGGGCTTTATTTATTTTCAACATTTTTCTTTACAGTTAACTGACAAAATCAATCATGCGATATTGAAACTATGTATTTTTATCAGGTTGAAAAGTCTCGCTCTGCCACAGCCAGGGTGGTTGTCTGGAGGGAGATGGGTGTGCTAAGAAGTTACACAATGGAGAGTACTTACAATGGTTGTGACCAGGGAATATACAAGGTATGTGTATGTAAGATTGTGTGAAATCAGTCCAAAGACACTTTATAAGGTGGACCGGAAGACGAAAAAATGTTCATGAGCTAGTATCTGTGCCAAATAAGTGCAAATAAAAGTATATATATACATAGTATATATATATATACACATAACATTTACTCCAGTAAATCCGTAACCACAGTGGGCCTAAAGCCTAAATGAGACAGCTCAGATTTTTTCTTGCAGCTGTTTTAGCATTTATATAATATTAAGAATTAAAAATAAAACAATTTTAACTTGAAATTTATAATTTTTTAGGAATATAAATATATAGTTTTATCAATTCATAAAATATAATAAATATGTATTATACATTTTTTCAACCGATCAAGTAAAACGAAAGGTTAATATGCTAGAAATTCAGTCACATGTTATAGCGCATCTCAGCAAAAACAATTTTAAAAACTATAAAATAAAGACTACAGTGCCTACTTGTTGTTACGCTACAGATTTTTTTTAACCCCAGCACAGACACAGAACAGTGAGCATGAGTCAAAAAGGAGAGTTGAAGGGTCTGTATTTTTCCAAACACTGGATCTGAGAAGTGGTAGCTGAGGGAAAATACCTCTACAGCTGTGGCCAAAAGTTTTAAGAATGACACAAATACATTTTCACAAAGTCTGCTGTCTCAGATAAATCTACCATTTATCTGATCATCAAGAACTTCAAGAAGAGAGGTTCAATTGTTGTGAAGAAGGCTTCAGGGCACCCAAGAAAGTCCAGCAAGCGCCAGGACCATCTCCTAAATTTGCAGAACTTGCTAAGGAATGGCAGCAGGCAGGTGTGAGTGCATCTGCACGCACAGTGAGGCGAAGACTTTTGGAGGATGGCCTGGTGTCAAGAAGGGCAGCCACTTCTCTCCAGGAAAAACATCAGGGACAGACTGATATTCTGCAAGTCATTTTCTCTGATGAATCCCCTTACCAATTGTTTGGGGCTTCTGGAAAAAAGCCATGGACCCAAAAAAATTTTGGGTCCATGGCTAGGAAACTCCCCAGACCCTAATCCCATTGAGAATTTGTGGTCAATCCTCAAGAGGCGGGTGGACAAACAAAAACCCACAGATTCTGACAAACTCCAAGCATTGATTATGCAAGAATGGGCTGCCATCAGTCAGGATGTCGCCCAGAAGTTTATTGACAACATGCCAGGGCGAATTGCAGAGGTCTTGAAAAAGAAGGGTCAACACTGCAAATATTGACTCTTTGCATAAACTTAATGTAATTGTCAATAAAATCGTTTGACACTTATGAAATGCTTTTAATTATACTACAGTATACCATAGTAACATCTGACAAAAATATCTAAAAACACTGAAGCAACACACTTTGTGAAAATCAATACTTGTGTCATTCTCAAAACTTTTGGCCACGGCTGTATATCTCCGGGAGGTTGTGAGCGAGGAGGGAAGGCAGGAGGATCGACAGGTGAATCCTGGAGGAGACGAGAAGAAAACACAGTGAGAACAGTGTATAACAATACCAGAATGTAACTCTGATGATCTAAAGCAGAGGGGCCAAGGACGAATAACTAACACGGTAGTGACAAGCACGAACTGGCTTAACCAGGGTAGATATTAGAGATGAGCCGGATACTCGGCTGAAACGAGTATCCGGTACGGATAAAGCACTTTTGCCGAGTACGATTATTATACGAGTAATCGGAGTCATTATCTGTGCTCGGACTGAATGAAAATCCTCACACAGCGTCACAGCGTTCCTCCCGTCACACACAGCTCTGCTCACTCACTCACAGAACAGCTCTCTGTCTCTCAGTCACTCAGGTTCACTGCGCATCGGGACTGTTCCATAGGCTCAGTCAAGGAAGCAGATATGATTCGTTAATTTCCCGAATGGGTCTTCGGGTACGAGTCTTTGGAAAATTTTTCACGAGACCTGCATTGGCTCAGCAGGGGAGCGCTGCAGATGCAAGGGACGTTCACTGTCTCCCGGAGAAGTGAACGCTCTGTGTTTTTAGTATGGAAAGACGTGAATTGTATTTGTTCACGGGTCATGGTGACTGGTTTTGTTGTTTTCACTTTACATTTACACTTACTTTACAGTAAAGTAAACCTCTATTAAATACAGTACAACATGACAGTTTGTATTGTTTGAAATTGTCATTTATTATCACACTGGCATTTAATTATAACGGCAAACAATTACACTGCACTAAACTTTAAGTGTTAATGTAAGGTGAAAATAGCAAGGCCAGTCTGTGTGACTTGTGAACGAATGTGGATCGCGTCTTTCTGTGCTGGGGACACAGAGTGTTCGTTTCTCCGGGAGACAGTGAACGTCCCTCGCATCTCACTCACACACACACACACACACACACCCACACACACACCTGGTGTGGAAATAAATTTAAAAAAAATTAAAAAATCATAAAAAAAATTAAAAGTTAAAAAAGAAAGTTTTGTTGAACCAGTCCACTTCCGGGTTAGGCCCCGCCCACTCCGAGTACGGATACGGATAATTCATATGGTTAACAGATACAGATAATGCTGTACTCGCTCATCCCTAGTAGATATCCTGTTGCTGCAGGTGCGGTGGTGAGCTGTCCCTGGCTGTGCCTCTGCCAAGTCATCAGGGGGAAGATGGCACACACCTGCGGAAGGGGAGAGAGACTGGGGGGCACATAGGAGCTGTGAAACTTGTCAGACTAAGAAAAAAGTTTTTTTTGATTGTGGACTTTTGCGCTCTTTGTCTGTTTACCTGTGGAATGAACATCTGGGGCATGTCATCCTTCTTTCCTTCACATCTCTGTGAATGTGTGCGCAGGTGAAGATGTCCTTCACTGAAATAAACAGCTGGCTGGTCAGTGTGCAAATTTGGATTCTGTTTTGATTATCTGAGCAAATATGGCCTTGTTCAGACCTGACATCAACATCTGATCCAAGAGATCCGCATACAAGTTGACAGCTTTAAATTTGTTCGCACCTGTTGGTGTGTAGTGTAGTTCCCAGTTGGTCCAGTTTCTTTAAAATGACCGAGCCAGACGTTTTTATCAGCCTGTCCTGCCACATGGTGTTCCTGTCTGTTATGGACCTGTCCGGATTCGTCTCAGTTGGCCCTACCCCTACATATGAAGTGCCCCTCGCTGGGTACTATCCCCTCCAAAGTGAGCCACAATGAAAAATCTTCCCCTTGGAATTTGGACACAACTCACCAACGTTATTACAGTGACGAACAATATCAAAGGAGGTTATTACTTTTTCAACCAACATTATAACAATTATACAGTGGATATAAAAAGTCTACACCCCTGTTAAAATGCAAGGTTTTGGTGATGTAAACAAATGAGACAGATAAATCCTGTCTGAACTTTTTCCACCTTAAATGTGACCTATAACCTGAACAATTCAATTGAAAAAGAAACTGAAATCTTTTAGGCTGAAAAATAAAAAACTTACAATAACCTGGTTGCATAAATATGCACACCCTTAAACTAATACTTTGTTGAAGCACCTTTTGATTTTATTACACACTTTAAAACCTAACAGTACATCTTACTAAATGAAGTAAGTTACAATAACTTAATTCTCAAAAAAAGTTGAGGTCACTAATTATCAATAATTTAACATAACTCAAAAGTAAATTATTGAACTAATAACTTAGTTATTTTGAGTGTGCTTAAATTTGAGAGCATTTTGAGTACTGCTGACATAAATCAATTGTTTTCAATGACTCGTTTTCTTTAAGTTGATTTTTTACTATTACAAAAAATGCAATTCCCATGGGCTGCTTTTTTCCTGAATTGAAAATTAATTGCCAACTAATATTATACGTGATTCATTGTGTAGCATATGTACATTTGAAAGTAATATATATATATGTATATACATATATATAACATATTGTTTTAATTTCCTTGTCTTATACATCTTTTAATATTTTGGAGTGTTGAAGGATGGGGCGAGGGGGGGGTCAACTTCTGTTTGTGATTTCTAAACGATTTTCCAGCCCAAATTATTATCGTATTTTATAGTCCAGACATAAAAGCACGGCTCTTATATATACAGTCTATGCTCTATACGCAAGTAAACGTCAAGACTCTAAGTTATAAGTCTGTTCATTTTCCGCTCCTGCAACAATAAAACCTTGTTAAAATAAATTAATTGACTCATTCAACAGAAACGCGAGAGTGCTTTTACTCTGAAACAGGCACAGGAAGAAGTGAATGGTTTAAACTGATGACCTCAGGTGAGCTGACCCGCTGAGGTGAAGCGGATCCACGGCCAATTCACAGCAGAACCAGAGACAGCGAGGCCCGGGAGGAAACTGTGTCAGATATTTGGAAAAGCCATTTGAGCGTTTACAGACTCATTCAACTTTCTCCGTCACCTTCCTGTGAGTCTGCTCACTTCCAGTAACCTGCCGTTCACCTGCTATCGCACACGGTACCGACAGGGACGGAGGGCGTGACCGGTTCGAGCCGGTCAGCACGAGGTTTGCACCTGGCACCGGCGTGATGGAAGAGATCGTCACGAAGAGCTTTTTGCTGGACAGACTTCACTACTGACGGAGAACCCAATGACGATACGTCCTCCACGCAAGGTAACGTAGTTATTTCATTGCTGCTCTTCATGTCTTGGATGCGTTAGCATCACTACTTCCGGAAGCTGACATTTAGGCTACAAAACAAGGTGTAAATGACGCCGTCTCGACTTGAATTTGAATGTACGGGCTTATGGACACTTAGATGACACCACAGGAGCATTATGGAGGCATTTTCTGTTTGTTTTTTTCTGTTTCAGTAACTCCAGTTGTATTGGATTTGGCTGCAACGCTGTTTACCCCTAAAAAAAAAGGGTTTTTTTGGACCCAACACTTCACACACCCCGCCATCAGCATAGTGGTGAGTAGATAATGAGTGAATTTTAACTTAATTCAATCTATTTCCAAAGATGTTTTTGTATTTGTTCAGTCATAACATATGCCCGAACCAGGCAGTGCAGTATTCAGGAGGAATGATTACATACACCAACTTTTAAAAGTAACATAATATGTTGTATCTGTTACCAATGTTTTAATCAGCTATTTTGAGCAAAATATAAGCAACAAAAATATACCCAATCCAGAACTCTGCCCTCACTATATGAACAACTCAAAGATAATGGTCCACACAGCAATCATATTATATGGTTTGTAAAAGTACACTCAACTACACTGGACATGTATTCCCTTTTCAGGATGAGATGGAGGCAACCCAGGAGGGAGCAGTGGCTCTGGTTGCAGTGGTGGATGAAGCGGAGGTGCCTGCAGGAGTTCCCTTTGAAACTCATCATGTGTCGATCGTTCTCGAAGATCAAGTTGTAATGTCTCACAGATCTTGGACTGATTCACTGGTAATTTTGTGTGGACTGATCTATGCTCTACATTTGAGCTACCCTGAGAAGCTGAGTGGCTTCTTTGAGTTCATCCAGGTTGTCCTGTTAAATCTTGATGATGGGAGAAAGCAGCTCGAAGCTAAGTTGCAGTCCTTGAGAAATGAGATTGAGTAGGTTGTCAGTAGCTTATAATGTTGAATGTCAGCATCGTTTTTTGCTTGCATGCCAAATACTGGTAGCTGATGACGTGTATAGAGTAAACTATGGCATCTCTGATTTTTGTGTTTAAATAGATCATATTCTTGGATTGCTTCTGTGGTGTTCTCACTTCTCTTTTTTACCACATGGAAATATTTTTTATTTATATTATTTTTATATGAGCCTCATTTCATTGTTATTTCCAGCATATAAATGTTAATGTATACAACATTTAATTCAACAGTTTCATTGTAAAACAATATTGGCACGGAATTCAAATGTTGACGTTAAAAATGTTTTCTTTTGTCAGTTACTGACACTTTGGGTGAACTATACCTTTAAACTGTTCACTTAAAATTTGCCCTGCTTTATGTTATACAGTTCATCGTTATGGGCATAATAATGTGCTTAGTCTGCTGTAGCCTTTAAGATTGCATATGTGAAAAATCTGAGAGATATTTCTTTGAATTTCAGTAGCTGGTTGCATTAAAATGTGAACAACAAAATAAATTGCTCAAACTGAGTCATGTGGGTGTTTTTATTTTGAGTTAAAAGAGTTTAAAATGTTTAAGGCAATCAGTTTCATCTGATTGCCTGATTACATTGTAGTTGTGATAGTTATCACAACTACAATGTAATAATTTTCTTAAATGGAAGACAACTAATTAAATTGAACTTAAGTGGTAACATTTGTATAAAGAAGGTTAATTTAAGTTAGTCTTACTTAATTCACTTACATTCTGTCAACACATTGTAAATAAGTTTGTGTAAATACTGCATATGAGTATAGAATACTAAATAGATTTAAGGTCAGGTAACTTATAGGGATCGGCAATATTAACTTTAGTTACTCAAGTTGCCTCATCAATAAATATTTGAGTTACTTTTGCTTAAATCAAATAATTTGTAAACCTTAAATTGTTTGAGTTAATAAACTTAAATGGTTCAAGGCAATCAGTTTCAGCAAACAGTTTGAGTTGACCTAACTTGTCAGGTTTTACAGTGCAGCACTCAGTGTTTTTGGGTAGGAGTCTATTAGCATTGCATATCTTGACGTGGCAATATTTACCCACTCTTCTTTGCAAAAGGGCTCCAAATCTGTCAGATTGCGATGGAATCTCCTGTGCACAGCCCTCTTCAGATTACCCCTCAATTGGATTCAGGTCTGGGTTCTGGCTGGGCCATTCCAAAAATTAAATCTTCTTCTTGGGAAGCCATGCTTTTGTTTATTTGGATGTATGCTTTGGGTCGTTGTCATGCTGATAGGTGAAATTCCTCTTCATCTTCATCTTTCTAACGGAAGCCTGAAGGTTTTGTGCCAAAACTGACAGGTATTTTTTAACTTTTCATAATTCCCTCCACCTTGACTAAGGCCCCTGTTCCAGCTGAAGTGAAACAGTCCCAAAGCATGATGCAGCCACCACAATGCTTCACTGTGGGTATAGTGTTCTTTAGGTGATGTGCAGTGTTGTTTTTGCGCCAAACATACATTTTGGAATTATGGCCAAACAAACAACCTCGGTTTCATCAGACCCTAACACATTTACCCACATGCTTTTTGGAGAAATCATGTATGTTTTTGCAAAATTCCAAAAAACTTGGATGTTTTTCTTTGTAAGAAAAGGCTTCCATTTTGCCACACTACCCCATAGCCCAAACGTACAAAGAATACGGTAGATTGTTGTCACATGTAGTCCACAGCCAGTACTTGCCAGAAATACCTGCAGTTCCTTTAATGTTGCTGTAGGCCTCTTGGAAGCCTCCCTGACCAGTTTTCTTCTTGTCTTTCATCAATTTTGGAGGGACGTCCAGTTCTTGGTAATGTCACTGATATGCCATATTTTCTCCACTTGATCATGGCTGTTGTCACTGTGTTCCATGGTATATCTAATGACTTGGAACTTCTTTTGTAACCTTCTCCTGACCGATACCTTTCAACTGTGAGATCCCTCTGATGCTTTGAAAGCTCTCTGCGGACCATGGCTTTTACTCTAAGATGCAACTAAGAAAATGTCAGGAAAATCCTACTAGAACAGCTGAACTTTATTTAGGATTAATCAGAGTCTCTGTGACTCTGATTAATGATGGCAGGTGCCTGATGGCAGGTGTGTACTGACTACTATTTAACATGAGTTGGAATGTGATTGGTTAATTTTGAATACAACCACATCCCCAGTTATAAGAGGGTGTGCACGCTTATGCAACCACGTTATTTTAGTTTTTTATTTTTAATTTTCCCCCTCAAAGATTTCGGTTTGTTTTTTCAATTGTTCACGTTAAAGGTCACATTAATGGTGGAAAAAGATTGTTCTATTGATCAGCGTGTTTACGTCAACTATTTAAAAAATTTTTTTTTCGAGATTTCATACACACATTTGTGAGCATTTTACCTGCAGTGGTCTCCATGCTGATTTGTTTCCTCCGTTCATAAAGCATTCAGGAAATTTGATCTACCCCTTCGCTTTTAGGTGGGTTGTGGCTCATCCAAGTTACAGTTGGCCCAGTGGAGCATGTAGAGGACACAATTATCCACCCCAATGTGTTCCTGATAAGCTGTATCAGATCAGCTGTAGGGGAGCATGTTCAACCTGAGGTCTTAGCAAGTGGAGAAGCAGCCGCTCCAGTGTTTTCATGATGTGTATTGTGAGTTCCACCATTATGTAATCAGTTCTCTCTGATGGACGCCCTACTCCATACTGATTTCAGTGATAATGGCTTCATTTACAAACCATATGAATTTGTGAATCCATTCATGAGTTGCTCCAAATGAATTAATAATAGTCAGTTTTTCCATTACACACAACTCTGGTATTAGTTTTAAAATATATGTGAATTGAGTTGGTATAGCTTCACTTCTGTACATAAATAAGTAAAAATCTATTTGTGTGTGTTTGGTGTGTGTTTGTTTAGGGCCTGCAAACCGGAACCAGGGAGCTCCAGGAGATGGGGGTGAAGTTCTGCCACAGTCTGCTTTCTGTAACTAAAGACATGAAGGCTCTTTACGGCAGGAGACTCAGCAACCACATTGGCCTAGATCATAACATCCTCGACCACAACACTCACAAGTAAGACACCATCTTTAAAAGGCTTATGACATGTACAGTTTAGTACAAAATACATTGGGGGGGTGTAAAAAAAAATAGGAAATCCTTCAAAGTGAGAACATGAGATTAGGACTTCAGATCAGGGTTAAAGTTAGAATGGGTAATGTCCTTACTGAAAGCAATATCGTCTCTCCACAGTTGTTTTTTGTGAGACTGATTTTGAGTTAGGACTCAATTACCATCGTATATCAATTAAAATGGTATATAAACTTATTAAACCCATAGTAAATAACAAGTAATACATTTCCAGTAATTTATATTATCTTTTCAAATTATACTAAATATCCAGACGGTGGTATAATGTGTGTAGTTTTTGTTGTAACTGTGCAAACTGTGGAGCTGTCAGCTCTGGCTTTTCACTGCAAATAGAACACATACTGGAACAGCTTACCTCTGCATTTCCCTGGGCTATAAAGGTGAGAGGGAAAGTTTTTATTCAGAAAACCATTACATATCAATTTGTTTTTAACAGCGACCCAGAGACCAGACATGTATCTGTAGCACGGTGCACACTGGTGGTGTTGATGTTAGCATCACTTTGTACAACAAGCATTCTCTGAGACTGGTGTGTGTTTGTGTGTATGTGTGTGTCTGTGCCTGTGCTGACATCCTATCCTTTTTCTCTGCTGAAATAATTCAATATAACTGAGTTTTTCGTCAAGGTAAAATTAGGGCTCTCAAAATGTAAGCGTTAACATGGGATGATTAATTTGTGGAATTAACATTTTTTACCGCATTAACACATGCGCAGAATGACCCGGTCCATGAACCCATACCCTTTCCCACTCACTCGTTCAGAGTGATACACGCTTGTTCACGTGACTTTGTAGAAGAACAGTGAAATATGGAGTTTATCTGGTCACAGCTGCTCAGTAATCAGTGCCGCTGTGTCATGATCAGAGCAGAAAGTACAGTTGGTTTGTAACGAGCTGGAGTTTCTTTGTCCTCCTCGACTCTCCTCTCACTTGAAGTAATCAAACTCATCACTAGTTATCATGACCTGATTAGTACAAGAAGTAACTAAGTGCTTGTTTGATTCCCTCCAGAGTTTATGAGGCTGCATTTAAACATCATGAAAATGACTCGTCAACATTTTGTGCTCACTACAACACGAGACGTGAGGCTCACAGTCAGGACTCAGTGTTAAAATGAGCAGAGCGACACGCAGACATGATCCAACACCATCGATTCATAACCAAACACATGGCCGTACGTTTGTCACCTAAATCATCCCAACAAAAAATGAACTATGAACCTGAAGAAGTTAATTTACATCTGCATAAACTGAACTTGAAACTCGTTCTTTTTAAGTGTGAACTGGTCAACGCCGCTTCTACAGATGGGCTCAGATTCAGATTTTTAAATTCACATTTAATTGTGTAATGGTTTGTGTATTTGTTTGATTTAAAAAAGAAAAGAAAAAAGTTTAATTCAACCATCCTATATTTGCAAAAAAAAAGGCTAAGATGCCCGAATTGTTTAGGATAAAGGTTAGCTTTGAGTTTGATAAAAAAAGTTCTAAATAACATCATCTTATATTTGCTCAGAGGCATAGCAAAAAGACAGACACAATTCATTATGGTGTGGTATGTTTTAGTTTTAGTTTATTTTTCAATCTTAAAAACTATCATTTGGACTTGTGTGTCATGCAGTGCTACAACTGTGTGGACCTCTGTTTGGACTTCTCTATTTAGTTTACTTGTCAATGGAGCATTATCCACACATATCCATGCTTGCACTAAATACTCAATGAACAGAGAGCACATATTTATATATTTTATATTTTTAAATCTTTATATGCTTCTACTCGTGCATGGAGCAATTGTAACAAACACAATTTCCCCTTGGGATCAATAAAGTATTTCTGATGCCTAAATGTCCTTCTAGTTACTTCTGCAGTAAATGCAGCTATTTGCGAGTTCTCGCGAGGAAGAAATCTTAGTATCTAGTAGGGATGAGCGAGTACAGCATTATCTGTGTCTGTATCTGTATCTGTTAACCATATGAATTATCTGTATCTGTATCCGTACTCTGAGTGGGCGGGGCCTAACCCGGAAGTGGTTGTGATTTAACCCGGAAGTAGGCCGGGTTGTCTTGAAACGGGCGGGGCTTTAACCAGTATGTTATTTTAAGCATGCAATTGATATGGGTTGATCAGAAATTGTTATATATATTGCTGATTAGAAAACTATTGCAGGACAGCATCAGCATTGAGCTTCAGATCAATGATTTTGATCACAATAGCAAACGAACTTTTTACAGAACAAGTTTTGCAACAATGAATACAACACATGCTGTTGCAATTATGAAGTGAAATGTAATAACAAGTGTTTTCATACTCAATATAACTTTCTTTTTTATTTTTGAAATTTTTTTATGATTTTTTTATTTTTATTTTTTTTAAGGTATTTCCACACCAGGTGTGTGTGTGTGTGTGTGTGTGTGAGTGTGAGTGTGTGTATGAGTGAGTAAGAGAGAGACAGAGAGAGAGAGGGGGGCGGGGAGACTGTGTTCTGCGGATCACAACATTGACAGGAGACGCGGGTCTCTCCTGCTCCGGATGAGGATAATTAAAACAAACACGGTATAATCACATTCATGTGAACAAGAGCGATGCAGCGGAAAGAAAAAAAAAAATCTCCGACAGGCAGAGACGCAACGCGAGTCGCTTTCTACCAGCACCACGTCTGAACGAACCCACGTTTAACAGAACTCTACTGGTTAATAAGTAAGTACAAACTGAAATAAAAACAAACTTCAAGCTGAAGAAACCCTAAACGTTAACGGAAAAGACCCGCGGACTTGACTGAGAGACAGAGAGCTGTTCTGTGAATGAGTGAGCAGAGCGGTGTGTGAGGGGGAGGAGCGCTGTGACGCTGTGTGAGGATTTTCATTCAGTCCGAGCACAGATATTGACTCGTATTACTCATATAATACTCGTGCTCGGCAAAAGTGCTTTATCCGTACCGGATACTCGTTTCAGCCGAGTATCCGGCTCATCTCTAGTATCTAGTTTAGCTTAACAAGATGTGACATCCGCTGCCCTTAATCCTCGACAAGAGTAAGGAGAAACTACCCCCCAAAAAAGAGGAAAAAGAACATAGAGTTTGCTGTATGGCGCCGTACTAACAGCAGCCTGTCGTAGCAGCTCCTGGTTCTACTGTCGGTTTATTGTGTTTTTATTAGGTTTGCTGTTTGTTTTTTATATTTATTGTTGCACTGCTCTAAGCATCGTCGTACCGCACAAGGACGAGGTGCTTTTACTACTGATTTTTACACTTTTTACAACTTTTAACTGCACTTCGGTCTCTTCGGATCACTGGGCGCATGCCGGCTACACACGCCGGCTTTGTTTACACCCGCGACCAGCTGATGGCCCTGAGGCACACAGCCCTCTTGGCCGGAGAGAGACCCATCATCCCGGAGGAGTTAAAGAGGAGATGGCGAGGCTGTAGAGCGGGGATTAAACTGAGGATGGAGAAGAGAAAGCTTAAGCCCTTCATCCCTGCAGTCATCACTGGAAACGTGAGATCGCTGGCAAATAAAGTGGACGAGCTGGAAGCGCTCATCAGGACGCAGCGGGAGTACAGGGAGTCCAGTGTTGTGTGCCTCACGGAAACGTGGCTGCACGAGCAGATACCGGACTCCAACGTCACCATTCCCGGCTTCCAGACGGTCCGAGCCGACAGAGACACCACCGCGAGCGGCAAGAAGAAAGGAGGGGGTCTCGCCGTGCTCGTAAACAACCGGTGGTGTCACCCCGGGCACGTCACGGTTAAACAGCGTGTCTGCAGCCCGGACATCGAGCTCGTCGCCGTCGGACTTCACAGGTGACTTCAATCATGCCTCCCTCTCATCCACACTCCCTACCTTCTTCCAGTTTGTGAAATGTGCAACACGTGAAAATAAGACTTTGGACCTGCTGTATGCAGATGTGAAGGATGCATACAGCTGCACTGCCCTGCCACCACTGGGCAGGTCAGACCACAACCTTGTCCTGCTCTCACCATCTTACAAGCCTGTGGTTCAGCAGCACCCAGTCACAGTGAGGACTGTGAGGAAATGGTCTCCTGAGGCCATGGAAACACTGCGTGGAGCCCTGGAGGCCACAGACTGGGCTGCTCTGTATGAGCCACATGGTGAGGACATTGATGGCATGACTGACTGTGTCTCTGAGTACATTGGGTTCTGCATTGACAACACCATCCCCACTAAAGAGGTTCGCTGTTACCCAAATAACAAGCCGTGGGTAACCAGCGACCTGAAGGCCCTTCTGAACCAGAAGAAGAGGGCCTTTAGATCACGGGACAGTGCAGAGCTCAAACGTGTACAAAGGGAGCTCAAACGCAGCATCAGGGAGAGTAAGGACAACTTCAGGAGAAAACTGGAGCACAAACTGGAAGACAACAACACCAGGGACGTCTGGAGTGGGATGAAGGAGATCACCGGCTTCCAGAGGAGAGGTGGGGGAGCAGCGGGGGATGAGGGACGTGCGAACGAGCTGAACTCTTTCTTCAATAGGTTCAACTCCAACCCCCCCACCCCCAGCGGACCCTCCACTGCCTCCTCTGCTTCTCCGAACAACAACCCCCCACCTCCCCCCATCACCCCCTGCCCCCCACCACCCCCGTCACCACCTCCCCCCACCCCCCCGCTGGCCTTCACCACAGACCTTCCCACACCTCCCACCCCCAGGACATCCTCACATCACCCACAGCCCCCCACCACCTCCTACAACACACACCTCTCTGCACCACCCTCATCCCCTCCACCCTCAAACCCACCACTGACATCCCCCACCCCCCAGTCTGGACTCCACTTCACAGCCAGCCAGGTGAGGAGAGAGCTGGAGAGGCTCAAACTGAGGAAATCTGCAGGACCTGATCGCATCAGCCCTCGTGTGCTGAAGGGATGCTCCAGCCAGCTCTGTGGAGTTCTCCAGCACCTCTTCAACCTGAGCCTACAACTTCAGAGAGTGCCAGTGCTCTGGAAAACATCCTGCCTGGTCCCAGTGCCCAAAAAAGGACGTCCTGCTGCACTGGAGGACTACAGGCCGGTGGCACTGACCTCTCACATCATGAAGGTCATGGAGAGACTGGTCCTGGCACACCTCAGGCCGCTGGTGTTCCCATCACAAGACCCCCTGCAGTTTGCATATCAGCCCCATGTTGGGGTTGGATGTGGAGGTGGTGTCGGCATACAAGTACCTGGGTGTCACACTGGACAATAAACTGGACTGGTCTGCAACAAGATGCTGCAGATGTTCTACCAGTCTGTTGTGGCGAGCACCATCTTCTTTGCTGTGGTGTCCTGGGGTGCGGGCATCAAGGCAAAGGACGCCAACAGACTGAGAAAACTCATCAGGAAGGCAGAGTCTGTGGTTGGCTCTAAGCTTGTCACCCTGGAGGAGGTGGTGGAGGACAGAATGCTGGCAAAACTGCTGGCAATCATGGACCATCCCTCTCACCCCCTCTACAAAACCCTGGACAAGCTAAGGAGCAGCTTCAGCCACAGACTCATTCAACCCCGCTGCTCGAAGGAACGATACAGGAAATCGTTCCTCCCAACCGCAATAAGACTGTACAACTCATCCACCTCTGTCAGAGCCACCATCACAGAACTGCACTAAACCTGTCTCCTTGCACTGTGGACCTGTACAACCGCTCCATATACACTTACTTCACATCATATGTGATATGTGTTCATATACACCATATTGATATTATATATCATTTTATACAATAATATTGTCTTTTGCACACTGTGTCTACATATTCTTAGACTCTTAGTATATTATATTACCTATTGTATAGTCAAATACTTATATTCATATTCATACTTCTACTATATATCATATCATACTCTCTGTATATTCTTGTTTACATAAGTCTATATACACATATTTATACATGTGTACATGTTATAATTACTATTATTATATCACCATTACTATTATTATTATATATACTGTTGCTGCCATTATTACCATATACTGCCTTTATATTGGTATACTTACTATCATATATAAATATATGTTATGTTATATTATATACTATATATACTGTACTATTCTTATATACTGTCTAACAATACCATTACCATCATATCATCAGTACTTTTACCATCATCTTGCCAATGCACCTTATCTATCTATTTTATTGTATTCTAACAATACCATTACATCATATCATCAGTACTATTACCATCATCTTGCCACTGCACCTTATCTACCTATTTTATTGTATTTTATCTTGTGCTTCTGTTTTTTATTCTTTCTACCTCAATATTTTTAATTTTATTGTATTGTATTGTATTGTATTTTATTGTATTCAAATATACCGGCTGCTATGACAACTTAATTTCCCTTCGGGGATGAATAAAGTACTCTATCTATCAATCTATCTATCTATCTATCTAGAGGCTTCAGTGAGAGCCACATGTGAAGGATCCATCTCCTAGGATGGACAGATATGCATTAGATCAGCGGACAACTCGATCATGATCTACCACCACTATCCATGATCAGCTGCCAACACATTAAAATCAAAGAACGTGATTCTCACAGTGCTCCCAGGATTTTATTTCCAGGTCAGAATGTTGTGTTGGAAGTAATGGTCTCACTAAGGGATGGAGATAAGTGAGGACAAATTGCGCCAGGATCTTCATTAGGTGGGATGTTGGTGCCACCGGCCTTTAGCTGCCAAGGTATTTGGGTTGCGGACTCAGTAACACGCAAAAGGTCACCAAGGTTGTGATACTCGCCTTAATTTTCCAGAGTTCTTTCCTCACCTAGGTTGTTGTGAGTGTTGCGCTTTTTGGCCTCAATCTTCATGAGATCCTAAGCACTGGGTTCTTTTGTTTCTAAACCAATCCCTGATATACAATTACTATGAATCGTTTATTATATGTACTGTTGTCAACTTGCATGAAAGTAACTTGTAACTGAATAAATAGTGGCGTTAACACTTTTGATCCTATAAAATTATACCTCCATATTTATTAAAACTGACTGTAACGGCCCCCCGCTTCTCCATACAAACTTCTGAGTCTCTTGACTGATGTACACGGCTCTTTATTTTTGTATCTGGTCTGCCGTAGTAGCACCGTAAAACTGTAATGACAGTTACAAGTTACAAAGATTTTAATCATTAAAACCAAACACAAACGTTAAAATACAATGAACAAACAAATCGCCACGTGAGACACATCTGACTCTTTAACGTGACAGCGACTCCCTTCCGCACTACCCGCAGCAAAGTGAATGGAACCAGCTTCCTTACCTCGTTCCGCTTGGCGAGTGGTGTTAAGCTAAAGTTGTTTCGATGGTTCTTTCGGTCCGACAAATGCCGCAAAGCTGGCGTCCGGTTTGGTTTCCTATCTGTGCCGGGCTGACGGCAGGTATTTTATTGCACTGGGGCGGAAACGAGGGATCAGGTGTGTCGAATAAAACCGTCCGCTCCTTTGCTGCAGGTAGCTATGCGAGGGGAGTCGCTACGTGTAAAAGACAACGAAAATAACCCAAACCGTAGTTGAACATAAGAACAATAACCCTAAAATAAAGAATAAAACAGTCTGCATAAACTGGCCGGTTTTGCTGACAGTTACACTCCCACCAAATCCTGATATAAACATTTTAACCGACTGTGCTATACAGGATTTCTAGAGCATTTAATGGCCCTTTTAGTTCAAATATCTAGGAGTGTTATGTCCTTTTAACTACTCCTTATGCAGGCAAGTGGGATGCCTACGACCACAGGTATTACATGCATGTCGCCCTCTACAGTCTTTATTGATGTGTCCCTTCCTTAGGCAACCAAAACAGAGGCGGTTTTCGTGGATGAATGCCTTTTTGTCTTCTAAAGATTTCGCAGCGAAAGAAGGCCACCTGACGATGCCATGCGTTTCATCTTTGCAGAGCACACATGGGGGTCTTCCCCTATAATTGGCCGTTTCAGGTGCATTTCGGGTGGCGTTCTTTAATTGGGCAGTTGCATTGAGGGATCTGGCTTCCTTCTCGACTGTGGGATTAAAGTTCATCCAATGTGGGGAGGTGATAGGGTTGCAAGATATCCGGGCCTCTTTGTTCAGGAACGCTGTGAAACTTTTGAAATCGGGGTAATCCCCCAATTTATACAGGTTATCGTCGACGATTCGGCCCCACTTTCGTACAATCCAGTCAGGTAGTTTTTGAAGTAGCTTGTGGTTTTCTTCGCAATCATTCAAGATGGTCAAACCTCTAACATGTGGGATTGCCTCTGCGCAGCCTTGGAGAAAGTCTGTAAAATCTCTCAGTGCTAAAGGATCAGTCGCACTGATTTTGGGCCATCTGGCGAGCTTGTCTCTGAAGGCCTTTTGAACGAGGAATGGGTTTCCGTATCTTTCATGTAGGACTTTCCAGGCGCCTGTATATGCGTCCTCAGAGTTCCTATAGAAGAACCCTTCCACCGCTCTGCGGGCTTCTCCGACGAGGTAGATCTTTAGATAACACATCTTCTCGCTTGGTGAGAGAGGTTTCTGATCGATAAGGGTTGTAAAAGACATCTTCCAATCAGTGAATTTCAAAGGATCGCCATTAAACGTTTCTGGCTCAGGTACAGGCAAGCGATTTATGCTTAGTGCGCTTGCTATTGCTTGGGCCAGAGAGACGGTATCTTCAGATGTTGTTGCTCGCAAAGGTGCTAGTCGAGGTTGAGATGGTGACCCATTTGAATTTAGCCGAGCTTCATATCTGGTCTCCTGTTGAGCAGCGACTGATTCATGGTTCATGCCATCTTGGCGGACATCTTCAAAACTGTTATAAGCTCTTACTCTAGCAGCTGCTACCTGGACTTCCTTCTCTGCCTTAAGCTGCTGCAGGTTCCTTCTTTCCTCTTCTAGCTTTGATTGTCTCTCTGTCCTTTTCCGCTCCAATTCAGTCAACATGGCCGCCTCTTCAAGTTTCCATTCATCTTCCAGTATTCTGAGCTTGGATTCCTGAGATAGAATGTCTTTTGTTGCCTTTACCTCCGCTTGCTTGGCTGCGAGTTCTGCTTCTGCATCTTGTCGTTTGCTAGAGCTTGTGGAAATTGCATTTGATTGGTCTGAGTTCCGTGATGTTTCTGAAAATGCGGTTTCAGTATTTGTAAGTCCAAATATGGAGCCATGCTCTTCCTTACTCAGCACTATTCTCACTCTCTCCTTCTCGACTCGTTCATTATAGTTGCCATCGATGATGTCTCTGCGTTTACTCACAAGAGCAAGAATTTCTTCAGTAAGAGCAGAGCAGGTGTCCATTTTACCAACGATATCTGGAGTGGTGGTTTGGCTGCATACAAGGGCCTCATAATGATGGCTCACCATATCATGGTTTGTGCTAATTTTTCGTTGGATTTTATCGAGATCATCTGGAGAGCAGTAGTTTTTCAATTCAGTCCGAACTTCTCTTGCTGACAATTTCCAGGACTCATAGGCCTTATAAAAAGTATTTTCATGCAGCTCTCGGATGTTCTCAGGAATTATTCTTTGCCACGAGCCTGGTCTGTCTTGATGCATGGGAACTGATTTACTTGTTGCTGCTGCTTCGAGTGACATTTTATTTTACTTGCGTTGCTAATTTGACTATCAGGCCTTAATCTTTAGGTGTAATATGCAGTATGCCTGAATAGAAACACTACAAGTGGTCGCTCTAATTTAGTCACTGCTGTTTCTTTAACCAGACATTTACACTACAATTGAATAATATATTCAGTAATAGTTTCAGTACGAAACAGATGCAACATAAATATTATAAGCAAAGAAAAGGGTTTGGTTGCGTACAAACAAAATTTAAGTCAGATAATTTAAACAGTGTTTACGCTCCTCAAACAAACAATAAATAATGTTGCAACATGACACATATTTACCATTGGTTGTTATAATCATCATCATTATTATTTCGTGATCAGTTTTGACACAGCAGGAAAGTCCACAACATTTTTGTATTACATGTGAAAAGCTTCATTCAACTTCCATATACATGTCTCTAGAGCGTCTATAGTGCGTGCACTTTGATGCGTTATCCGGTCTTGTCTGACGGTCGATGTGTCAGCTAGTAGCACCGTAAAACTGTAATGACAGTTACAAGTTACAAAGATTTTAATCATTAAAACCAAACACAAACGTTAAAATACAATGAACAAACAAATCGCCACGTGAGACACATCTGACTCTTTAACGTGACAGCGACTCCCTTCCGCACTACCCGCAGCAAAGTGAATGGAACCAGCTTCCTTACCTCGTTCCGCTTGGCGAGGGGTGTTAAGCTAAAGTTGTTTCGATGGTTCTTTCGGTCCGAGAAATGCCGCAAAGCTGGCGTCCGGTTTGGTTTCCTATCTGTGCCGGGCTGACGGCAGGTATTTTATTGCACTGGGGCGGAAACGAGGGATCAGGTGTGTCGAATAAAACCGTCCGCTCCTTTGCTGCAGGTAGCTATGCGAGGGGAGTCGCTACGTGTAAAAGACAACGAAAATAACCCAAACCGTAGTTGAACATAAGAACAATAACCCTAAAATAAAGAATAAAACAGTCTGCATAAACTGGCCGGTTTTGCTGACAGTTACACTGACAAAGAGGAAATGTAGATGAAAATAAATTATATATTTAACGAAAGTGAACTAATTGACATCTATTGCACAGTCCTGGGAGAGGGATCCCTCACATGTGGCTCTCTCTGAGGTTTCTACGTTCTTTTTACGTAGGTTTTTCGTAGTTTTTCCTTAGTCTTGTTGAGGGTTAAGGACAGAGGATTTCACACCATGTTTAAGCCCTCTGGGACAAATTGTGATTTGTGAATATGGGCTATACAAAAACAATTTGATTGATTGATAAATAGCTTTGGCAAGGCTCTGTTGTCTACATTTAAAGGAAACCTATTGCAGTTTAATTTTTTTTTGGGGTTTTGTCATAGCGAGGTTATCCTGTACTTGTAAGACACTGTGAGACAGACTCTATTTCCTTGAGACATGTGGGGAAAGGGTCAAGTCAGTAACATGTATTGATGAAATATGAATTACTTTGACGTGATAATGATTTGAGAAGAGGAAAGAGAAGCTCCGTGTGTCATGTTACCCCCGACCTTCTAGACCAGGGGTTCTCAAACTTTTGCAAGCTTGGCCCCCCCAAAGCTGGTTAGGGGTAGTTGGGAGGTAGTCAGAAACTTGTCTATAGTACAGTGTGTGTGAAGTGGGAAGTTAATAAAGTTTTAATTGCAACGTTGTGGTCTAGTGAGTGTGTTTGTATGTGTGGCTGTGAGCGACTTGCACACGAATAATGAATAAGGCTGTGCTAGGCAATGGTTCCTAACAAAACGAACAGTAAACAACGTAGACAGAAACAGCACAGAATAGTATTCAAGTTATTTGTTGCAACACGGTGGATGATTGAAGATGTAAGGAGAAAAGGGCTAGCTGCAGTTGGAAGAAGTTAGCTAGCTAGAAGGCTAGCTCTTGGGGCTACGAGCCTTCTAAAAAGACTGTGAAGCCAATTAATCCTTAGATCAGGCTACAAATAGGCCTACTGCACGTGCAGGAAGGTACTACTAAGGAAGGAGTGTGTTTGTGATCGTGCCCCCCCTGGAGAGTGTTCGCGCCACCCACTTTGAGAACCACTGTTCTAGACCTATAGCAACCTAACTAAGAGCAGGTCTAAGACAAGCCTGGACCAGCTCTAACTATAAGCTTTATCAAAAAGGAAGGTTTTAAGCCTACTCTTAAACGTACAGATGGTGTCTGCTTCCCGAACTGAAAGTGAGAGATTATTCCACGGGAGAGGTGCTTGAAGGCTTAAAGCTCTGGCTCCTACTCTACTTTTAGAGACTTTAGGGATGACAAGTAAGCCTGAAATCTGGGAGCGGAGTGCTCTAGTGGGTTGATAAGGTACTAACAGCTCTTTAAGGTAAAATGGCGCCATATAATTAAGGGTCTTGAAGGTGAGGAGGAGAATTTTAAATTCTATTCTAGACTAAACCGGAGGCCAGTGTAGCGATGCTACTACTGGAGAAATGTGGTCTCTTTTCTTGGTTCTGACGTGTCCTAACCCTGGTCAGGACACGTGACAAGCTGCAGAGTCTTTAACGACTTACTGCTGGAGCCTGATAATAATGAATTACAATAATCCAGTCTGGATGTAACAAAGGCGTGGACTAGTTCTTCTGCATATTTTTGCGAAAGGACATGTCTGATTTTTGAGATATATCGCAAGTGGAAAAGGGAGGTCCTAGAAATTTGTTTTAATTGTGAACTAAAGGACAAATCAGGATCAAAGATCACTACCAAGTTCCTGACTGTTTCATTGGAAGCAAGGGAAATGTCGCAGCTATATCATTAGATAATGTATGTCTAAGGTGTTTAGGGCCAAGTAATATAACCTCTGTTTTATCTGAGTTTAATAAGAGAAAATTGCGGGTCATGCAGATTTTTATTTCCTTGAGACATGCTTGAAGTTTAGTTAATAGATTACTTTGTTCAGGTTTTACTGACAAGTATAACTGGGTGTCATCCGCATAGCAGTGGAAATTTATATAGTGTGTCCTGATAATGTTTCCTAGTGAAAGGATATATAATACAAATAAAATTGGGCCGAGCACAGAGCCCTGTGGAACACCATGGTTAACTTTGGTGCGCACAGATGACTCATCATTAATTTGCACGAATTGGAAACGATCAGAAAACGGTTCCTTGAATGCTAATTAATTGTTCTAGTCTCTGTAGTAAAATGTGATGGTAAATTGTATTGAATGCTACACTAAGATCTAGAACTAGGACAGACACAAATCCATGATCTGAAGCTATTAGAGGGTCATTAGTGACTGTTGCCAAGGCTGTCTCCATGCTGTGATTGGCTCTAAACCCAGAATGAAAGTCTTCATATATATTCTTTTCCTGGAGAAACTCACACAGCGGATTGGCTCTAACTTTTTCTAAGATTTTAGATAGGGAAGGGGAGATTAGATATTGGTCTGTAGTTGGCTAAAACCTCTGGGTCTAGGGTGGGTTTTTTGAGAAGGGGTTTGATTACAGCTATTTTAAAAGACTGTGGTACATATCTTGATGATAATGACAGATTGATTGTGTTCAGCAACGAACTATCAATTAGGGCAGAATTTATTTCAGTAATTTTGTAGGAATGGGATCTAAGATACAGGTTGTTGGTTAAGAACAGGGGTTTTCAACCGGGGGTCAGCGGCCCCCTGGTGGTCCGCGACGGCAATGCAGGGGGTCCGCGAAATTCGCTTTGATATTTCAACACATTTCCAGATTACTCTTGATTATCGTGAAAAATATCTAAAATAAGAAAAATATGTCTAAAATTATATAAAGGTGATGAGGGGAACCTTGAAACCGGCTTGGGGCTAGAAACTGCCAGTAGTTTTCCCCTGTGCATGCGTGTTAAAGGTAGATGTAGAAGAGCAGTTGAGCTAGGTAGAAAAACTCTCAGGAAGTCTTGGAGATGTAGTTTGTATGATGGAAATTTTTATTTTCCCAAAAAGAAGGCCCAAAATGGCAGAATTAATAATGAAAATATTAAATAAAACAAAAGAGCGAAAAACAAAGACTTTGTAATAAGAAAAATAAATTGGCATAATAGCCAAAACAATCAATTGCAATAACAGTCAACTTTACCATGTTCGCTGGTTGAGAAACAATTTCTTAGGAGAGCTCTAAGACTTAAGTCTATCCAGTAGCAGATCTCCCGACAGAATGAATAGACACGCTTAAATCGGGCTTAAGCACAAAATACCACAATAAACAGGGGGTGTCCCAGGTACGTGAAACCAAGACGCTTTAACAGCTAATAAACTAAATTCCACATGGCTGGAAAACCCTAACCCCCAACACTAGCAGTAGGTTGGATTTGCTGCTGGTGATCATGAGGTTAAACTTAAGTAGACCTCAATTGTTTGTGTGATATTGCATGATTATCATTTGTGACATATTCTACATTACTTTGTCATCTTCCTTCTTCAGTTGTAGCCCCAGTTTATGTTGATTGTTATTGATCACCGTTACTTTAACGTTCTCTGTACATTTAAGTCATGAATATTATGTATATATTGATGTACATATGGTTCTGAGATGCAGTACAACTACAAACTGCATTTTAATTTTTGTTTTCAATTGTTAAGCACTGAAGATCAACTGTTTTTGTAGTTTTTTACACAGATTTTTCTAGATTTGTTTTAAGTTTTTAAGTAGATATATCTAGATTTGTTTGAGGTTTTTAAATAAAACCCAACATGGAAAACCAAATGTTAAAACTTCCTTCTATCCACATGCATGAACGCACACACACACACGTAGGCATGCGCGCGCGTAGGCACATCAGTAGGCCGCTGATTACTTTCTAGTCAGAATGGTGGTCCCTGGGACAAAACCAGCTGAAAACCCCTGGTTTAGAACCTGATATTATTTTGGTAAACTGATCAGGGAGAAGCTGTCTAAATAATGGGTAGGATTCTAAGCCGTTTCTGAGATTTTTGTTGTTGGTAGGGTATTCGTGCCAATTGAGGGCAGGAGATGGTTGATTTTATTTCTAATAGTTTGAATTTTACTATTAAAAAAGGTCATAAAGATATTGCTATTTAGGGATCTAGGTATACTGGGTTCGGTGGAGGTGTGACTCTCTGTCAGCCTGGCTACGGTGCTGAAGAGAAACCTGGGGTTGTTTTTATTCTCTTCCTGATACTTGTTTGATCAATCTCAGTGGAACTAGGGTTTTTAATGAACTTGTTGTTTATATTGACGGATTATACAGGTTTAAATGTAATCGAAATTATTTCCTTAAAGGGGAATATAATGCCCATTTTACCACAAGTTGATATGGTTCCCATGTCTCCGCCTAATCCTCCTTACTCTGAATGCAGGTGACAGACAGCAGTTACAGTCCCACTGGTCTCCCTAGAAGCCGGAGTCTTTTTCGGTCACCCGATGAGCTATCTGATTCTCTGGTGCGGCCACGTCTGTTTTTAGCAAACTAGCGTGGCATTACTTGAATGCTAACAATTGGCTACACAGCAGGCAAAATGGCAGAAGTGAGCTCCCACAGTCCAAACACTAAAACATTTGTCAGGGGCTTTTGCAGAAAGGATCAACACAGAGAGTCACAGGGATCTCAGAGTGAAGATGGAGAACTAAGGCTGTTTGTCTGAGGCAGTTCAGACTGGTTCTGTAGGCACAGTTTCTGACAGGAATCAAGATACAGAAAACTGATACGTTTCCATTAGGTTCTTGGAAAGTCCATAAGTAATAGAAAGGTCATACAGGTTTCAGGTCATAAACGTTTCAAGTCATAAAAGTCTAAGACAGGTATTCAAAAAGTTACTCTTCAAGTACAAAATAGGTTTAAACCACACTTAGTTATTTTCCACTACACAAATGAGCAGCAGAACGAACAACCAGCACAGCCGGCGCTTACTGTAGAACAGATGCTTGGGGAGGTCGCGGGTCTGCAGAGGGAGCATGCCTAGTACAATCAGTGATTCCTTAAGGTTCGTGGAAATGTTCAAAGCGATGGCGGAGGCATGTGTGTGCGTGCGTATGTGTATGTGTGCACGTGCGTGTGTGAAATAGTCTGCAAAGACTGAATAAAGATCACAAGCTAACCTGTACCTTGCGAGTCTGGTGCTCCATTGACAAGGAGGTATACAGTAACGTACTGCAACACGTGTTTTTGCGCAATTTTACCCTTCCCTCAAGTTCTGGGACTATCATATAGAAGCTATGCAGTTCATTAATAGTAATCAGTGTTATATGAATCTCTCGGGTTTACATTATTCCACTGCTAGGTGGTGAAGAAAACTAATAACAACTGATGTAAAGATTAATTAAAAAACAAATTTTGCATACGTTTTCTTAAGGAGACATATTCACAATGTCTGTTATACCTCAAGGAAAAGGAGTGTTTTTATAACAATACTGAACCTAACTTTCCTCTATCCTCTCTTTTGCAGCTTTTTTGAAGACGATGAGCCTCCATGTGTTGAGGAGATTGAGTATTCCACAAACTGTCCCACTCTCAAAGGCACTGATCTGGATTCAGATATCAACAGCAACATAGCCATTGTGGATGAAGACGAAGATGGCAATGGCATAGGACAAACGGGAGCAAAGCAGCATCAAGGCAGCATTGGCGTGTTGCAACAGTCAAATATGAAGAGCTGCCTATTCCCTGATTCAATCAGACAGGCATCAATCAAAACACTCATTGAGAACAGAAACAAGTGTCAGGGTGTGGGCATTGTCAATGGACAAATCACAAGTTAAAGGAATATTTCTATAATTTTCAATATTTTTAAAGAGACAGAAATGACACCCTTAGCGTGTTATTAAATTGTCTTTTAAGACTTGTTAGCTTTCCCCCATGAAACATAGCAGTTCTGCTGTAAGTGAATGATTTCAATTGTATTGTTCTCCAATAGTTTAGCTTTCCTTCACCAACACATTCACTAAACTCTACTTTACTGCATAGTGACCTTCATAAAGGGAACTGTATACTGAGCGAATCAACAAAAGACACTATTGAATGAAATACATTTTTTATATATCATCATAATATACATTATCTCAAGGCACTTTAAATAGAAAGCCAAGACCTTAAAAATTATAGAGAAACCCAACAGTTACCACCATGAGCAGCACTTTGGCGACTGTGGAGAGAAAAAAACTCCCTCATTAACTGGAAGAAACCTCTAGCAGAACCAGACTCACTGTGGGTGACCATCTGCCTCGACAGGCTAGGGTGAGATGGGAAAAATGGGGAACAGAGGAGAGAGGGGTGCAAAAGAGGGGAGTTGTGTAACCATCATGTTTCAGCTAATAATATTAATAGTAATAATTAGTGATGTAAAGATGTTATTAATGATAGCAGCGACAGTTCATATATTAATAAGCAACAGTTCGTATATTAATAATAATAATAATAGTTGTCTGAATACTGCAGCTACTACTCAGCAAAATATAAATATATATTTTCCACTTCATAGAAATACCATTAGATAAAATAACATGTTAAATAACTATGTTTAAATGTAGAAATAAAGTGTTTTACTGACGTTTGGGCTGTGATGCTCTGCTCTACTCGTTTTTACATTTTTAGGACAGGTCGGGCTGTTCCTGCTGCCCTCTCTCCTTTCGTCTGTCCACCATGAGTGAATGCATGATGGTATATATTGCTCCTTTTTCACAATGCATTATGGAAAACAATGAGTGCACTATATAGGTCAAAACAAAAATCACTAAACATTTGGACAGCACTACAAATTACCAAACTCACTATATAGTGGACTATATTGTGAAAAGTGACTGATTTCAGACAGCCATGGAAAGTTTGGAACAGCAAAACAATTTCCCTCAGCTATAAAAATGATGTTCCAGGGACCACCATTCTGACTAGAAAGTAATCAGCGGCCCACTGATGTGCCTACGCGCGCATGCCTACGTGTGTGTGTGTGCGCTCATCCATGTGGATAGAAGGAAGTTTTAACATTTGGTTTTCCATGTTGGGTTTTATTTAAAAACCTCAAACAAATCTAGATATATCTACTTAAAAACTTAAAACAAATCTAGAAAAATCTGTGTAAAAAACAACAAAAACGGTTGATTTTCAGTGCTTAAGAATTGAAAACAAAATTAAAATGCAGTTTGTAGTTGTACTGCATCACAGAGCCATATGTACATCAATATATAACATTCTTGACTTAAATGTACAGAGAACGTTAAAATAACGGTGATCAATAACAATCAACATAAACTGGGGCTACAACTGAAGAGGGAAGATGACAAAGTAATGCAGAATATGTTACAAATGATCATCATACAATATCACACAAACACTTGAGGTCTACTTAAGTTTAACCTCATGATCACCAGCAGCAAATCCAACCTACTGCTAGTGTTGGGGGTTAGGGTTTTCCAGCCATGTGGAATTTAGTTTATTAGCTGTTAAAGCTTCTTGGTTTCACGTACCTGGGACACCCCTGTTAATTGTGGTATTTTGTTTTTTGCCAATTGTAGGGGCGTGCTTAGGCCTGATTTAAGCGTGTCTATTCATTCTGTCGGGAGATCTGCTACTGGATAGACTTAAGTCTTAGAGCTCTCCTAAGAAATTGTTTCTCAACCAGCGAACATGGTAAAGTTGACTGTTATTGCAATTAATTGTTTTGGCTATTATGCCAATTTATTTTTCTTATTACAAAGTCTTTGTTTTTTGCTCTTTTGTTTTATTTAATATTTTCATTATTAATTCTGCCATTTTGGGCCTTCTTTTTGGGAAAATAAAAATTTCCATCATACAAACTACATCTCCAAGACTTCCTGAGAGTTTTTCTACCTAGCTCAACTGCTCTTCTACATCTACCTTTAACACGCATGCACAGGGGAAAACTACTGGCAGTTTCTAGCCCCAAGCCTGTTTCAAGGTTCCCCTCATCACCTTTATATAATTTTAGACATATTTTTCTTATTTTAGATATTTTTCACGATATTCAAGAGTAACTGGAAATGTGTTGAAATATCAAAGCGAATTTCGCGGACCCTCTGCAATGCCGTCGCGGACCCCCGGTCAAAAACCCCTGCTGTAGAATGATGACTCTGGGTTTCCATTTATCTGATTGGTCAGCAGCTGGGCCACTGACAGGTTTTGATCTATTAACTTAACCTGCTCGTCTCGGTTGGAATTTCCATGGTGATTTACCCTGGTAAGAAATTAGGTGTCGTACCACTGAAACTCAGAGTTTAAAGCTGTAATTACCACCATGACCTGATTCTGCTTGGTTGTACAGGCCCCTGAACTCATATGAAATGTTTAGCATTTCTCTCAGTGTTGAAACCCAACAATGGTAACTACACAAGAGTCTAAAAACCAAAGGATTCATTGGCAACTGGTCACTGCAGCAGTATTTAATGGGTGGTCAGTCATAGTCTTAATGGTGTTAATTGTCTCATGCAACCAATAAACAGTCTTGCTGCATGCAACATGCTAACTACCTTCTGTCGTGAAAGAAACTTGATCTTTTGGACTTTCTGTTTAATTAAACTTTACTCCACTTTAAAACAAAATTGTAAACCTTTGCATGATTGCAGTGCGTAATATTCTGTATACTTTATATAATGCAACAAATTAAATTCAAATGAGTTGTCGTTTGTTCTGTCTGTACTCCCAGAATAGGGATTATTTACTTACAGTAAATGTTGTAGTAGTTATCAGCAGGTCTGTATGAAATTGTACTTTGATTGTTGCTTCTGTGTCCAGTTGTTTTAACTGATGGTATTGGAGACTTCAGAAAACATTCGGCATTAGTTCGTTCAAAATGGTTTCAATTACCTATGTTTTAATTCAGTGCCAAACATTGACATTATTTTAGGGCAGCAAGGAGTTAGGTAGTGGCTGTTGAGGTGCAGCTGGGCATAAAATAACTTTTTTTCTCCTGTCGTCTACCAACAATTCCCATCTATAATCTTCACCACAATATGTTCCTAACTTTGTTAGGAAAAAATGTCTTATTTGCCCGAATTTAACCAAACTCTTTCAGAAACAGAAAATAAGCCTGCCCTATTTTCGTGATCAAAAACTTTCAGCTGAATTGTTGTTGAAGCTGAGGCCACATTTACACAATGAAAGAAGCAAGACTTTTGGGAAAAAGGTATACATGTTATTGTGGTCACCATGTCTCGCCCTATGTTCGCCCCTAGAAATTCAATACATCTCCTAAATAACTGTGGTGTGCCTGCACAGTTCATCAAATTGGCCATCACTCAATAAGCTGTCAATCAAAAGTGAACTGAAAAAGTTATCAGTTGTTCTATTTTAACAGTGCAGTGCTAATCTCTTTCGTGGGTATCTGGCCAGATTGCTTTCAACTTTAACTTTACACCATCAGATAAAATATTGCAAACAATTTCATCAAAAGGTACACTTATATGAAATTTGCTGTGACGTCCTTTGTTTTGTAGACACTTTGTCCCTAACAAATCAAGTATTCCATACGGAAGAAAATCATGTCCTAGAATGACACAAATAGACAATACTCCACTTTAGTTTCTTGTGTGATTGCATTTATGAATGTATTTCAATTCTAAAGAATATAATTTTTGAAAGCTTTTTTTCAAACACTAGATCAAGTGAATAAAAAAGATGACAGCTGTCAAAAATAAAACAATGCATTCTCATCCCAATCCTAATGAGATTTTTGGCCAGCATTATTAACAAATGACTGTTTATCGACAGTAGTTACTACCAGCTGAGATAATTTTCAATTAGGAAGGTTAGTGTAGCTATGTATGTGTTATCTAGATTTAGAGGATACTTTCAAGAAGTGACACACATATAAAATGTGAAATAATCACAAGACATTTGTTGGGATTCTATATCTGGTAAGACGTTGGAAGAGTAACACTTTGAACAAAAGGGAAAGCTTTGTTTATTTTATTGTTATGGCTTGGATACACAACTTTGACTATTCACAAGTTCATATTTCAACAGTAAATATACAGTTTTCAAAAAAGAATTACGCAAAACTAAATCTGATACATAAGATGCTTACATTCAATACTTGATTTATGTCTATAATATATTGCATTTAAGTACGTTTTAACACCATTGTAACACGTTTTATATATTTGCAACCCAGAATTTAATCATAATAAGAAATATGTAGATATTAAAAATTCAGTATTATGCTTCTTAGGTTTGCCTTTTTCCTTTATTGTTACATATAAGTTTTGTGCATGTAAAAGTTCTGCAAAGGCCAAAGTCTGAATTGCAAATAGAAAAGTCCTAAAGAGCCTTCAACACAGTGTTTGAATTCCTGGCTTTATTTCGGTCATGTTGTTTGCCACTAAGCAACAGTTAACACATTTTGAGTATTGTATTGGTATGGGTATTTTGAACATTACAGTGTGATACATTAAATAACTGCTGATAAAAGTTCCTGATATTATTTTACCCATACCTATTGCACTGATTCTAAATTGAGCACAATGGAGGTGTTTTCATAAGTTATTGTTTGGAATTGATGTTTCAGGAACTAAATTCTTTTGGGCGACAATCACTGCAGGCAAGGAACCAGGCTCAACATGAAAAGTTCATCCCCTGAAGGAGAAGGCTTCTTTAATGGTGCCAGAAGAAGTGTGTCAATTTCCCTCTCACTCCCTGGTCCTCTTCCAGGTCCTCCTTGTCACTGTCGCCCGCAGGGCATGCTCTAAATCAGAGGTCTTTTTTAATAATTTTTTATATATTTTCGAACCAATTTTTCTTCCACCAATTTAAATGTCTTTAAATACACATTAACATGCATCCAACATATTGTGAGGCTGATTTGACCCTCTGCCTGACAACCTCCATCCGTCCAAGGTTAGATAAGTTGTGTGCTACCCATCAAGGTCCGACATCAGTATTTGTGCCATCCACAGATGGCTTGAGGATTCACTGTCTATTCTACATGCATGTTTAAAATAAAAACATGAATCTGTAAATTACTTTAATAGCTCAGTGTTGTATGCAAGATGTATGTTTATAAATGTCAGTGGCATGGCCACCCTGTACCTTGCACAGTTACACACAAAACATGAATATATGAACCTGTGTAATATTTGAATAGCTTAGTATTGAATGCACAATAACAGGGTAGCTATGTTTATACATGGCACTAAGCCCAGTTTAATATAAAACACAATTGTATACTATATATTAGGGGTGTCACGATACCAAAAATTCAGTAGTCGGTGCCAATACCAGTAAAATAACACGATTCTCGATGCCAATTTCAATACCACGGTAAAAAAAAAAGTGCATTATTTGGATGTTGTTAATGTCATATACGGTAATTCAATGTGCTTGCGCTGCGCATATACTGAGGGTTATACGGTAGTTGCGGTCGCATGTGAGTGACGCTTTGTTGTGAGACACGTTATGCATTAAATGATACATCTGCCTCACGCCGGGTTTACACCGGACGCTGAAGCGACTCGTCAGCGCAGCACCAAGCCTTAAATAACAGCTGGCTCCCATCCACTCCCAAGCGCCGCTTCAGCTTCCGGTGTAAACAACCATGTGCCGGCGCGCTAAGGATTAGCGGCGTTGCTTCCGTGTCCGGTGTAAACCCGGCGTCAAACGCAAAATACTTCCATACACGACTCTTTGTGCCTTTTTAATAAACAAGTCGAGGTGGGGCGAACGCTGCAGCCGCAGTTGCCGTCTTGGTTTTCAGAATGTAAACGTCGACTGGGGCAGCACCGATGCTAATGCTAAGTTGCTAACAGCTGCTGGCATCGAAGCTGACGGTGCCTACGGTACTTCAAAAACTTGGGCATCGGCATCGTTTTGTTATCTAAGTATCGACAGGTATCGTAGGTATCGGTTCTCGTGACATCCCTACTATATATATAGTAGGAGGTCCCTGCTCCATCTCTCCACCAGTTTGGGGGTCCTTGGCCTGAAAAACGTTGAAGACCCCTGCTCTAAATTACTGGTGGGGCGCAGAGGCATAACAGATGGGGTGCACGACTGGGAGGGGGAAATGTGAGGCAGAACTAATGTTTTGACGTCCGCATCTCTTAAACGGTGGAACAGTAAACAAATAGTTATTTCGCTGTAGCCAGAGGTCGGCAACCCGCGGCTCTGCAGCGGCTCCCTGTACAGTGCATGTCGCGCATATTTTTCGCGAACAGTCAACTCACATTCACGTTAATTTGTTAAATCATCATCGCATCAGCCCAGTATGAAATACCAAGAGCGGGCGAATGTGTGTGTGTGTCCCCAGACAGCACACACACATGCCCCGGGGCTCCGCCCCCACCTCATTCGCTCAGAGAGACACACAGTGAGATCAGAGCTTGTTCCCGTGAAGCAGTTGGTCAGTGACAAGACACAGTGTTCAAAAACCAAAATGAAACGAAAGTACGATGAAGTCTGTCTTGCCCTTGGGTTCACAGTGACTGAAGGAGGACATGAGGAGAGACCAGTGTGTATTTTAGGTCTGAAAACTCTGGCAGCTGACAGTATGAGACCCAACAAATTAAGAAGACACTTAGAAACATCCCATTCCAGTCACATGCATGTGTTCATTTTGGTTGAGCTTTATCATCGTTATAACAAGGGTTAGGGTTAGGGAGGTGATTATAATTTAATACATTTTTTCTCTATTTTTGAAAAAGTACAGACTGATGGAGAAATGTAGTGATAAATGTCACCAAAAGTACTTCAATTAAGTTGAATTTAAGCAAAGTTATTGCATTATTCTTTGAAAAAAGTGGCAAATGTCACAAAAAGTTGTTTAAAAAAGGTTTTTTATTTGCACATCAGATATTCCTGAAAGTAATGTGAATTTAATGTTCATATGTATTTTATGTAAATACACATGTTAAACTTGGCCCATTTTGTCATATTTTTTTTATTTTTTTTCCCACTAAAAGACATCTGCAGACAAAGAAAGAGATAACGGGATAACATTGAAATGACAACATTAAACTCAAATATTGCACAAAAATGTGAAAAATAAGTTGTACAAAAAGTGCAACAGATATTATGATTTGTTAAAAATGCTACAAATTTGGGGATTAATACTAATGTAATAGGATTCATTTAAAGGGGACATATTATGAAAATTCCACTTTTGTAGTACTTCTACACGTTAATTTGGGTATCTTGCATGTCTACGTCCCAAAAACTCTGGAAAAAAGCCACTCTTGCGATTTGTTGTGGTTCCTCTATGTCAGAAACGATATGCTAGAGTGCGTCCAATGGGATTACAACCGGAATACACGTCATAGTCACACCATACCCATGTAGGGAGTCTAACGCTAGCTCAGGCTCCCCGGAGCTAGCGTTAGCTCGCGAGCTAACTGGAGCTGCTATGGCTGCTAACTGGAGCTATGGGCAGTGGGCTATGGGCAGAGCTGGAGCTAACTGCTCCCACTTTGGGGCTGCGCTGGGGAGCTGGGGATCTCACAGCCAGGCTTCGGCCCACCTGACTCTGGTTCAAAACAATATGGTTGCAAGATTGTATCTTCGTCTCCAGTAGCCATATTTCTACAGAGGTAATGGAAAGCTTAAAAGCTGGTCAATCTGTATGGGGTGCAGTTTGTAAAGCAGCTCACGCTGAAAATAACAGCAACAGTTTGTCACATTTAGCTTCAAACCATGTTTAAAAAACTGGTCTGAATTTTTGAGAGTCACTTTTTTGCACATTTACAACAATATTTGTCAACTTAGAGATATTTTAAATATTTAAATCCAAATGTTAAATGTTACACTTCAATGTTAAATCTAAATGCTAAATCTAAATGTTTAATTTAAATCTAAATCTAAATGTGAAATCTAAATGTTTAATCTAAATCTAAATGTTAAATCTAAATCTTAAATTTAAATCTTAATGTTAAATCTAAATGTTAAATCTAAATCTTAAATCTAAATGTTTTCGGGTGAAACTAAATATTTAACTAATATGCAAATTCAAATGCCGGTAACAGGAAGTAACAAAATAAAAGCTTGAGGAGGTCAGAGTGTGTTTATAGTGGCAAATAACGAATAAATCTTATCTGGGGAAATGGACCCTTGGACATGGATTATCGTGATATTAACTACATAAAATAACAAACACGTTTGGAGAAACTTTATTTGAAGAGTACTTTGAGTTTTTAGTGTCACTTTTATGAAGGATGCGGAACTTATGACCTGTAGCCACTATAGCCAGCCACAAGGGGGCGCACTTTGCCTACACCCGGTACACTCTCCTGTCGACCATGGTCGCTCTGCAAACATGTCGATGAATGAATTGGCGTTAGCCGAGAATATCTGCAGAGCCGTTCTGGCAGCAATCCAAAATGTTTCCACAGCGACAGCAACCGCCACAGGGCTACCACAGGCCACCTCGGTAAGTATGTTTTTCAAATCATGTAGCATTGGATTCTTGTCAAGGCTAACTTAACTAAAGTAGCTTACGGTAGCCAGTAGAATATGTGCTACTAGCACCAATGCACTGTTTGTGTAGCACATATGTTTCTATAAACAGTAAAACTCACACCGGTAAGTGACGCAGTGGGACGAACTCATGAGCTGAAAAAGCAAGGTTTGTAAATGTGAGTTAAAGATAACATGAAGATGTTCTGAGCAGCAAAGCATAAATGATATAATTTAGCGTTACAGCTAACGGAGGTCAAATGTAAATGTGCCTCTGTCCTCAGTCAGACATCTCACCTTGGCTTACCTGCTGGCCTTTACTCACAAGATAAAACCGTTCTCTGCTCGGCTAGAGAGAGAGTTATGCTGATGGAGGACAGAGGCAGTCACAATGATAAAGACATTAATTTAATGTGAATAAGGTACCGGAGTGCATACTGTAAAAAACATAAAATGTAGCCTATCTCTCTTTGTTTCTACATTTTCCTGCTTTTTTCACATCCGTGGTTTTTGACTGCTGGGTGTGAAACATTAAAAACACTTGAAAGATAATGTTGGTAATATTTTGCTAATGTCTCTTCAGGCTCCCACCAGCTACAATAACACACCTGGGCCAGTCACACCCTCCACCTCCACTGGGGCGTCATACCGCTCGGTATACTTTCAAACTCATGTAACCTAGCTGGCTGTTTGTTTGTGTTTTAATCTTTTAAAGACTAAAAACGTATTGCTCCCTTGTAATCCACAGGTATCTGTGCGTTTTCATTGATTTCAGGTTCCCCTTCCATCAGTTCCTCAAAGGCCTGCTACACACTCACGTTTTGTGAGAAAAAACAAAGCCTGCAAACACTATACACGAGATGTTGTGTGTTTGCCTTTTTCTTCAGCATCAACAATCCGCATTCCCAGGGGAAACTCAAGAGCAAATTTGGCACAAGATGGCCTCATTGGGAAGATCTCCTTTACATCTGACTGGTCTGAAGCACAACTTCGAGAAGAAATGACAGCCATTTTCAGAAGAACGTTTGCATTGTGTATGGGCCAGTCATTTCAATTTGAGTATTTGAGTACAGTCAAGGGATGCAAAAGACTAATGACACCAAACGTCTCGAGCAGTTTTCTGTGGGGTGGAAAAGAAGTTGCTTCGATTACTTCAGCCACATTTATTTTCTCACTGCAATGACTTTATCATTTATTTATAAAAAAAAAATGTATCTGTTCTAATTCTGCTCATCCCAAAATTCAGATATGGGTAATTAGAAATGTTAAGTACTTTGTTTCCAATTACTGATATATATTATCCCCTCTTTTGTCCATAACATCATGTAATTTAGTTCATACAGTGTCACCTTCCACAAGTGAAGGTGAGCTCATCAGTCAAGGGAATGAAAATGACAGACTGCAAGAAAGTCCACCACGTCAAAGAAGAAGTAGGTTAAAACACTTGTCAAATCTGGATTGGTTCCCGGGCACTGTGCTATGGTTTCCCTCTGCTCCTCTGCTCACAACACCCCTGAGTACAAGACAGTCGTTTAGTGTGAACAGTGCAGTGATCTTAAGACTTTGAAAGTCATGTAGTGTGACCAAATCTTAACGTTAAATGCCAACCTGACATAATTTAAGCACCAGTTTGTTTTTTGTTTTTGTTTTGTCAGCCTCAATTGGATCACTGTAAGCAACCTGTAAACTGTATTTGGATTGAATATCTTGATTCATCTACCTAAAAGTCATTATAAGAGGTGTAGACTGAGCTTAGTAGCACAATTCAGTCATTTGTACAGAGAGGGAGAGGCAACTCTCAAACCTAGCTCATCTCATTCAGTTTTGCTTCACCCTAAATCCTTAAAGGCTGCCTTTTAAAGGAAACACACTTAAAAAGATGGAATTAGGGTTAAATTGCACTTACATAAAATGAGATTAACATCATTACAAAAATATTTCCCTTTGACCTTCTTTCTGTATGCAGTGTGGAGTACAGTGCCTTCACCACTGAGGGACAGTGAGGCCAGATGTCAGGAGACAGAGAGCAGCAATCGAGAGAGTGAAAATCAGGGCCAGGCAGGGGACCCGAGACAATTGCTTCCTTATAATGTGGCAGAATTTGTGTAATATATCGTTTGGGCTTCATAGAAATACAGCAGTGTAGATGTTGGTCTATTTACATTATGAACCTCTGATATAAGTCACTCTCGCTCTCTCTGGGCTTTCTGCTGAATTTTCTGTTGTCCCTGTTTATCTTTGTTTGCTCAGCCCTGTTTATCTGGAGGAAGATGAGGCTCTTGAAGAGGCAATTCAGCGTAGTCTACTAGAAGAGTGTGATGGACCTGGTGTCAATATTTTAAAGTAAACGTTACAAGTAATTTTTTATTATGGTAAATATCTTGTTTACACCAGTGTAAACATCGCAAACAACATGGAACAGTTATATCATCATGCACTGAAGGTGATAGTGGAGTAAATGCAGAGATAGCCAAAGGTCTGTTTATCTTTGTCATTGTCTTTTTTAATATAGGTCATCTAAAATGCTGAGCAAAGAAGAAATTGCAGGCCTTCTACAAGCTCACAGTGAGAGAGTTATTACATCGAGAACAAGACAGATCTATATCAGTCGAGCCAATGTTTGGACCACAGCCTTACGTGTGTGTAAGAGAACCAGTTTTGCAGAAAGCTGTGACATGCTCTATGTCACATTTGCAAGCGATGAACATCATGCTGAGGAAGATGCTGCTGACCTTGGAGGTCCCAGACAAGAGTTTTTCCGATTACTGGTGAAGGCTATCTTCCAAGACAGTGGAGCTTTTGAAGGTTTATTATAAATATATATATATATATATATGTATATATATATATATATATATATATATATAATATATTTTGTGGTTACCTGGCCACAAATATTGGTTTGGAAATGCCAGAGTACATAAAACATGTGCTGTTAATTTATTTAATCTTTCAGGCACACCAAATGGATGCACACCAAGACTGAACATTCTCCACTTGCAAAATGGACTGTATCGAACCATTGGCAGGATGATGTCTACAATAATAATACAAGGGGGTGAACCACCTGCATTCCTGTCCCCGAGTGTAGTGCAATACATTGTGTCTGGGGACATCCTTCAAGTTCATGTGACACCTGATAATATAGGTGACCCTGATTTAAGGGAGAACCTCAAAAAGGTAATGCGCAATATTCTGATCTGAAGACTATTGTAGTAAGCATCTGCTTTTTTTTGACTATTCCACAGCAGTACAGTTACTTTTATTTTGGTGGAATGCATTATCTAAATAATTTTGGTTTCATATTACCAAATTAATAACTAAAAATTCAAACTTTTCTTGTCATAGGTAAGTAACTAAGTGTAAGTGTAAGTAAGTGAAATGCACAGTCTACATAGTACTTCTGTAAATGTTGATTAAATGCAGTCATTTGATAAAATAAGATTTTAAGATTTGATCTGTAATATTTAGGTTCAACAGGCAATCTTTCAGGACGATTTGCAGAAAGCAGTCAGCTGCTGTGACTCATGGCGATATCAAGTTGAGGGTCTTCCACTCGTAGTCACCATGGCCAACAGAGATATGTTTGTGAATAATGCAGTTCTATACCATACTGTTGTGCAACGGCAGAGCTGTCTTGATCAACTCATTGATGGCTTGTCCCACTATGGAGTAAGATTTATCTCACAGTTCTGTATCATATTTGTCCGTGCTGTGGTAAAATTACTAAAAAAATGCCATATTTAACCATAACTACTTATTTTTATGGCCTTTCATTTATGGTGTTGAATTTCCCTCCAGGTTTTATCACTCCTGAGAGAGAACCCAGCTTGCGTGTGCTGTTGGACATACCAGGAGAGGACAAAGGTCTAGCAGCTGATTTTGTAGTTGGTATTCTCAAACCAAGCTACTCTGTACTGGGGAGCAACAGAAGAGCTAGGGAGGAGTTGATGGTGGTAAAATTTAGGGAGTTTCTCCAATGTGTTGAAAGTAAGTTTGTATTTGTAATTCAGTATATTATACAATAAGGCAATCCATGAAATTTACAGATTCATTTTATTCTTTACAACTCACGAAGCTCTGCCTATCTAATGTTTATGTACCATGTAACAAGAATACAATTGTTATCTGATTGCTTGTAAGAATAACATTGCTTTTTCACCAAAATACCTATACAGTAAACCATTAGTCACTCAATTAGTCATTGATTCAGTCTTTCTTAAACCTGAGTATTTTCCAGTCTCCAAGTCAACACTGGTTTCCCTTTGCTTTTAGATAAAGAGCTGAGGGACACATATGGGGACAGGACTCTAACCAAGGATGAGGAGGCATTCCTGAAGACTTTGAGCCCTGGTCACATCCTGGCGTTTACTAGAGGGAGCAGCAAAGTCCCAGCCATTGGTTTTCATCCAACTCCTAAATTAATATTTATTCATTATGAAGACAGACATCTTCCCACTGCACACTCATGTGCAAATGAGCTTCACCTTTTTGTGAACGCAACAACAATGGCTGATGATGATGAATTTAACCACTGCTTCCTGGTAGCACTAATGAATGGATCTTTATTCAGCACCATTTAAACAAATGTCAGGATTTCATTCTTTAGTTTCGGATATGTGGTGCTATTACTATTTTTGGTGTCTACAACTGGACTAAAGTATTGTTGTGTTTTGAGACATTTAACAGCTACCATTAAAATAACAAGTAAAGGCTTTTTTTTGCATGCACAACTGGAGCATAAATGTGCTGTCCTAGTTTTAATTTTTACTGTAAATCTACTAATTTGGTGAAATCAGTTAATTTGTAAAAGAACCCCTGCAGTGTAATACACCACTGTTTAGTGCAGGGCTCTCCATGTTTGTCAAACCAGGCTGCTGTGGTGTTCTGTGTACCCTCTGCCCCTCTCATGGTAACAACCCTAAAACTTTCCACTGCAGTCAAGTGGTTGATTGTGTCCATGTGTAAGTGTATTTCATAGAGGACATAGTTTGTTCATATTATAAAGCACAGGTTTCAATTGCAGTACATAAGAAAGCTGAAAAAGAAAGACTATACGGTATACCATAGCTTGTGTTTTCCCATCTTGCTCCACATTCTTTTCATCTTGTGGTCAAATGTTCTGTTAAGAGCTCCTTTGCAATAAAAATGCAACATTATGTTAACAAATCTTTCACTTCCTGGTTTCTGTAAAGTTAAGCTGTACCTGAACAAGAGGTTTTGACTGTTCCAAAACTCTATTCCTGTTTGTGGATGTTAATTACAGTGTTTACTTCCATGAGGACTGTATCTGACCCTTCTTTATACTGTAAGATGTTGTACTGTATGATTGATAAGCATCACTTCTCCAACATTTGGGTGTTCAGTTTTTATTTGTGACACTTCAAGATCCAATTGTTGATCACTGATGCTCTTAAATTTTGACGTTGGGATATTATAGTCTTGCAGTAACTTGTAGAAAGTTGGCCTCGAGATTGAAAGAATAGATGCCGCTTCTGTAAAGGTGGTTTTCAGTGAAAGAACATGTTCAAGCTCCTCTTTGGAAATCTGATGTCTTCCTTGGTAGTCATTCTAGAACACAGCAAAGAAAATGACATTTAGCATGTTTCTATAACAAACAAGGGTTATTCAAGAGAGAATTCTAGACATTATAACAGATAAGCAAAATAACAGATGAGCATTCACATCCACTCATTATCTTTCTGACTGAAGAGAATTATAGATTGTACTGTACGTTTATTTAAGGAATGTTTAACTAAATAAAATGGACAATCAAAAGATGAGGTTACTGAGAGGTAAATGAGATGTAAATTCAACAAATATGAACATGAATATTAATGAGTACTTACTGACAGACAGATCACTGGAGCAAAGTCTGTTGCTGGTAAAGGTAGGGTAGCGCTGGAGTCCTGAGGAGTTTTAAAATATAAACAAAATACCAAAGACGTTGTTATCTTGTCACATGTTATCTTATCACATGTTATTGATTAAAAGATGAAAACACAAACAAACAGCCAGCTTGGTTACATTAGTTTGAAAGTATACCGAGCGGAATGACGTCCCAGTGGAGGTGGAGGGTGTGGCTGGCCCAGGTGTGTTATTGTAGCTGGTGGGAGCCTGAAGAGACATTAGCAAAATATTAGCAACATTATCTTTCAAGTGTTTTTAATGTTTTTACGCCCAGCAGTCAAAAACCACGGATGTAGAAACAAAGAGAGATAGGCTACATTTTATGTTTTTTTACAGTATGCACTCTGGTACCTTATTCAAATTAAATTAATGTCTTTATCATTGTGACTGCCTCTGTCCTCCATCAGCATAACTCTCTCTAGCAGAGCAGAGAACGGTTTTATCTTGTGAGTAAAGGCCAGCAGGTAAGCCAAGTTGAGATGTCTGACTGAGGACAGAGGCACATTTACATTTGACCTCCGTTAGCTGTAACGCTAAATTATATCATTTATGCTTTGCTGCTCAGAACATCTTCACGTTATCTTTAACTCACATTTACACACCTTGCTTTTTCAGCTCATGAGTTCGTCCAACTGCGTCACTTACCGGTGTGAGTTTTACTGTTTATAGAAACATATGTGCTACACATTAAGTGCATTGGTGCTAATAGCACATCTCTACTGGCTACCGTAAGCTAGTTTAGTTAAGTTAGCCTTGACAAGAATCCAATGCTACGTGATTTGGAAAACATACTTACCGAGGTGGCCTGTGGTAGTCCTGTGGCTGTTGCTGTTGCTGTTGAAAAATTTTGGATTGCTGCCAGAACGGCTCTGCCGATATTCTCCGCTAACGCCGATTCATTCATCGACATGTTTGCAGAGCGACCATGGCCAACAGGAGAGTTTACCGGGTGGAGGCAAAGTGTGCCCCCTTGTGGCTGGCTATAGTGGCTACAGGTCATAAGTCCCGCATCCTTCATAAAAGTGAGACTAAAAACTCAAAGTACCCTTCAAATAAAGTTTCTCCAAACGTGTTTGTTATTTTATGTAGTTAATATCACGATAATCCATGTCCAAGAGTCCATTTCCCCGGATAAGATTTATTTGTTATTTGCCACTATAAACACACTCCTGACCTCCTCAAGCTTTTATTTTGTTACTTCCTGTTACCGGCATTTGAATTTGCATATTAGTTAAATATTTGGTTTCACCCAAAACATTTAGATTTAGCATTTAGATTTAACATTTAGATTTAGATTCAGATTTAACATTTAGATTAAGATTTAACATTTAGATTTAACATTTAGATTTAAATTTAACATTTAGATTTAGATTTTACATTTAGATTTAACATTTAGATTTAGATTTCACATTTAGATTCAAATTTAACATTTAGATTCAAATTTAACATTTAAGTGTAACATTTAACATTTGGATTTAAATATTTAAAATATCTCTAAGTTGACAAATATTGTTGTAAATGTGCAAAAAAGTGACTCTCAAAATTCACACCAGTTTTTTAAACATGCTTTGAAGCTAAATGTGACAAAATGTTGCTGTTATTTTCAGCGTGAGCTGCTTTACTAAAGGCACCCCATAAATCTGATTTAGTCAAGGTAAAAAGGGTACTGTTTTAAATGATCCTTGTGGTATTTTGACCAAAATATGTTTCAGACGTTTCATTAATACCTCGTGAACCATATCAACTGCAGTAAAATGGGCATAATATATCACCTTTAAAAAATGTGAAAGAGTTGATTTTTTTTATCTTACATAACTGATCATTTGTATAAACATGGCACAGAGTTTACAATGGTAGTGGTTAGTACAAACGAGACATGATTTGAAGATATGACAGTTAATGATTTCCTTAAAATTTTTAGAAGGGATAATTTGTAAAAAAAAATTAACAAGTGCGATTTTGAACAAAATGCTACAAATGTGCTTATTCATACAAAACTGTCAAGAAAGATATCTACAAAAATATCAGAGATGTGATACCTCTGACTTTCAAATGTTGAAACAGATTAACAGAAATAAATGTTGCATGTTTCAATATATCTTTTTCCTACCATCATTGTTGTGGAAATCATTGTTAAGAATTATTGTGAGGAATACTTAACTGTTTATCTGCGCTGTCTGGGAGCACACACACACATTCGCCCGCTTCTGGTATTCAGAGCTGAACAATCTGCTTCTGAGTTACCACGTGATCGTATAGTTTTTTGGTTTACTTCTATTAACAACATACCTGAAACAACAAACGGGACACAGTCATCTAAAAAAGAAAAGTTGCAAAAGTTGCATATTACTAAACACGTTTTAAACACTAAATTAACCATTATCAACTAAAACACTGACAGACTGAGCAACTCAACTTACTCAGAGCTGAACAATCTGCTTCTGAGGTAAAAAAAAAGGTGCGCCCCACTAATCCCCAGAAGTTCCCACTGTGGGCCTTCAAAATAAGATAAACACGGCAAAATAAAAGAAATACATAAAAAAAACTATGACTGCAGTTCCACGTTGGACAGGATTTTACATAACAACATATTTACACCGTTACATATATATCAAGCAGTCCTGCTGCAATCGTAGTATATGGTCAGCAGCCAGCAAGATCATGATCCAGCATCAAGATCGGATGCCACTTTAGTCCACAGTCATTGCCCACTGCCGCTTATTAGGATCCATCATCAGCCGCCGCCTCGGTCGTGGTCCACCACCACCATCCGATGCCAAAGCGACAAAGGATCCGCCATTACCACTACGATCAGCCCGCACGATATAGAATCCGCCATACTGGATCCACCATTGCGACCTCTGATGCGCGATCCACAAGTCGTATCCATGGTGCGGCCACAGCTGTGGCCCTGCATCTGCGGGCGATAAGGCACAGAAACTCCGGCGAAGGGGTCAAGTTAGTAACATGTACTGATGAGATATGAATTACTTTGATGTGATAAGGATGGAGAAGAGGAAGGAGAAGCTGGAAAGAAAAGCTCCGTGTGTCATGTGTCATAAATTCCCTTTGCGCCTTTGCGTCATCAGAGGTTTTTGCCTTGTAATCAATGATACAATGATACTGGCCGAACTTGAGGGTAGACTGAGGCTCAAGGTAAATCTGACTGGCTACTGGTTTGTATGATAGTACGATGAAAACCATGTGGCCCACTCAGTAGATCAGACATCAATACCTCTATGCCTTTTTAAACTAAACGCTTCCTATTTTGGAATATAGGACAAGTTACGTTCTGCCGCACTAATTAGCTCTAACTATAAGCTTTATCAAAAAGGAAGGTTTTAAGCCTACTCTTTTTTTTTTTTTTTTATAAACATTTTTATTGATTTCACATTTGCAGTAGACAATACAATCAAAGACAGTTTCATTTCCATTTTGTATAACCCCATGCCAATCCCACCCATCCCAGAGATCTTCAAACATTTTAACAACAGTATAATATACCAGATCGGTTTTAGATAACACGACATACAGAAATAGATAAATAAATAAATAATAAACAATAACAATAATAAAATAATAAGGTAATAATAAAAAAAAAAAAAAAATAGATAAAGAAGGGGGGTGTAATATAGGTTGTTTGCTGCCTGCGTCTCTGCATGCTCAACTGATCAGCCCACTATTCCTGGGTCAGGTAGTCATATCAAATGGGGTGGGGGTCGGCGGACTATTCAAGGTGTGAGCAACAGTGTTGCAACAGTTACTTTGAAAAAGTAACTTAGTTACTCTACAGATTACTTGATTTTAAAAGTAATTTAGTTACTTTACAGATTACTTGATTTTAAAAGTAACTAAGTTAGATTACAAGTTACTTTATTAGTTACATTCAGCAGCTGCCGACAACACCCCCGCCGCCTCAACATAAAAATGACAACTGGTTTTGCCAACACTCACTTTATTAGAAGTGCATTTTTAACAGTAATGTACACAACAACAACGTATGATGTATCTCCTGACATTTTAAGTTGAACTTAAAAACTATTTCCTGAAAAAATACATGTTTTTATAAAAATAAAATAAAGACAGTCTTTCTTGACATCGCTTAACATAAATACTTGTTTTTATAAAAAATAAAAGAATGACAATCTTTCTTGACCTGACATCTAACTGTTAACACTGTAATGGAAAAACTTACTACGTATGATCTACATTGTTTATAAATGTAACTTTTAAACATGTTTTATGAACATTGTACCTGTTGTTCACAGACATAGAGAAGCAAGGAGTGGTTTTACAAAAAGCTGTTCTGTGAGGCAGCCCGGCATTGACAGTAGTAGGGATCTTGTTTATTATGGCAGGAAACGAGGGCGATTCAACTTAATTGTTGCATAGGCTACATGACCTCACTCCCAGAGACGCAAGAAGAAAATCCAATATATTGTAACGGACTGGGTTTATGTTTATGTTTGGATTTGACGTATTTTCAGTAAAACACTGTGTTGAAGGAGTGTTCCGATATCCTGAGGGTCAGCGAAGGGGTCTGGGTGGGACATGTGACTGTTTGGACCAATAGGATGGCGTTGTTGGGGATGTCAGGCCCTCATTGGCTGCTTGTGTTGGGGAACGGGGGGCAATGAGGAAGTGAAGTGTTGTGGATGTGTGCGAGCAGAGGTGTTGCTTCGTTACTTTACTTAAGTAGAAATTTTGGGTAGCTATACTTTACTTGAGTATTTATTTTTCAGACGACTTTTTACTTCTACTCCTTACATTTTCACGCAAATATCTGTACTTCTACTCCTTACATTTTTAAAATAGCCTCGTTACTCCGATTTAATTTTGGCACACAACCGCACCGGAGGGTTCCGAAAAAGGAGGAGAGCAAAGCCAGAGCTGCGCGCTGCGTAAGCCACCGTCCTCGCAGCATCCGCTGACGCGCCTATGCGCCTCGCTGTCAGGGCCGTCGGAGCAGGCCGCCAAAGGCGCACGGAGGTGGGGTTTAGAAGAGCGGAGAAGGAGGCACCGCACGGTCGTGGACAGGGCTCAGACAAAGTGGAGGAGACAGAAAAAGAGAAGCGGGGGGGGAGAGCACTCGCGTGCCAACCCACACACACCCCGGCCTCGGGAGACACGCTGGCCCTGGGGCGCAGCGCGAGACCCTAAGCACCTGTGGGGGAGTTTGGGTGTCATGCTCGACCAGAGTCGAATCAGGCTGTACCGTTAATGATCCTTCCGCAGGTTCACCTACGGAAACCTTGTTACGACTTATACTTCCTCTAGATCAGGGGTGTCCAAACTACGGCCCGCGGGCCAACTGCGGCCCGCCATCCATTTTTAATTGGCCCGCATCAAAAAATTAATAAATGATAATAAATATGACCCGTGCTTACTGGGAATTCCTCGTTCATGGGTAATAATTGCAATCCCCAATCCATATCACTAGTGGGGTTCAGCTAGTTACCCGGAGACACAGTAGATGTACTGAAGTCCTTCCCGGCTGTGTGCCAGCTTTCACTTAAGTTTAATACTGCACTCCCTGCCTCAGCAGCCTGTGAAAGACTGTTTAGTGTTGATGGACTCATCTTCAGGCCAGGAATAGCATGCATAGGCTCAAATAACTTTGAGAACCTGCTGCTTTTGCGGCTGAACAAAGCCTATTGGTAGTGTTGTTGTAAATACAGGATTGAGTCCAAAGGTCTCAAGGTCTCTTCCAATAAAGGTTATTGATAACATTCCACTGAAGTTTGACTTTTTGCATTATTAAAATACTTATTGGCAACTAGTTATCATGTCTTCCGCTCCATGAAACACCTGTAAATGCTAAGTAGTACACATATGGTACTTTAATGTATTTTCATTGTAATAAAATGTGATGATTTTCAATAGGCATATATGCAGCTGAAACGGGTAGCCTAGTGCATCACACATTTTTCAACATAACATTTTAATATAACATGATAGTCATAATGGCCTTTAGAAAACTGTTTTTTTAGGAGGAGGTGGGGTAGTGCACTATAGGCCCCTGAGACCCTTAAGAGTTTGTCCTTAATGGAAAAAAAAATTCCCTTACATTACTTTTACTTTTATACTTTAAGTAGTTTTGAAACCAGTACTTTTACACTTTTACTTAAGTAAAAAGCTTGTGTTGATACTTCAACTTCTACAAAAGTATTTTTAAACCCTAGTATCTATACTTCTACTTGAGTAATGAATGCGAATACCTTTGACACCTCTGTGTGCGAGTGACGGAGTAAGAGCGAGAAGTGCACATGTTCGTGTAGAGGATAATAAAAGTAACAAAAAGTAGACAAAATAGTAACGCACAGTGACTTGGAGGAGTAACTTTAATCGGATTACTGGTTTGGAAATAGTAACGCGTTAGATTACTCGTTACTGAAAAAAGGGGTCAGATTAGAGTAACGCGTTACTAAGTAGCGCGTTACCGGCATCACCGGTGAGAAAAGGATCAGGGGGATGTTTCAGTGGCAGGGAGTTTATCGACATAATCCAGAAGTGATTTCCAGTGCGAATAAAACTTCTCAAGGCGGCCTCTAAGGTTGAATTTGATTTTCTCCAGTTTCAATAGAAATAATAAATCATGTAGCCAGGATTTAAAGGAGGTTGGCTGGGAAGATTTCCATAAAAGAAGAATTTTTCTACGTGCAATCAAGGACGCAAAAGCTATAACATTTTCCTGCAGGGATGTGGTTAATAACATCAGGAGGCACTTAAGCCTACTCTTAAACGAACAGATGGTGTCTGCTTCCCGAACTGAAAGTGAGAGATTATTCCACAGAAGTGGGGCTTGATGGCTGAAAGCTCTGGCTCCTACTCTACTTTAAGAGACTTTAGGGACGACAAGTAAGCCTGAATTCTGGGAGCAGAGTGCTCTGGTGGGTTGATAAGGTATTAACAGCTCTTTAAGGTAAAAAGGCGCCATATTATTAAGGGCCTTGAAGGTGAGGAGGAGATTTTTAAATTCTATTCTAAATTTAACCGGAAGCCAGTGTAGCGATGCTAATACTGGAGAAATATGCTCTCTTTTCTTGGTTCTTGTCAGGAGACTAATACAGGGACCTGGGAACTGTCCAGGGAACTGTTATACACCGCGTTCCACATTATTATGCAAATTGGATTTAAGGGTCATAAACATTCATTTTTTAGTTTTTGAATTAAACTCATGGATGGTATTGTGTCTCAGGGCTATTTGGATGATTGAAATCAATCTCAGACACCTGTGATAATTAGTTTGCCAGGTGAGCCCAATCAAAGGAAAACTACTTAAGAAGGATGTTCCACATTATTAAGCAAGCTACATGTTTCAGGCATAATGGGGAAGAAAAAGGATCCCTCTGCTGCTGAAAAGCAGCAAATAGTGCAATACCTTGGTCAAGGTATCACAACATTGGATATTTCCAAAAGAATTGCGTGTGATCATCGGACGGTGAAGAAATTTGTCACTGATTCACAGCACAAGCGGGTTCTTTCAGACAAAGGCAAAATAAGGACGATTTCTGCCAAACAAATGCGTAGGGTTAAGAGAGCAGACACTAAAATGCCATCGAATAGCAGCAAACAGGTGTTTGAAGCCGCTGGTGCCTCTGGAGTCTCGCAAACTTCAAGATGTAGGATGCTCAAGAGGTTTGCAAGTGTCCTTAAACCTGTTATTCGGACACCCCTAAACCAAGCTCACAAGCAAAAAAGGTACTGGGCTCAGGACTACATGAAGTCTAACTTCCAAACTGTTTTGTTTACGGATGAGTGCCGTGTAACCCTTGATGGTCCTGAAGGATGGAGTAGAGGATGGTTGGTGAATGGCCACCATGTCCCAACAAGGATGAGACGTCAACAAGGAGGTGGCGGAGTCATGTTTTGGCCACTTCAGGGGTCCCTGACGGTTTGAAAATGACCTCGGCAAAGTACGTAGAGTTTCTGACTGACCACTTTCTTCCATGATACAAAAGAAGAACCGTGCCTTCCGAAGCCAAATCATATTCATGCATGACAATGCACCATCTCATGCTGCAAAGAATACCTCTGGGGCATTGGCTGCTATGGGCATAAAAGGAGAGAAACTCATGGTGTGGCCCCCATCTTCCCCTGACCTTAACCCTATTGAGAACCTTTGGAGCATCATCAAGCAAAATATCTATGCGGGTGGAAGGCAGTTCACATCCAAGCAGGTGCTCTGGAAGGCTATTATGGCATCCTGCAAAGACATTAAAGCAGAAACTATCAAAGAACTCACAAGTTCAATGGATGCAAGAATTTTGAAGGTGATATCAAAGAAGGGGTCCTATGTTAACATGTAACTTGACCTGTTAAGATGTTTTTGATTAAAACTTTTTTTGATTTCAGTAAATATGACCTCTTAATGCTGCAAATTCAACAAATGACAATTTTTTGTTCTTTACAACCTATAAAATATCTTGAATCTCTGAAACTCAGAAACTCTGCATAATAATTTGGAACACTGCATTTTGAGTTTTTTATTTAAAAAAAAAATACTGTTATCATTGGGGTTTGTTCAATAAAATTTGAATTATACTCTAACAGTTGATGACTTGAAAATTATACTGACTGGCTGTGCATTACTATTTAGGAAAATCTGGGCAAAGTGTAATTTGCATAATAATGTGGAACGCGGTGTAATGAGAGGAATGGAGATGTGTGAGTTCCCTTTACCTGTACATTAACTGTGGCTTGACTCAAAGTTGTTAGAAGGGGTTGTTTTTGAGGGGGTGGCCTTCATCCTGGGTAATGATTTAGCGGGCAGTAGAGTTTTGCCTGACGATAATCCATCACAGCCTGTGGCCCTTGTTACACCACCTCTCTCCATGGAGTCTGTCTGAGATGAATCATATTCTCTGAGTGTGTGCTTTGCAGAGGTTTGTATAAGTATTACTAAAGGTCTTTTTTTTTTCTCTTTTTCCCTTTTATGAGCCCATGTAAGGAGCTTTGTTATGCACTATTTAAAAGTATTGATGATAATTGTTTGTTTTTTTCGGTTTACTTTTTTTGGGAGGGGGCGTGTGTTCTGTTATTTTTATGCACAAATTAGTTACTGTTTGGAGGGGGATTTTGTTGTGTCTCTTTATAGACACATTTTTACTTTTATTACAGGAGAGGGATTATGTTGTGTTCTTTGAATGAAAATGCGTCACTTTTTATACAGGAGAGGGATTGTGTTGTGTATTGTTCTAAAAAAACAAAAAATGGTTATTGTTTATGTGTCACACCGAGTACAAAAACATAAATTGACATATAATACCATCAGAGTCTCTATGACACAAACAGTTACAAATCTAGCAGAACACATCAACATACACCAGCACATTCATTCAATATCTTTACATTAAAAAATGTATTGCATGTAAACACAATTCAAATTTATTATAGTGAGATTATAGATTAGTATATATACAAGCAAAGTGTTGTATTTTAAACAGTACAGGTAGATAAATACTATAAAATAAAGACTGTTCTCTCCATATCCATGTGAGGGTTAAGGGCAGACACACGGAGCTTCTCTTTCCTGCTTCTCCTTCCTTTTTCTCCATATTTATCACATCAAGATAATTCTTATCTGATCAGTACATGTTACTAACTTGACCCCTTTTCCCGGAGTTTCTGTGCCTTAGCGCCCGCGGATGCAGGGCCACAGCTGTGGCCGCACCATGGATTATGATTGTGGATCGCGTGTCGGAGGTCGCAATGGTGGATCCAGTTCGGTGGATTCTGTATCGTGCCAGCTGATCGTCGTTGTAATGGAGGATTCTTTGTCGCGTTGGCATCGGATGATGAGGGACCACGACCGAGGCGGCAGCTGATAATGGATTCTAACTGGCGGCGGTGGACAATGACTGTGGATTACAGTGGATCTCATCCTGATGCTGGATCGTGGTCTTGCTGGCTGCTGGCCAGAGACTGTGATTGCAGCGGGACTGCCTGACACATAGTATTGAAAAATGTTTAGCCTCATGGATGCTGCTAAAAATCCTGATGATGTTTTCTTACACCTGACATCTATTGCACTTCTGTCCATCCTGAGAGAGGGATCCCTCACATGTGGCTCTCTCTGAGGTTTCTACATATTTTTACCTGTGAAAAGGGTTTTTAGTAGTTTTTCCTTACTCTTGTTGAGGGTTAAGGACAGAGGATGTCACACAATGTTAAAGCCCCATGAGACGAATTGTTATTTGTGAATGTGGGCTATACAAATAAAACTTGATTGATTGATTGATGTTATCCAACCTTGTTAAAGCCCTATGAGACAAATTGTGATTTGTGAATATGGGCTTTACAAATAAAATTTGATTGATTGATATCCATCACTATCTTGTTTGGTTTGGCCATCAAAGAAGTACCAGACCAGATTACCAAAAACAGTGTAGAACTGGATCAGCAGCTCTTAGGCAGGTTCAACTCCATGGGTTATTGCAGGAAGTACATTGTGGCAAATGAAGTTGCCACTGGGGTCTCCCAACAACAGTCAGTGACCATCCATTCAGGTTTCAACATGCTTTTATTGGTGAGTCAGGCAAACATAAATGTAAACAAAAGATAAACTGTCATGCAGTTTCTGCTGGCATCTTGGCTGCTCAGCTCTGTCCAGTCTCTTTCCTCTCTCTGTGGCATCTCTCATGTCACCTTTACAATCCAGGGAGAGTAATCGGCCAACTAACCTCAGCTTTGCTAATTAACCCTCCCTGGTTCAGCCATACACACATTCTCTGCTAGGCCTTTTTGATGACGGTAGTAAAGTTTGATGTCCACTTTAGGTCCAGGGAGATGGTGGAACCTGAGGGTTTCAAAAGCAGACAGAGTTTTGTTAAAGATGGTGGTGGGGGGAGGGGTAGTGTCATAAGGCTCCTCCTGCAATTCACTTTCATCTCCACAGTGTTGAGCATGCTCAGCCATAGGTTGTTATGACCGCACACAGGGCCAGGCTCATCACTGTCCCAGTTGATGCCGCATGCCATTGTGTCCCCTGCAAACTTCAGTAGAGGTCTCTTGAGGTGCAGTCGTTGGTGTAGAAGGAGAAGCATCATCAGGAACAAAAGTATATGACCGGGAGGATTCTGGAGCCCTTGAAGCAGTTCGGACTTCACACAGGTCCAGTGATCTGAGGAAGATATGTGTGAAGATTGGGGCCAGCTGGTCAGCACAGACCTTTACACAGGAAGGAGACAGGAGCCTGGAGCCTACTGGGCCTTTTGTCGCCAAAAAAAGGTTGACAGGCATCCTCCTCACAGATCCTGAGTGCATTTGGGAAAACAGTGGAGAGGGCTGAGGGGTCGCCAAGGAGAGCAGTTGAAATCCCTGCACTGGTGACTGACAGTGCCACGATCATATAATCTGTTTACAGCAGCCACACCGCAAATTACTTCTTGCTGCAGTCCCCCTAATCTCTCTGGCCATGGTGATTTGTCAAAGATGTTTTACATTCAAAGCCTCTCTGGGGAATCACCCAGCCATGAGCGTTTACTGGCACAGGTCTGGATAGCAGAGCGTTGGTTAATAACATTTCTAAGTTTCCCACAGGATTAATAAAGTATCCATTTATCTATCTATCCTCCTCTTTGAGCTCTCTGAAGCCCTGGTGTAATGCCACCCACTGTCCCATTGTTCATTTTATTGTAAGTGAGTTTAACCTGTATTCAAAAGTCTAATTTGACACAACCTTCATGCACAAAAGCAGTGCCACAATCTGAGGGTATGGCTAAAATATGTATTAGGATCTTAATATCCAAAAGTGATCCATTTGTAACTTCATCCTTTTATGGTGATAGGGGAAGGGCTAGTGTGCTGCTTTGAAGTGAGTTCCAGGAAGATCGTGAAGAAGAAGTTAATGACTGAATTTACGTTTTTATTTCACATCTACCCTGTCAGATACTAGCAGAGCAGCCAGATAATTGCAGAGGATAAAGGAATATGTCCAATCAAACAGAATTAAGAGTGACTAAATACTTCCATCTACTGGTAAAAAAGGAGCATAACATACCATAACATAACACTACATAAAGTGGACCCATATTTGTTTTGTCTGAAGACAAACATAAAATAACCAACAAATTTTTTGTTGAATTAATTGTAAAAGTCACCTAAGTGCACTTTATATGTACAGTAAATGTGTAAGGGAGGACAGATAATCTGCTTTTGTTACCTACATATATTTTCGTCTGTGCATATTTATCTGTCAGAAGCCTTAAATTAAAATGATACGGGTTGGATCTCCATCTGTATTTGTTTATTGTATGTGTTATTGTGTATATATTTGTTTCTTTATATCTGAATGTTATAAATGGGGGTAGTGACGTCTCAACAGGGTTTTTTTGTTTTTGCGGGCCGGTGAGCGACCAGCGAAGTTCGTTCAAACGGCGGATCTGAGGATTTACAAAGGATAATGTCCAAATAGGTGGGTTATTGCCTGGGCGAAACTTTTAGGGATTTCCGTGAGGACCAGACTCTTTTTCTGGGCGGCTAGAGGTGGTGAGAATAGCGTGGACTATTTCGTATATTATTGTTTGCGGCAATCTCACCACGCCACACCTGCTTAAACTTTGCTTTGACACGTTTATGGGATTTGGTACTATGAGGGAAAAACTATTTCGTTTGATGAACTGAGGGACTATATGAACCTGGGGTATTGATGTATGTGATTTGTTTGAAGTTGAGTGGTTGTGCTCACTTTCCCGTCTTTGTTTGCGGGCACACGTCCATGTGCTACATGTGTATAATTAGGTTCATTGGAAAAAAAAACCTACTATTAAATGCAACGTTCTGGGTTAATTTCGTTATTATATATATATTCTTTCATATGTGGTGGGGCCAGATGACAAGGTTATGAATCCTATAAAGTATTATTTGATTATTGCAATAGGGTCAGTGGGCGGCGCCTGTACAGAGTGTCCAGCCGTTCTCCTTTAGAATAGTGTATGTCATTTTTCCCTTACATTATAAACAAGGTGAATTGTTACATGATAGGCTGCTTGTCAGGCCCCTGTGTTTCAGACTGATGTCTTGAATAAGTGTCTGAAAACATTAACAAAGGAGAAACACAGATAAGGCTTTATTATTAGCATTATATAATGTTGACTTTATGATAATTGCAGCGATTAGGGGTTGTAAGCTGAAATGTGTTTTTTTTCACATATCTAAAACAATAAGTTTACATTTCAAAACATCTCTCTGACATACTATCTCTATACAGTTTTCATTTATTTTTTGTTCAATGGTGCTTCTTAAATTTTACAGTCCAGATATCAGCTGTTTCTGTGATGATTCTGTGTTTGTTTTGGTCTTATTGTATGGATTCTGTGTTCTCTCTCCCCCTCCCCTTTCTGTTCTTCCCCTAGAGGCCATTATTGTGGCAGGGGCTGTGGCTGGCTTCTCCTTCTCTTCAGCAGACAAGGCACACCTGCTCTCACTCACTCATCAACCTCCCCATAAAAGCCTGGTCTTGACAGACAATTCCATCTAGTCCGGTAGAGCGCTGTGCGTTTCTTGTGATTTATTCGGTGTTCTTGTTTTGTTGAAGTGACTTACCCATGTTTTTCTTCTGCTTTGCCCAGTTATCCTGTGTGCCGTACTGCTCGCCTGCATTTGTCTTCTGTGCAGAGTTTTTTCCCCCTCCATGTGCTCAGCACTCGTTTCATCCTCGGGACTGTTCCAGCCAGCCGGCTCTCTGCTTCCACGGCATGCTCTTCTCTGCTTTGTTGAGCAATAAACTCTTCATTTATCTAACCTTATACTTCAGTCTCTGCTTTGGGGTCCAAATAAAGTTAGTAACCCAACAGTTTCAGTCGGTAAACGCAGCAAAAGTGTCTCTTGGTAACACTGTCTTGCTGTTAACAGACTAAACCAGTCCAATGAAATAATTACCTTATGTTGGTAATAAAGCATTGCCCCAGCGCACTAAAAACGTTCATACATGTAAACTATCAATCTATTACTATCTATAGACACCATCAATTGATGCAATTGGTTGCAATATAAACTCTATCACTAGAGGATACACACTTTAAGCCTATATTTTGGGCACTAATATTATCCGCAGAAATTTTGTCAAGCATTGTGGTTTAATATATACATTGAGTTTCCAGAGTATTAAACTCTGGAATACACCTACAGCAATCTAAGATTCAGTCTATGTTTCTGGCAAAGTTGCTTATATCAATTCTGATATGATATAGTTCCAAGGCACTTACTCACAGCACACAGACACATACACACGCAGTGAAATACATACCAAATCAATAATGGGTGATAACGGATTCTTGTTGTGTTAGGTTTCTGATTGAAAGTTTGTCATTCAAATTTTGCCCACACACACACACAAATTGATGTCTGTGACCCTAAAGTAGGGTTTCAGGGAAAATGATTGTCTATCATTGGATTATGTGGTCTTGGAGTTACTTTATCACCAGCAACAGGGGACAATCCTCAGGTTTGGTCTCATTCATATTTAATGGGCGAGATCAGACAATTGTCTGACCAATGAACAGCAAGTGGCCAGATTTGGTACGATAATTCTAAAGATGCTGTACTAGCAAACTGTGTAGTTTTTATGTATACCTGCTGAAGCAGCCATAGAAACCGTTTACTCTGCATGCTACAGTAGTTACACATGGATCTGACTCTGCCCTGGGTTTGTACTATGAATTTCTTTGTGAGGACCAGTGGTGGCTGTTAAACCCTAACCCCAGACAAACTGAAGCCAGATAAAAATGCCAATCCGATTGCCTTAATCGAGCTGCTGACCAATGCTAAGCCTGCTGAAAAAAATGTAGCCTCATTGTGTCTAAAGGCTCCAGTATGCTTCTACGTATCCGTTACGCGGAGAGGGACGCACGGAAACCAGAGTCTTTTTGATTTTTACTTGTCTGACAACTGTACGTTTGAAAACAATTCACCGCCAAACCCATAGGTGGCGCAACGGAAGACAAGCTCAGAGAAGCCTACCCCATTTCTGGGGAGAAGTCCACGTGTGTCTATTTACCTCTGTCGACTTGCCTCCCACACACTGAACCATGGCAATTAACAGAACTAAATAAAGTGACACCCAGCAGGTCAAAATGCTGATGTTATCGTTTCTAAGCGCAGCGGTTCCCCGGTCTTGTTTCCCAACTGTGTTGCTGATTCCACAGCTTGAATCTGCTTGAGGCTACATGGAGCTAACTAGCTTCCCCCCAGCTAGCTTCCCCGCCAGCTTCCACACACAGTCAGCAGGGACTCCCGACACTAACTACTACCCATTGTTTGCTTCTAACCTGACGGTATTGTAGAAACAGTGTCATGATAGCAGTGGAATTTAAGTCGTGACAGCGGGTTTTTGCACTGTTACCACCGCAGCTAGCATGGTTGCTAGCCCGCTAGCCTACGCTGTGACCGTGCACACATGCCGTCATTGCTCTAATGAGCCACCGTCAGCCGGACTACTCCGCTGGCTTAACACACACGTCACATTAATCGTAGAATCGTAGTTGTGTTTGGGTTTATTGTAAAGCAGGAAGTTTGAGGTCCGGAAAGGTGAAATCCGGATATGACGTCGACCGGAGATCATGTCGTTCGCGGACCAATCACAGCCAAGGGCTGTCCGTGGGGTCTCCGAAATAAACCCCGGCAGTAAGAAAAATCCGAGGTGCACGAAAAGCTCTCCGAGGCGCTCGGAGAGGGCGTTCCGCGGCGGATAGGGCGGTCTTATCTGTCCGTTTTAGAAAAGACGCAGAAGCATAAATCGGCCTTAAGTGACTGTAGCGACTGTCAAACATTTTAATTTTTCAGAGCGATGTTTTAGGGTCTTGCACCCACGCCATTTTTGACAGTAAATCTGTGCTTAAAACAGTAAACGGGAAGCAATAAAAGACATTACTAAAACCGCATCAAAATAGCCAACCCTGTTTCTCATAACAAGAGCAAGAGAAGCACTGGTGTGAGCTCATCCTCATCACTTGCTGCTGATTCTAGAGAGCGACGTCACGTGTGAAATCTGCACAAACCAATTAAAGAGCAGCATGTAGCCCCGTGGTTGCCAAAAATATAAGGGCCCAAATTCAGATCTATTTGGCGAGCGCCCCACACCAGGAAGTATATTATGTACTGTATTTAGACAGAAATTAACCAAATACAATTTGAAAACCACTTACATTGAATGCTCACATGCTTACGTTCTACCAGGAGCATTGTACAACTAAACTATTATTTGTATAATTATTATTGTTTCTATTTGTGAAATGGTGACAACATAAAGCTACATACAAGATAGATAAAATATGCAAATATATGTACATCATGGAAAGACAGACAAAACACATTGCAATTTAAGCAATGTGTAGGATAATGTAGTGATGAAATAAGGGTTTCTGGAGCAAAGATGCAATATGGTGTGTTTTTATGCGTGTGTGTGTGTGTGTGTATGTGAGCGATCTCTGCTTGAGTCCATAGTACATGTCCATGTTTAATTGACTTGGATAAGCTGTTGTCTGAATTGAAGAATGTGGAGCGGAGATACAAAAGAATGTGGTGTTTGTTCTGTGGTTGTAATAAATAAATGAGAGCATTTTATATATGTGACAAAAACAACTTAAACAGACTAAAATAAAAAAATAGTAATGATAATAATAGAAAATTAAATCCATTAATATACCCTAGAATGTACCTGAATATACCCTCTAATATATAATAGGTCTTATAATAGATAGTATAATAATATATAACTAGGGCTACATTGTAGCACTGAAGGGGCCCGAGCACACACAACGCGGGACCTGTTGCAGTTGGTGGAGAGAGCGTACGGCAATCGACACAAGGCTTCGGCTTGCATGCGTTTTGCACACTGGGGCAAGGATAAACGCTTCACTTCCTGCGTCCGTTACACGACGACGATCCTTGCCTACTAATTGCAGATCACAAGGGAAAAATTTGATGTAAATCAAATGATACTTGGAAAACAAAGCTTACTTCCTGTTGCCAGTAGGTAAATGGTAAATGGTTTTGTATTTATATAGTGCGTTTCTAGTCTTGATGACCACTCAAAGCGCTTTACAGTACAGTTTTACATTTCACCAATACACACACACATTCTCAGAGTGCATCTATTAGCAGCACTTTTGTTGTTCTATGAGGGCCAATTCAGGGTTCAGCATCTTGCCCAAGGACACTTCGGCATGCAGATGGGAAAGACTGGGTATACAGCGAGACTGAGGCGAAGACGGAGAGGAAAACGCGCTTGGGCCCTTGTGCGTTTCATGGAGAGAGGATTACGCTCACCTCTACCGAGTATACTCCTCTCCAATGTCCGCTCACTGTGCAACAAGATGGACAAACTGCGCCTTCTCATCAGGAAAAATAGAGACTTTTCCCTTTCTTCAGTTTTGTGTTTTACACCGTTACCCCCCTGATAAGTCTCGAGGTTGGAGTCACAATGATGGTCAGTCTCACAGCTGTCCTGATAGGAGAGTCCAAGAGAGTTTGTTATGGCTCATATGCAGCAGCCGAGATGGCTGGAGCAAGACATTTTCTACTCAAGGCTAAATTACGAGACAACATCAGACTGTCAGGGTAGATAGAGTTGCCCTAGCAACCGGCAGAGTAGCGTAGGAGAGCATGACGGAGAGCGGCTACCTGTCACTTCCTGGATTCGGGGACAAGAGGCGTGGGACTGCGGCTGGACCAATAAGGGAGATCCAAAGTGATTTGCGGTGACTCCCCTCCAAATATTCATAACCAATCACATCAAATCTACTGTTATAATTATACACGACCCCTGCTGTTCGGGGCCATTATTAACTTCCTACTGCTAACTTAATTAGCATAGGCTGTGATAATTGTCCATAGGTATGAATAACTCTTCATTGTATCTTTAAATAAAACACTTGATTGAACCAAAATCTTGGATCGGCTTCTCTCATATTATAGGATAAACCAACACGCTTAACAAATAGTGACCCCGGCCGTGATCCTATGAGAGTTTTTTGACCGACTTTTTTCCTGAGGAAGATCTGGACCAGGAGCATTGGAGCTCCAAACAAAAGGTACGCAGAAGCCAGTTAAAACAAATTCTACGTTAGTTAAATAGTCATTGTTATAGATATGAGAATGCGGAGAGGAGATAGGAGATAAAATTTATAAATAAAGTTCTGTGTGTTTTGAGATACAATGAAAAGTGTTGTGAGGAACCAGAGAAAATAAGAATGAAATGGTGGAACAATGAAAAGTGATGTGAGGAACCAGAGGAAATAAGAATAAAATAGAGGGACAATGAAAAAGTGATGAGAATGGAATAGAAGTCCCAGATCTTGGCGCACGATACCGTAAATAGACGATTTAAACAACAGTTTGCAAGTATTGCAACCTAAACTTTTTTAGGGTGTGGTTTTGGATGAAGAGGTCAGCCTGCACTAGGAGAGTGAGGGACCTAACTGCCAAACACACCGTTGTTTAATCGGACCTAAAGATAGAGATTCAGGTGGTAGGATAACAGTGGGAACTGGAGGCGGAGTGCCGGTTCTGACGGGAACAGGTGCTATCGGGCCAGATACAGTGTAGAATCAAGCCTGAAGCAAATATTAAAAAGGGATCCGTGAAGATAATGTGAGCTGAAGACATGAGCGCTGTTATGACGAGACCAGACGCTTAATGAATTCAGACACAGCTGTTGGATCGACCCTTAGATTAGAGATAAAACGGCTGTGAAGATGTTGTTATTCTGTAACAGACGTGTGCTTCGACGGGACCGGGTCTGAATAACCAGAGTGCAACGTTTGATCGAGCTTAAAATTCGCCGTGCGACACAGGTAATCACATATGATAAGTCTGCACCAGCATCAGTACTGACGAGACTGGAGCTGGGACACAGACTTTACCGTTGCCTGTGTCAAGCCTAAACATTTAAAGACGACTAGATCATAAAATATTATTATATGTGAGTTGAGTGTTTTGTCCTAATAAAATACTTTATGTAAAGAAGCTATACGTGACACAGCACTGAGGCTGAAACAAGGGAGTTTCCCTCCCCCCCCCCCCCCCCCTCTTTCTCCGGGGTTTCTGTGCCCAGGCTGTATATAAATTTAAAAAAAAACTTGGCTGGCTTATCTGGTTTATCATTCAGGACACAAAGACCTGAGAGGATTGAATCTGGCTTAGTTTTGTAAAAACAATTGGGTTGTGTATTTCACTTTTAGAAATCAGAGACTATTTAAGATTTCCAGAAACCGTAGAGGTTTAATTAAATGTGGGTTTGTCTGATTCAGAGGTAGAAGGGCAGTTATTAATCGGTGCTGCCTGAAATCACCAAAATACACGCCATCGTTTCTATTGGACACAAATAATGGAAGGCTGTTACGAATAAGGATTTGAAAGAGGAAATTACTTATATAAAACTTATAATACTACTATTGATTATATAAATAAAGGGAGTGCATGTGGAGATAATGTGTGACTGAGAGTGTATGTGTGGAATGAATTTTGGAGGAGAGAAAAAGGAGTGAAGGTCGAACGATTGACTGAGACAGAGGCAGATATTTTCGCCTGCCGCTTGCTAGCTGATAAGAGTTTGGGGGAGTCAGGAAGCTATCGGTGAAGGCCAGAAGCGTTAAAGCTTACAACTGGTGTTAAGATTATAAGAAGGCTTTGTGTTTATTTGTTTGTTTGTTTTTAATATTGCTTCATTCAGAAGTAAAGAATTCCAGAAGGAATTGTTAAAATTAAACTTTTTGATACAAATTTGTTGATTCCCAATACCTCCTATCCAAAACAGGAAAAGGAGAAGTGTTTTGGCCTCAAAATTGCAATATAACATCCAATCATTTAAATATCTTATTACTATGTTAGTCCTGCTACAGCAGGGATTACAGTAGACACCAGTATAATATTTCACAATTTATTAGTTTGATCTGTAATATAACTTCATGGATAAGTGATTAAACAAAACATAAATTCACATTAAGGTGCCTTTTAAAATATCCCTAGGATAGCAATTGGCAGTGTTTTTTCCTGTTTTTTCTTTAAAACTATTCACACTAAAGTGCACTTTCTGTCAATATTTTTTAGTATATCTAAGCCATTTAACCCGTACAAAGCTTCATCCTCAACCTTGGCTTTGTTGATAATGAATAAGTTCACAGTGTCTTTGTTTTATATTATGGAGAACTAGGCTCTAATAAAGTGGGCACAGTGAAGCTAGATAGTGGTGGTCAGTTTTGCTCTCCACAGAACAGGGAAAAGGTGAAATAATTCTGTCCCCTTTAGAATATCAATCTATGGTCCACCTTTTTTTTCTTAGAGTATATTTCTCCACAAAATTTATGTTGAAACAATTATCGATTATATCAACTGAATGAATTGAGATAATTGTGTCAAAGGAGGAAATATTGAATGTGTTTTTTGATAAAAATGCTGTAATGCTGCTTTTTATTACTAACTGAAGTCATCCAATTGCTTGCTAGGAACGGAAGAGAATTTCAACCTAAGCTTTAAACTTGTTTACGAGCTGCCTGGAATTAGCAAGATACAGAATTTAGATCATTTGAATTGACATTTTTGCCATTTATGTTTGTTTTTTGACTCAATACACCAGCTGGGCAAACTTAAAGGGCATTAAAGCTCGGGTTACAACTGTGTCGACATCATTGAATTTGATAAATTGGTTAATTAATTAGTTTATATTTTACAAATATTCGTAAATATTTTTAATCTTTTTTATCTTTTCAATCTTTTTTAATATTTTTAATATTGTATTGTGTTTTGTTTTGTTCTGTTTTTGTTATTGTTTTCAATTTTCAATTTTTTAATATTATCATTTTTAAATTTAAAATGATTGATTTTGAATTATTACCTTTTATTGTTATATTTGGAATTATTATTTTATTTTATTTTTCCTCTCTCTCTCATCCACTAAGAAATTTATTTATTTTACAGTTAGAGATAAACACCCCTGACATACCCATACGACAGACCCACCAAGATACACACACATTCATCAACGAGTCACAGCGCTAGAAAAACAGTGAGTGGATAATAGGTGGATGAACTGGTATATTCTGAGTCTGAACCTTCTGCTTGAAATACTGATAAGTGTGCTGGTCTGGAGGTATTATTGTTAACAGGCTAAAGAAAAATAAATAATAACCTGTCGAAAACAGTTTGTTTTATCCCAAAAGATGGCCGCCGCCCCTGTCCAGACCCCCACCACCATGATGCAGCTTTTATCTCAGCTGGAAGACGCAGCCTGTGATGACGAACGTCAAGTCCAGAGTCTACGAGAGATGAGTATCGTTTTTCAGTCTCGTGCTGATAATACGCTTGAACTATTGGACCAGTGCAGAGCTTCTTTTGCAGCGGCCGAGGAGAGTAAAGACCAACTGAGACGGGAGGTGATGGATGGCAAGCGCCATCTCAACCAAGCTCAGAATGCAGCAGAAAGCCACAGGAGAGTGAGCATGGAGCTGCAACGCAACCTCAGCGAAGTGGAAAAATCACGACTGAATGTTCGGAGAGAACTCCAAGAGCTGCAGACTCGTGTGTCAGTGGAGGAGCTATGAGAGGAGGAGAGAGGAAAAGAGGTTTTCGTGCTCAAACAGAAGTTGAAGAAAGCTGAAGCGGACTGATTCAAAAGCGCCTCATGGAGTCTGAGTCTTGCTGGCAATCATGCGAAAGCTACTGAAGGCCCAATGGAACGAAATGGCGCACGACATGAACTCCAACAAGAAAGACAAGCCCCTTAATCAGATGGCTGCTGTGTCAGGATTAAATTTAGAAATAGCTGAGGCAGTAGCGCAGGCTATGAGGATCGAAAGAGACAATCAACCCATGCCTCCATTTGGTCAACCCCCTCCATTCAGACCAAGAGGAGGGTACGGCCCTGGTCAGTATCGAGGTCAAACAAGAGGAACCTCCAATACCGGCTGCTTCATATGCGGGCAACTTGACCACTGGGCCCGAGACTGCCCTTATGAGGAACAAAGAAGACCACGAGCCCCCTACAGAGGACAAGGCCCCGACAACAGAGGCCCCCCAGGTCAAGGCAGAGGAAGAGGCACACCAGAGGCCATTTGCCACCGGGGAACACGGCAACGGCTATGACCGATGAAGTTGCCCGGTGTCCCCAGCAGGTCACGTCATTCCCCCCAATTAGACCCCATAGTGACCTGCTACATCAATGGAGAGCCCATCCCCCTCATGGTCAACACAGGAGCAGCAGTATCAGGAGCGGTGGTGAATGCGGCTCCAGAGTTCTGGTTCAGAAAAAAGAGGGAACCTGGAATGTGTCCCCTAAAACTCAACTCGGACCACGGCATCACTGTATTTTCTGAACTTTAAGGCAATTTCTTTTTCACCAGCCCGAATCCAAATCTCTCAGGCGCTCAAACAGCCTGACATCACCTTTGAATCTAAACCTGTCAACATGGCCAATGAAATGACAGCGGACACACACGTCCCACATCACTGTGAGGCCCTCTCCGAAGAAGAGATCAAACTCAGAAAAATCTCCAATCCAAACTAGCCCAGATATTTCTCATATAGCTGCCAATGGACCCACACACATCAGTAGGAAACAGACTCAGAATAACATAGAAATACTCTGGTGGCATCCACACACGACAGCACTGGTAGAGAACTTAGGACATGGGTAAGATACATGCAGTTCACAACACTAAAAGATCATACGGATGTAAATAGGCCATTCAAAGCCCTGACCACTGAGTACAGGGCATTTTAAGATAGGAGTTTGATTCACCCCCAGGTAACTCTTGTTAAGACTCTTGAGAGTCCTAAAAATAATTATGTTTCACCATTTTAAAGAAGAATAAATTAAAAACCAGTTAAAGGTCAGAGGTCAAATACACTTTAACACATAGCCTGTTTCATCTTAAATGAAATAAAGAAGCCATAATACAAGCCCCTCTGTTTACAGTTTATTGAATGTCATATCTATAATTATAGTTAAATTTATTTCGGACACTTTAACTTTTTTAATTCAGGCAAGACAGGTTTTTAATTTTGTTTGGTTTCACCAGTTATCTTAACATCTAAGGCTCTTAATTTGAAAGGTGATGTTAAGCTCCAATAATTGTTTTTATTTTATCATGAAGAAATTTGTGTCAGAATAACTTATTTAAAAATCGTTTTGAACTGTTTCAGCTGTCAACTCTGAAATGTTTGATTGAATCTCATGTCTCACACATTTGTCCTTTTTGTATGTGATTCCTGTTTTATCACAGGACAGTTTGACGTCAAAGCTTCTGAATTATCGTGTTATGGAGCATTCGAATGAATTTTGGAAAATGGTTTGAACTCAAATACTCAAACAGTCATATCTGCTGCTTATGGAAATTCAACTTGTTTAACCTTTATTTTTAATGTCCACTGATTTGGCCGACCACACCTCAAAAGGTTTAGTGAAATTGTTGACGATCAAAAGAGGGTATGTATGTTTTGTTTAGATTATTTTGTTTGTTTTTAATTATAAGTTTATATAATCTACTTTAATCTCAAATTACGCATCGCAGTAAATTAATCAATTTTATGTTTGGTTTCCTTTCAAACTCTGGAATTTGGAGGTACATGAAATTCCCAGTAAGTGGTGTGACGACCCTCCACTCCACTAGGTGTCCTTCTCTCTTTATTGCTGGTTGTCTTTCAGGTGTCCTGTGGGAGTGATGAGTCATCAGGCCTGATGAGCCACACCTGTGCCAGGGCTGGGTATATCAAGACTACTCTTCCAGTTCGGGGGGGAATCCCTTCCCGGTTGCAGACGGCTGTTTTTCACTTGGTTGTTGACTTTGGCTACTGTTAAACTTAGTATTATAATAAATACTTGTTATTTTGTTCATCCCTCGTATGTCTCCCTCGTTTGTTGACAAAGCTCAGAGTCAGGCTGCGTCACATGGGGGCTCGTCCAATTGTGTTTAACCTTTTGAGTGTGACGTCAGAGGTTAGTGTTTAGTAGTGGTAGCAGCAGTGGCTGTGAGTGGTGGTTGTTTGGGAGAGCGACGAGTGCGGTGAGTAGTTTTGGTATTTGAATAAGCATTGTGTATCGTGGATTGTGTAGACGGGCAGTTGTGCTGGTTGAAGGGCTATCTGGTTATCGGTTGTGTGCCGCTGAGATCTGTTGTCTTGTAGTCACGTCAGTGGTAAGTTGCCGTGTTCTGTCCCTGGTAGGAGAAGAGCGTCTTCCCTTTGGAATTCGTTTGGGGGGTGGTTAATGTGGCGTGGAGTGGTTAGTAGCATTTGCTCGGGGACACTCCGTAGTTGTGGCGTGAGGTCGCCAGTTTCTGGTTGCCTTACCGGACTATCTGGCTTGGTGTTTTAAGGAGCCCGCCACAGAAGTGCCTGAAGACTAGGGGGGGGAGCTTATTTAGATTTTGGGTAGGCAGTTAGAGGGACAGGCCTCGGTAGCGCCGGTTGACTGGCAAGGCTGTGAGCTCAGTGGCGTTGTGGTTTTCTGATTGTGTTGACAGATTGTTCTGATGGCCGGTGTGGAGGATTTTCTCAGAGCTCCTTCGGAGGAGTTGTTGAACAGCTGTTCTAGAGACCAGCTGTTGAAAATCGCGGAGCATTATCATGCGCAGGTCGGGGATAAGAGGTCGAAAGAGGGCATTAGGTTTAGCATAAAAACGCATTGGTAGAAGCAGGGATTATCACAGAAACTTATGCTGCTGCTGATTTACCTGTTGCTATGGAAGCTAGGTTTTCTTTTGACCAGAACAAGGACATGCTTTTGTTGCAGATGGAGAGAGAGAGAGTGGCTTTTGAGAGAGTAAAACAAGAGGTTGAGGGTAAAAGACTTGAGCTGGAGGCGCGTAGGTTGCCTGCTGTAGCTATGGTTGTAGGCCAGCGTGGTCATCCTGCCCCTGGTCATGGGTTTGATGTTGCCAAGGATCTGCTTTGGTTCCTCAGTTTAATGAACAGGACCTCGAGACTTTTTTCTTGCTTTTTGAGCGGGTAAGCGAAAGTAGAAACTGGTCAGACACTGACAGCACATTACTTTTACAGTGTGTTTTAATAGGTAAAGCACAGGAAGCCTACTCTGCTCTCACTGTCGCGGACAGTAGAGTTTATCTTAATGTCAAGGCTGCAGTGTTAAGGGCGTATGAGTTAGTGCCTGAGGCGTATCGCCAGAAGTTCCGTACATGGGAGAAATCGGCTAAACAGACGCATGTGGAGTTTGCCAGGGAGCTGGTTTCTCATTTCACTCGTCTCGTGAAAATTTTTCGAAAGACTACCCGAAGACCCAGTCGGGAAATGAACGAATCATTTCTGCTTCCTTGACTGAGCCTATGGAACAGTCCCGATGCGCAGTGAACCTGAGTGACTGAGAGACAGAGAGCTGTTCTGTGAGTGAGTGAGCAGAGCCGTGTGTGACGGGAGGAGCGCTGTGACGCTGTGTGAGGATTTTCATTCAGTCCGCGCACAGATAATGACTCCGATTACTCGTATTATACTCGTGATCGGCAAAAGTGCTTTATCCGTACCGGATACTCGTTTCAGCCGAGTATCCGGCTCATCTCTAATAACCTTTTCTTCCTAGGGATTAATCTACAAATTAAGAATTAATGTTTCACTAGTTCTCATTTCTATTAAAGCGTTATTCCCTCAGATTCATTAAACTCACATAGAGTTCCAAGAGCTGTCTGATAAGTCTCGCGGTTGGAGTCACAACGATGGTCAGTCTCACAGCTGTCCTGATAGGAGAGTCCAAGAGAGTTTGTTATGGCTCATATGCAGCAGCCGAGATGGCTGGAGCAAGACATTTTCTACTCAAGGCTAAATTACGAGACAACATCAGACTGTCCGGGTAGATAGAGTTGCCTTAGCAACCGGCAGAGTAGCGTAGGAGAGCATGACGGAGAGTGGCTCCCTGTCACTTCCTGGATTCAGGGACAAGAGGCGTGGGACTGCGGCTGGACCAATAAGGGAGATCCAAAGTGATTTGCGGTGACTCCCCTCCAAATATTCATAACCAATCACATCAAATCTACTGTTATAATTATACACGACCCCTGCTGTTCGGGGCCATTATTAACTTCCTACTGCTAACTTAATTAGCATAGGCTGTGATAATTGTCCATAGCTATGAATAACTCTTCATTGTATCTTTAAATAAAACAATTGATTGAACCAAAATCTTGGATCGGCTTCTCTCATATTATAGGATAAACCAACACTTAACAGAACCTACACCAGGATCCTGTTTGTGGACTTCAGCTCTGCCTTCAACACAATCATCCCGGACTTGCTACAGGACAAGCTCTCCCTGCTGAGTGTGCCTGACTCCACCTGCAGGTGGATCACAGACTTCCTGTCTAACAGGAGGCAACACGTGAGGCTGGGGACCCATATGGAAAAGATGTAGATAAATCTTATAAGATTTGTATGTCTTCTGTCTGAAACTTGTATGTAAAGCATACAACAGTGAAACCAGATATAAGATCCTTAGTAAATTTGAACAAAATGAAACTTGTATGATTTGGGTATTTATAAGAACAATATATGACAGTAATGTTGCATACAATATCCTTAGTAGGAAAATGTAATATCAAACTTATATAAGTTGGACAATCATCAGTGAAACTAAACTGTTGCAAACATTATAGAAAATATTTACAAAATGTACTTGTGGTGCCACAAATGTGAGACATTCAAACGAACAACATGATTTGACAATGAAATTACAGGGAAATCACGAGTTGACTAAAAGCAGGTTTTCATGCAAAACATTGTTTAACATTTTAGGAGCAATTATATACAATCATATTCATTCCATTCTTGTTGTAGAAATATTTTTAATTTTGCACAAGATCAGCAGATTACATTAGAATAAGAATTAGAATTTAATTTGTTACAATAGTAATTTGGACAAATATTTCCTTTTTTGCTCAGAAACACAACAGCAATAACTCCACCTTCACAGTTAACACTCAATCATTTACAGTAATACATATTCAGTAGCCGACATACGATCGAGTGGGACTGTGGACACTGTATGTACATACATGGTCTAACTATCAGAGTGGCATTTATGGCTTTGTGAAAGCCTGTGGGAAAGTGAACAGTTGACATGTAGCTCAGTTGAGTTCTGATTATAGAACCTCTGGCCAACGTCTGCACTGTACAATTGCCATATTTTCCTATGGCATATACACATTGATCACCCATGTCAATAAAGTGTGAGACTGTATAAATACTTCCATCCTTCAAAAGCACAACAGAGTTGTTTCTTTGTTTTATTTTGCTGTAGGTATGACCATGAACAACACCACCATTTACAGCTATTCTCTTGTAGTAACTCACCACAGAGTTTGTGGGAACCTCTCTCACTGTGTGGAGAGCAGCTTGGTCACCAAGAGATATTAATCTCACATTTGGTGGACCAAGGGCAGTCACCTCAGTCAACTTTTTATACTTCTTGACATGCTGGTTTCCCTGTCTCATTTCATTGCAGAAATCTTTAACTTCTGCCGATGCATTTGTCAAGAATTGCTTTGCTAAACAGGGGAAGGCACGGGATAATGCCACTTGTTTGCATATTTGTTGTGGAACAGCTTGACTACTTTTTACTTGTTTCAGGAGGTACCCGTTGAAATCTTCAAACATGAAGGCTGAGTGAGCCCACAGAGGACCCCAGTGTACAACACTTTTGCTTAAATGCAGTAGTGAATGAACATTGAATGTCATGTGCTCTTTCCCATACAGTGACTGCACACCTCCAACAAAGTACACTAATGCGTCATGTGCGTGATTTATCAGCTCAGCATTTAATTCAGACCCCAACAGAATGCTTATGCCCTCTATCAGTAATGCCCAATGAGAGTGATACCTCTGTGGAAGTATGCCTTTCAGAACTGGCAAGCTGTAGTACAAAAGCCAGAGCTGCCACTCATGGGCTTTCCAGAATTTGCGTTCTATTAGAGATCTTGGAACTCGAGCAACAATACTTGGAGGTTTAATAGACAACAGGTGTTTGTCGATGATGGCTGTTTGTGCACCAATATACCATGGCTGAGAACTGCTTTTAGAATCCATCCATAAAGTCGCCATGTATCTACACACACCAAGCAACACACAGTGCATGTAGTCAGGGACCATCCCATTGATTAGATCAAACAATGGTAAATCTGCAAGAGCAGATTAACCCCTTATTCCCAATATGGTCTTCCCTTCTCTTTCAGCTATTTGTCCTATTTTTACTGTGGTTTTATAATTTCTGTCACTTGGCTTTTCATCTGGACATGCATAAACCCTTGTGCTTCCTTTCCCTTTCCTTGTTTGCATCCCAGGGTGAAGGCAGACTCCACAGCCATACTCACCATTAAACTGCTTAAAATTCTGTAGTAATGGCCTTGCAACTGCATCACACACACAGCACAATGTGTGCACTTTTATGTGTCTCAATGACTAGTCACTAGGATGCTGCCACTCAAAACCAGCTTGAGAAAGATTGGCACACTCCTCAACAAATGGTTTAAAGAAGCAGGACATGTCTGGCTTCTTGGATCCAAACCACAAACCACATAAAAGTATATGTTTATCCCTACTCTCAGGTGGTATCTCATTAACACAGCATAATATTGGCCAAATACTAAATTTGGAGGACTGAAAAACTGGTACACCATCAGAGTTGAATGTAAGGGACAGAAAATCCTCTTTACTGTTATTTCTCAAAGTCTGATATAAGGTGCCATCACATGTCATTTATTACATGCTTTGGACCGGCATCAGCACAAAAACATATATCATGCATACCCTGGTTCTCAAGAATGTCTTTCAGCTGATCCTTCAATGGTATGTGAATAAAGAAATGTCCTTCCTGTAAACTGGCTTTCACTGTCATGAATGAGGAACATGACACACATTTGAGTGTTTCTTCAAGAGATTGTGAAGAACCAATGTACTTAGTACAAACTCTACAGTAATGGTGTCGTTCATACTGATGTGTAATACCAGCTAATGGTTTCTCCAGAAAATACTTGCTTGTTGGAACTGCACTAGTCCCAGCAGAATGCAATTTGAGCAGTTTCAGCAGGTCTGCCATTAATACACCTGTTGTGTTGTGTCTCAATGCAAAGGAGAGAATCGAGATGATGCTTTGCTCTTCTGTTAGTCCATGGGAGGAGTGGACATCATCAACTTCTTGAGGGACATTGTCCTAAATGATAGAAAGAGAAGCACTGCATTGAAACTGATCAGGTTTCCCTTGTTTTGCTCATAACCTTGTTTTGGCAGACTGCACTTAGTATGGAAGATAAACAGAAGCTACAACACATGAGAAAGAGAAATATAAGCGGATGGATAGAAAGTGTAAACGTTAATAAACTGCAGAATATGTTACAGTTTGTCCAATGACAAATTAATCTAATGTGTAATCAACCTCATATGTAAATGCTTAAGTTTTGTCTCACCTGCACCATTGTGAAAGATTCTGCTCTTTGTTCTTGTCTTTGGCTGCCACCTTCATTGTTTTCCTGAAAAGGAAAGAAATTAACAACTCATTAAAGAGAAAGAGAGGGATAGAGGTGGAGCAGATTATATGACACTGCAGTTTTGCCTCACCTGTGGCATTGTGAGAGGTTCTGCTCTCTCCTCTTCTCTCTGGCTATCATCTTCATCACTTTCCTAAGAATGATACAAAGAAACAACATAGATAATTGTAATTTGACTGTAAGAGTAAGCAACAGAGGTAGAGTTGTCTAATATTGTAGTTTTGTCTCACCTGTGGCACTGTGATAGGTTCTTCTCTCAGCTCATCTCTTTGGGTGGTATCTTCACTTTCCTGATAGGAACATCATTTATTGAATAGATAAAAGAATTAGAGATTGGATCTAACAGTGACCTAATTCATGGAATGGATATTGGACTGACGTCACAGAGCTACTATGGGTGGCTGGAGAGAAGCCGAGCTCACTTGAAGACATCTTTGAACTCTACATCTCTCTCTTCTACACTGTGATGTATCAGTGTAGACGAGACTTGGTGTGCACAGAACAACATAAGAATGAAGGGATGACGTCAACTTATAGCCTGGGCACCTATATTCAGATTTTAAAAGCCATGAGAAAAAGGTTACATAAATAAATATGTAAATATGGGAGAGAGAGAGGGGAGGTTGTATAATCCTGTAATTTATTTCTCACCTGCTGTGGTACTGTGAGAGGTCCTGCACGCTGCTCTTCTCTCTGGGTATTATCTTCATCACTTTCCTTAAAATGGTATATCAAGAACTAGTTTGAGACAGATTTCACACAGCTCCCCAGGAAACAATTACAATGCAGTTTTTCTCCCTTTCCATATTGTTGACTGGTTGTTTTTGAACCACAATAAGATAGTGCTTTGTTCATGAGTTAAAAACAGTTCATTTTTTTTCTTATAGTCAACGTTTCACATTTACTCAAGTAACATTTTGGATAACTTAAATATAACAGAAATATTATGAAGTGCATTTTAGGTTTTCAAATACTGGGATTTCCTTCTCACAACAAATGCACAGAATTCACCATTCATGTGGCAAACATCATGTAGGCTAAGTGTATGAAGATTCATACTTTTGTGCAAAAGTGACACTTCAGCTTACATTGGTACACATAACCTTGACTCGGGATTGAATGATTATAGTGCGGTGAGAAACAGTTCACCTTACATTGACTATTGTTAGCTGATAAACAGAGAGGACAAGAGATAAATTGCACTTACATGTTGTTGCGCGGTGTGCTCCCAGCTGTCACTCAAAGCTCTGTTGATTTTCCTAATGAAACAATGGACAGTAACTAGTAACGATAACTGTAACGTTAACGTTACTTATAAGCTGCAGAGAGCGTGCATATACCTTTTTTTCCATCTCGTCAAAGTCCGTGTAGGAACGTTTCTCCGCAGCCAGTCTCTTTCTGTTGTGTTAGGTCTCACGACTTTTCTTTTCGACATGTCTCTAAAGTAACAGAAGCCAGTTCGACGATCGCTTTACCATTTCACCCAGGAAGTTAAAAGTTTGTTTTGATCCCTGATAGCGTCGATTTCCTGGGAGTATCAGGATACGTCCAATCAAAGACAGCGTAGGGCGGGTCATGCCCATCCTGGACCTGGCAGCATCTATGCCTGGCAGCCTATGCTGGCAGCTATCAACGCGAGGATACGTCCAATCAAAGACAGCGTAGGGCGGGTCATGCCCATCAAGCACCTGGGAGCTATCAACGCGAGGCCTTGGCACATCACGCGAGAGTGCGGTTGACAGTTGACAGTTGATATTTGACGATTGATGCTCTCTCCGAATATCATCATCCATCATCCAGCCCGATGGATACACTACAGACAGATGGACCTCCCGTTAGTGCTAAGTACGTATTTTAAGGAGTTAGCGTACATCGGATTTTCTGTTTATGTAGCGTTTGCTAAGTGATAGTTAGCTGAATGCTAAAACACATTAAACCAATGAAATGGGGAAATTCTCAGTTTAGAAGGCAGAATTGTGCATATGAAATTACACTTGCCTAAACCTACAGATACCCTGTAAATAATTATATTTTTTTTCAAAAGAAAAAGACAAAAATGATGGTTAGATAGTGTATTGGTCATATATTGCTTAGCTAAGCAATAATTACATTATGTTTCACTACAGAACACAAGGAGAGGAAGTTTGCAGTGGTGCAGTGGAGTGAAGGTGAGGATTGTGGGAAGCTCAGTGAAGTAAGAACTGATAATATACGGAGGTACGATGATTCCAAGATGGACCAACATGGGAATCCCATCTCCACCTACTCAGCCGTTATTGAATGGCGCCATGGGAAGAAACAGCGTGGAGGGTGGCCCCACTACCGGGCCACTGTTATATTTGTCTGTGGTAAGTTAATGATGCTATGGTTCAAAGTGAAGATTGTCCTCTCTACATAACCTGAAAATAGCCATCTAAAGTTAGACAGGGGACATTTTGTGCTTACAATATTATTGGTGGTATAAAGTCAAGACAAAATATGATCCCTATTTTAATAAGCCAACTCTTAATTTAAAACGATACACATTTTAATGGAACTCATATTATTTACTACAGTTTTGACACCATTTTATCATGTATAAGCGACTGCTCTACAAAATGCTTATCTGCGCAACTTTCCTTGTTTCTAAGTGAATGCATGAACAACACTACAGCACAGTAATCTCATGATGTTAACCATAGTTGTAGTACTCTGTAGCTGTGGTTCCTACTTTTAAGAACCCTTAAACTGACACAAATTAGACCACAAACACCTGTCTGATGTCTGATAAGATTTTTGTTATACATGTTTTAGTACACAAAGTTTATTAAACATTAACCAAAGTTTCATATGGATGGGAATATAGTAAAATATTAATTAACATTTTTTGCAAACCCCATTGTGTGAAACACAGCTCTACACAACACATACTATATTGTTATGCTGACAGTGTCATAACCTGGTGAAACAAAAAGTGCTTTCGAGTATTAAGCAGTTTGCCATTAAATCTGTTTGTTTGCATTCTTCCTTTGTTCTCTAGTTACTCGTTATGAGGCAACCCGTAAACTCAATGCACTGTTGAAGGAAAATGAACCTGCAGAGCTGACCAAGAGGGTCCAAGTCCGCCCTCAAAAATATCAGGATGATCCAGATGACTCAGATCCAGATGACACTCTTCTGACTCAGTCATTGCAAGTCAAGGTGACATCTATTTGCTATTTTGAGTTGACCATGTTTTTCAGTTCATGTAAATCAAATGTCTGATCTTCTTTTTTCTCTCACTCTCACTCTCTCTATACCCAGAAGTCAAAGGATCTCTCAAGGACAGACCCTGCAGAGCAATTCCTTGCAATGTACAGTGATTCCCCGTCCTCAGTCATTCATCATAATAAAAGTCTGCCACAAAAGACAATGATTGAATTAAAGCGGGAGATCCAAGACCTGAAAGAAGAGAATGCCAATTTGAGGGAGTTGCTTGTCCAAGGTATCATTTCTTATCAGTTATTTAACAATTAGACAACCAAAACACTTTCAAAAATCACTTTATCCTACTTTACATTGTACTAAAGAATGATGTTCCATTTTTGTTTGCGATCTGCTGTGGATAGATGTGCCTGAACTCCTAAAGACCATGAAGCATGTAATTCATTTGGCTGAACCTCCTAAGAGATCCAGTTCAGAGCTGACCACACCACGACTGCCCCCCCAAAGTTTTCCGCAGTCCAGGCCTGGTTCATCATCTGCAGATTCACTGCTGTCCCTCCCCAGATCTTCACCGTCCAGCTCCACATCAGAGTCTGTCATTCCATCGTCCAAGGTAATTGATTTTTAAAGAATAAATAAATACAGTGCATAAATTGGATCTAATTTTTGTTTTAATGTCTTCAGTCTCTAGGGGTGAGCAAATTATATTTGAACCCTAAATACTCATCATGTCTCCTTGTTTAAATAGGTGGAGATCCATCCTTGGACTGAAGTCATGATAGAGAAACTGGCGTGGGCCTATGCAGTCAATGCAAATACGGCTACAGTATTTGTGAGGCATCTGCTCACAGCAGTCTTCCCAGTGGAGATACTGCTGGTGAGCAATCTTCGAGGGGGGAAACGAGGCAGAGGAGATGCTCGTCTACCTCTGGACAAAAGGAAACTGGATGCTATCTACAGTAAGTTTTCAACCTTTTAAAGGTATGTGTTTTGACAATAGTCCATGCTTTTTTGTTGCTGATTTCAGACGAGGAATATGTATGGAGTCATACACCATACAAGCATTCTACATTGTCAGACTTTAGTGGCAGTTGTGTGCCACTAAGTTTTATGAGAGGCATGGAGAACATATCTACCCAACATTTATATGTATAATTGTTAATGAAAAAATGCCCTTGTCAAATGGAAGAACCTAATTCATAGAATACTGTCTGATCTTCCTTTTCTTTCTTTATATGCACATGTGTAATATTGGTCCTCTCATGACATGCTATTGTAGGCTACCACTTTCTCTGCTGTTTCAAGTGCCTCTGGATTCTTTCATTTTTTTTTTTTGTCCAACAGCAAATAAACAACTGAACACATTTAGGAAAATAAGTTTATTTCAGTCTGAAGTATAATCTTGCATATGATGGCATTTCTTTATCAAAGGTCATACAGTGTGATGTATTTCTTTTTAGTTAAGTTCTCCATGTATTTCCAGTACAGTACAGTCATGTTCTGTTATTCTTTTCCATTTCCCCCTATTCTTGGGTTCATAATATATAGGTGAAACACTTGAGAGGTGGCCTGGGACCCAGCCCTCCAGCATTGGCAGCACAATCAACGCCAAGATCACAGAGCTCCGTGCCAAAAGTAAAATTGTTACAACACCCCCTTAAAACCACACCACAATCATTATCCACCTGGAAGTAACTGTTACTGTTACAGTGTCACATTTGTTGCCAGGTTTTACCTGTTAGAGGGAAATTGTTTTAAATGGGCAGGTTTTTATCCCTCCCTAGTTTTTCCTATGTTGATGTTCATTATAATATCAGTTGACTGCAAATAAAGTCCATTTAATAAAAAGTTTGCCTAACAGCCATTTTTTGCAGCATTACAATTATTGAAAGCATTTATAGACTGCAGTTATGTAGCTGGAATGGTAGAAAGTAGTATTGCAGTAGTGAAGGGACAAATGAAGTTTCGTCACTTTCATATGTGAGTTACATGTTTCTTATGATAGAAACTTATATGAATAATTCATAAAAAAGTATGTAATTTTGATAATTATATTGCAAATTTCATAGGCTTAACATACAAAAAATCTATATGTAATGGTACATATTCCTATATGTTTTTATAGAGATTTGTATTAGATGCCATTTAATAAACCTATATGAAACATATAAAGACAGTATAATTTCCCTGGAAAAAATATTCACTTTACATACAGAAAACCTACATGTAATGGTACATATTCCTATATGTTTTTATAGAGATTTTTATTAGATGCCATTTAATAAATCTATATGAAACTTATAAAGACAGTATAATTTCCCTGGAAAAAATATTCACTTTACATACAGAAAACCTACTTGTAATGGTATTTGTTCATATATGTAAAGTATATGTCTTTATAACAGGCATAGTAAAAAAAAACTGCAAAAATTATATGAAACATGTATGAAAAACATACGTGGATGTGTGCTTTCCTTATTTTCCACATACATGGTTCTCACATGATTCTTATGCAATTCTTTTTATTATATTGTATTAAAAGAATGCAAAAGTGGCCACTTTCAGGAGTAAATCATATATGACTTATATGATGCACAATACATGAAACATAAACTGGAGGTGATGGAAAGGTATATATTTTTTTTATAAGTTTCTTCTATTTCTTTTCCATATGGTAAATGGTACAGTTTCACATTCACCCATTCACACATTCATACAGTGCATCTACTCGCAGCACTTTGTTATTCTATGGGGGGCTATTGAGGGTTCAGCATCTTGCCCAAGGACGCTTCGGCATGCAGATGGTTCAGACTGGGGATCGAACCGCCGACCTTCAGGTTGGAGGACGACCACTCTACCCCTCAGCCACAGCCGCCCTCTATGGGGAAGCATGTCTCCGACGCCAGGACCATAAGCACCGGTTCCCCTCAAAGCTGTGTTCTTTCCCCTCTACTCTTCTCCCTGTATACCAAGAACTGCACCTCCAGTCACCAGTCCGTCAAACTTCTTAAGTTTGCGGACGACACCACCCTTCTTTGGCTCATCTCTGGTGGGGATGAGTCAGCCTACAGGTGGGAGATTGACCATCTGGTGACCTGGTGTGATCAGAACAACCTGGAGCTCAGTGGTCTGAAACAGTGGAGATGGTTGTTGATTTTAGAAGGAACGCAGCCCCACCCACCCCCATCACCCTGAGAGACGCTCCAGTCGCCACTGCGGAGTCCTTCCGCTTCCTGGGCACCATCATCTCCCAGGACCTCAAGTGGGACCTGAACATCAACTCCCTCACCAAAAAGGCTCAACAGAGGATGTACTTCCTGCGGCACCTGAAGAAGTTCAACCTGCCAAAGTCAATGATGGTGCACTTCTACACCTGCATCATCGAGTCCTTCCTCACCTCCTCCATCTCCATCTGATTCGATGCTGCCACTGCAAACGACAATGGCAGGCTGCAGCGTATCATCCGATCTGCTGAGAAGGTTATTGGCTGCAATCTGCCATCTCTACAGGACCTGTTTGGTCGAGGACTCTGAGGCATGCAGGCAAGATTGTGGCCGATCCTTCTCACCCGGGTCACAGACTCTTTGAGCTTCTTCCCTCCGGCAGGAGGCTGAGGGCCATCAGGACTAAAACCGCCCGCCACAAGACCAGCTTCTTCCCGACTTCAGTTGGCCTTATCAACAAGGCCCGGGACCCCCACCTGACTTGGACTTTTATTCCGCCCCCACACCTCAAGGATGTGTTAAATTAGCACATATTATATTATATTATTCTGCATTACATTGCATATTGTCCGCATTACATTGCATATTGCAATTTGACACTGTTTACTGTTTTGCTTTTTGCATTTTGAATTTAACCTTTTTACTTCACTTTTATATCTTTTATCTTTTATATATTTTTATATAGATAGGTTTATGTCTAAATAAAATGCTACCTTGTATAAATATTAGAAAAAGTGGGTAAATAAGAAGTAAATAGTGGGTAAATATATATTGTTTTTATTTTTATTACTATTATTGTTTTTCTTATGTGTGGTGTTTATTGTGTTGTTATATTTCTATGTTCATTGTATGCACCAATAACCAGAGCAAATTCCAGGTAGGTTTTAACCTACTTGGCAATAAATACCTTCTGATTCTGATTCTGATAGCTATGCTGGTAACTTTTCATTGCTTCTAAATAAATACTTGTTGAATCAGACCAGACCTGCTCTTCTCATATTTGGGATAAAAAAAACACGACACCCACTCTGTGGAAGACCTTAAACTTGCAAACGACTTGAATGACTTTTACTCCAGATTCGACAGACAATGGACCAGTTCTAACCGTACCCCACATTCCCAACCCCCCTCCACAGCTATCACACCTCTTCTTCCCAGCCTGGACAAAGACACTACCCCCACCCCCACCCCCCACAAAATGAATTGAGAGAGGAAGGGCGACGACAGAGACTGCTTGTGCACAGGGCCCACAATCTTTTGATACGCCCCTGGTTCCACTGCAAACCGTTAGCAGTTGTGCATTAAGTACACTATTTCTGATTCACTTGTTTCAAAAACATTTGGATTCTCACCTCTCTGGGATCGAATATCATCTCCTTCTGTCAGCGTGTTTTGTTTATCCAAAATATGGGAAGAGCTGGTCTGGTCTATTTCAAGTATTTATTAAGAAGCAATGAATAGTTCAACATCATAGCTGTGGGCGCTGTTAGGATTTCAAATTTTTAACTATAGTCTGTGCTGACAGAGTCATTTCAAATTATATTTGTACTCTTAACAATAAAGATATGAGTAGTTTTAGCTAGATATAAGGCCTTTGTACAAATGATTTATTAAATAACTTTTCCTTCCTAATGTTTAATCTACAAATTAGAAATGTGTGTGCGTCACAACGATGGTCAGTCTCACAGCTGTCTTGATAGGAGAGTCTAGAGAGAATTTGTTATGGCTCATTTGGTGCAGCCAAGATGGCAGTAGCAGGACATATTCTACTCAAGGCTAGGTTAGGAGACAACATCAGACTGTCAGGATAGAGTTGCCTATCAACTATCAAAGTAGGAACGTCATTGGGAGTGTCTCCCTGTCTACTTCCGTATTCCAAAAGCCAGGAGGATGGATTACGCCTGCGCACTTCTGAGGAGGGAGGAACGAAGATCTACTGTTATAAAATGTACAGATGCCGGATGTTCGTGGCGCTCTGATACAACTAGTGTACTGGAAGCCCATTGTTTTTGCTGTAACCTCTTCATTGTTTCCTAAATAAATTCTTGATTGAGCAAACCGAGTTCGGCTCTTCTTCTCTTAAAGGATAAACGAACACGCTTCACAGCGCTCATGCACAGCCTCGGCTAAATCAGTAGCACATGGTAGTCAATAGTTGCGCCGAACAGAAGGCGTTTGTAATATTTATTTCTAGCTGACTTCAAGATTAACACTAAGCAAAAAAGGTTATTATAAATCATTTGTGTGAAGGCCATTTATCTGGCCCAAACTGCTCCTGTGTCCCCCCTCCTTTCATTTGTTTAAAGTACAGTTCCATAAACATCTTCACAGGCACAGACTCACAGAGAAGCTAAGATTTAAAATCTTAACACTTGATTGGGACACCAGTCTTTAAAGGTGTCAATTTCATCCCTGTTCAATGAGCTTAATCTCACTGTATCATCAGAAAACTGCTGCATCTTTGTGATTGTTACTGCTGTAAATGTTTAAAATTGAGTTTAATTATTTTTTTATACCGTTGGGAAGTTTAAACTTAGTTCAACAAAATGAATAAATTCATTAAGAAAGTTGGTCTTCAGTAGACAGGCAGGTTGTTAAATATCTGCATCTGAGATATAGTGGAGTAGAATCAAAAAGTTGCATAAAATGGACTAAGCTAAAAGTACCTTGAATTTGTCCAAACCGTATTGAGTAAAACCTCCTGAAACGTAACAGTAAAAAAATCCCGTCTAATCATTCTGTATAGTAGAGCCTTATTGATTTAGATACTCAGGGCACCAATATATTTCATTAAAGAGAGACCTATCTAATTTCATACTGATTGCTTACATAGTTGCCAATGGATTTAGAATCAGTGTTAGTAATGGGCCTGTAATTTGCTGCAGCATTAACAGTATCCTCCCCCAGGAACTGTGGGAAGATTGCTTAATCTGTTGACTCATAAAGAGCTTCCTCTGGGTAGCTGAGAGTAGAACATCTACTGTAATTACTGGATCCACCACAAGTCACAGCAGTTCCTTGACATTGATTACACCTAATTAAACATGTAATCAGTCTGTGCTGACACTTGTGTCTTGTGTGGACGTGATTCTGCCTTTACCTAGTTCATCTCTCAAAACAAACAGGAAGAAGATGCCACACATATCTTGTTAGTCAGTTAATTGTCAGTCATGAAGCAAAATCTTGTCAATGTTGCAATAGTGTATTCTCCCAGGGAAAATGTAATAATCAATATCAAAGCTGGAATTATAAGTGGCAACACATTCTTCCTGTCCACACATTATATTCCTGTGCACCTTCAGGTCTGTTTCGTCTTACTAACTCTCTGCCGTATCGGAATCAGATAGACCTCTTAAAAGACTTGAGAGTGGGTCGTCCTCTAACATTCCGTCTATAACGAGATAACTAAGAATAAGTATAAGAATAAATTACCTCTAATGGCTGTGCCGTTTTTATTGGGAAAGTGCTGCACTGAAATATAAAAGCAGACCATTTAGATCAGTGGTCACCAACCTTTTCGAGCCCAAGATAACTTTTGAATTCCAAAAGTAAGCCGAGATTTACCACCCTGATATCTTCCAAAAAACCCACTTAGGAGGGTCATATTTATTATTAAAGGCTGAATGTACAAGAAATAAATATACACAAAGAGAGGCAGCTGTGCAACTTTTTCTAGTCAATGCACAATATTCAAATTGATATATATTCGTATATTAATATGTAGCTTCTCAGTTCCACATCATGTTCTGCAGAGGAGCTGCTACTGCAGCACAAAGTTTTTACATATAGACTTTGATGTGAATATGGCCAAAAATATTATTATTACATGTCATTCAGCTGACACTTCTGTCCAAAGCGACTTACATTTTTAGTACACTCAGCATTTATAAGGGGCCATTTAGGGGTTCAGATTCTTGCCAAGGACACTTCGGCATCCAGATGGGGAAGAGTGGGATTTGAACTGGCAACCTTCGTGTTGGAGAACCCCCACTCTACCACTTAGGCCACACCGCCCAAACAAGATTGTTGCCTTGTATGAAATAATTTCCTTGTACTCAAATAAATACCAGTACTACACAGAATGAAGCCGTGCATCTTCCGCTCTTGCAAATATTTCACAATAAAAAAACCTTTTTAAACAAGGGAATGAATTCCATTAACAGAAACGCTGGAGTGCTTTTATTTGTCATAAGTCATAAAAACTGTGTATCTGTCTATGACACAAACGTATTTAAAACACTTTACAAACCCGTCTCAAAGTAAAAGCACTCCAGTTTTTCACATTCTGAATCCACTCATTTGTTCCAACTGGGCTTTGATTGTTATCGACAGACCGAAAGATGCGCTTCTTCATACCGTAGAGTCCTGACATTTAGTTTAGTACATAAACCTACTTGTTCTTGAAGGAAATGCAGGAGATAAACCTGCAACTCCACCGCCAGAAGCAGACACACAGCGCGTGTGAAAAACAGACAACTGACACACAGCTGACCTGGGCGCGACAACAGCCAGTGAGTCCAGAGAGTTGGGGGGATAGACAGTGATGACTGGGAGATCGACTGGTAGATCGCGATCGACGGATTGGCGACCACTGATTTTAGATGGATGCCACTCTGTGTCCTTAATATGACACAGGAAAATGCTTAGCTTACAATTAAGGCTGCTAAGAGAAGTGAGTAGCTACCATAAAAGTAAAGTAAGTCACCTATTAATATAAAACACATCTAGAGCCCACTATTAACCTGCTACATGTTCATTCTTATTATGATGCATGATCATGTCGCCACAGCCAGGACAGTTGCATTAAGTCATTCAGGGAAAAGAAGCTCAGTGTGTCATCTGTGCCCCGATAATAAAAGCTTATAGCAGCTAAACTAAGAACTAGAATAAGGCAGACCTGAGCCAGCCCTAAATTTAAGCTTTAACAAAAAGAGAGGTTTTAAACCTACTTTTAACTCTTACAAACTGTTCAGGTCAACTTTGACGTGTTTTGACATCAGCAGTAAAATTCCCTAAATGTCATTCTTTTAGCCTGAAGTTCGATGACATTTCCTAAAGTGACCCTACACGGAAAATGGTAGATTTAACGAATCTTGAAACTGTACATACTATGTCTGTGTGTGACATCAAGGGGGACCTTCACACTGTCATGAGAACTGTCTGTGTTGCCGCCATATTTGCCCAGGTTCCCACAGAGACAGACCTTGACACAGACACAAGATCTGCACCTTTAAGCATAAGCAATCTATCGAAAATTATCTATAAATGAACTAATTAGAATCCTTATCGTTATATCTTATTCTGAGCTAACTGAGATCAAAAGAGGGGTTGGGGTGGTAAGTGAGCTATCATTTAAGTAAATGGAGCATCACCCTCGAGCTAGTTACATTACATTACATTTCATTTCGCTGACGCTTCTATCCAAAGCGACTTACTATAAGTGCATTCAACTATGAGGGTACAAACCCAGAACAACAAGAATCAAGAAAATACAATTTATTCAAGGTACAGTCAGTCTGAAGAGGTTTGTTTTTAGTTTGTGGCGGGAGATGTATAGAGATGTATAGACTTTCTGCTGTCCTGAGCCAGGACAGCAAGCAGTCGTGATTTTGTTGAGACAACCAAATTGAGCTGCTTGACATGACATACTGTACATCATGTGACATACCTAACTCTCCACAACCATCTATAATACACACCCACCTAATTAGGCGGTTTATTTAAGCAGAAAAAATGTCCCATCACTCCATTTGCTTGCCCCGCTGCTCTGTCAATATTGCTGCCAGTTGCTTCAGCCCCTCCACCGGAGCCTACAGGTGGATGATCATGATCTTGGAAGATCATGATCTGATCTTCCAAGATGAGAAGCAGATAGGGATTTGCAGGACGATCAGAACAGGAAGACAACATACAGCAAAACTCTGATTACAGCCCATCTGATGAAGATGACTGAGGGAGAGGAGCAGGCAGCAGTTCCACGTCAAGTTACAGGTGGGATGGCAGCGCAAATAAATCAAATTTTATTTGTATAGCCCATATTCACAAATCACAATTTGTCTCACAGGGCTTTAAAAATGTGGGACATCCTCTGCCCTTAACCCTCAACAAGAGTAAGGATACAACAAAAAAAAGGGTAAAAAGAACGTAGAAACCTCAGAGAGAGCCACATGAAAAGGATCCCTCTCCAATGGACAGACAGAAGTGCAATAGATGCCACGTGTAATGGAGAACATCAAAAAGATAAGGGTATTTGCAGCATTGATTAGAATAAACACTTTGTAGCATAACTGAATGTCAATGAATTGATGGATTATTGTCAGTAATGGTAGAGCAGTCCTGCCGCCATCAGGGTCTACCATCAGATGCCAACACGATACAGGATCCGCCATTATTATCACGATCAGCCAGCATGATACAGAATCCGCCATACTGGATTCACCATTAAGATCTCTGATACATGATCCACAGATCATATTCCAAGATGTGGCCGCGGATCTGGATCTGCGGACGATAAGGCAAAGGAACCCTGGGGAAGAAGTCAATTCAGTAATATGTATTGATGAGATATTCATTTCTTTAATGTGATAAGGAGGGAGAAGAGGAAGGAGAAGCTGGAAAGAGAAGCTCCGTGTGTCATGTGTCCACAGTCATTCTAGACCTAAAGCGGCATAACTAAGAGCAGGTCTAAGACAAGCCTGGACCAGCTCTAACTATAAGCTTTATCAAAAAGGAAGGTTTTAAGTCTGCTCTTAAACGTACAGATGGTGTCTGCCTCCCGAACTGAAAGTGGGATATTATTCCACAGGAGAGGAGCTTGATAGCTGAAAGCCCTGGCTCCTACTCTACTTGTAGAGACTTTAGGAAGTCTGAATTCTGGGAGCGCAGGGCTCTAGTGGGTTGAAAAGGTACTATCCACTCTTTGAGGTATAATGTTGTCATATTATTAAAGGCCTTGAAGGTGAAGGAGGAGAATTTTAAATTCTATTCTAGATTTAATTGGAAGCCGGTGTAGCGAAGCCAATACAGGAGAAATGTGGTCTCTTTTCTTGGTTCTTGTCACGACACATTTTGGACAAGCTGCAGAGTCTTTAACAACTTACTGCCAAAAACGCCTGCTAATAAGGAATTACAATAATCCAGTCTCGATATAACAAAAGCCTGGGATAGTTTTTCTGCACCTTTTTGAGAAAGGACATAATATTAACCAGGTGGAAGGAGGAGGCCCTAGAAATTAGTTTTAGGTGAGAATTTAAGGACAAATTAGGATTGAAGATCACTCCCAAGTTCTTGACTGTTCCATTGGAAGCAAAGGCAATGTCGCCTGGCGCAGCTATTTCTTAGATATGTATCTCTAAAGTGTTTAGGGCCAAGTATTATAACCTTTGTTTTATCTGAGGTTAATAAGAGAAAATTGCGGGTCACCCAGGTTTTTATGTCGTTGAGACATGCTTGGAGTTTAGTTAATTGATTACATTGTTCTGGTTTTATTGACAAGTATAACTGGGTGTCAGCCGCACAGCAGTGGAAATTTACAGAGTGTGTCCTGATAATGTTTCCTAGTGGAAGCAAATATAATGAGAATGAAATCACAGAGCCCTGTGGAACACTGTGGTTAACTTTGGTGCGCACAGATGACTCATCATTAATTTGCACGAATTGGAATCGATTTGAAAAATATGATTTAAACCATTAATGCTTATTAACTCTTCTAGTCTCTGAAATATAATTTGATGGTCAATTGTGTTGAATGCTGCACTAAGATCTAACAGAACGAAGACAGACACAAATCCCTGATCTGAAGCTATTAGAAGGTCATTATTATTGACTTTTGCAAAGGCTGTCTCTGTGCTGTGATTGGATCTAAACCCTGACTGAAAGTCTTCATATACAATACTTTCCTGGAGAAACTCGCACAGCTGATTGGCTACAACTCGTTACAACTTGGCTACAATGAAAATGTCATTCGAGTGACTTGGTTTTAAGAGTTATAATGGTTACACATGGTTATATAATAAATCCCAATAGTTCCAGAATGTTCTTGCCATTCTCAATTTCAATTGAATATTTTCATATCATTATGGCTATGTTTTCATGTCTTAGGTAAAACAGGACATGCTTTTATGTGATTGTGCTCTCTGACACATTATCTTTTATTAAGGTCAGATAAGCTATTAATACATTGTAAGTAGATCTGTAGTTAAAAAAAGACTTATAATGAGGATATTCTTGGCACGGGTCAACATTTACCCAGACTATACTGTGAAGGCATTAAATATGAACATTATGTAAGGGTTAAACAGAGAGGGTCTGCCTCCTGAAATGAAACTGGGAGATTATTCTACAGTAGGGTAGTTTGATAGTTTAAACCTTTGGCTCGAATTCTACTTTTGAACAATGAAGCGATGCCAAGTAGGCCTGAATTCTTGGAGCGCAGTGCTTTAGTGGGGTAATGGTATTAGAAGCTCTTTATATGATGGTTCTGTGGGGTTATGTGGGTAAGGAGGAGACTCCTTTTAAATATATACTAAATTTAACAGGAAGTCAGTGTAGAGAATCTGATACAGGATGAATGTGAACTCTGACCTCTGCAGCATTTTGACAAGCTACAGAGTCTTGAAATTCATTGGTAGAGCCTGATAATTGGAATTACAATAATAAAGTCTGAATGTAGACGAGGAATTTTCTTTTTTCGTGCACCTGTTAAGGCTTATGTGCCAAATTGTGGTTTGTGAATATGTACTTTACAAATACAATTTGATTAATTTATATTGTTATGATGATTATTATTATTATTGATTTTGTTGTGCAGCTTCTGTAACATAATTCACAGCACACACTGCTACTATAGCATATTCTGACAGCAGGTCAGCCACAATCACAGTTCACCGCAATTATACTTTCAGTGTAGTTGGGCGCAGCTGTATAAATAACAATCAAGGTTGAGCTACTTTTAGATCTATTTTGATTCTTTCCAGGTGAAATAACTCAACTTGAGCATTACTGAAGCAGAAATGCATTTTAAATGTCCCCTATGTTAACACAAATCTTAACACATGATGAAAAAAAACAACTTTAGGATAACTTTCTGTCTTTCTAAGCCATTGGCCTGGACTAACCGTGCTGAGTACAGCTCTGTAGGGCACTGATTTTACAGAGCCCTTAGTGTATGTGTCACTGGCGATAGGCAGTATCACATTTACATGACTCACTATACCCTTGGCAATAGGCCTTACCGTAGGCTTTCAGACTACTAAATAATTCACATATCACTTCATTCCATCTCCTCCAGTTTCAAGTTTGGGTTAAAAATCCCTATCTGCTGTTTTTACACATACACACCCTCCTTCCCTGCAGACTCTTTAAACATGGTAATGTAATGACAAAAGTTGTCCAGTATGTTGATTAATGTCTGTGTTACCCCCTTACTTCACAATCCACCCTGAAACATTTCATATGCTTGGGCCTTATAGTCTTTAGCTGCTTAATAAGTACTTTCCCCAAGGCAAATATTTGGATACTTACTTTTCATGATGCTGCAATTAAGAGCCTTGCGCCTTAAAGTAAAAACAATTAAAAGTTCAATAACCACTATTATTATAACTTATGTATTATTGTACCTTATTTTTATTTTACCTTGAAAAGGCAATGACAGTGTAAATTAACATTTCCAGAATTTTCAAATACAGCACTTCTCCATTTTTTTATACATGTATATATGGTTATACACCAGAGGAGGTTTCTAAATGCTAGAGATCGTAACCCAGAAGGCCTGTAACTTTCAGTCCTCTGAAAAACGTTCATTCTTCCGTCATCACCTGACACTGATTAGGATACAGAAGAGGACACAGTTCTAATAAACCCCTACAATATGTACAAGAATTTAAAATTAGACACTTGTGAGGAGGTGATTCTGCCTTTACCTGGTTCAGCTCTCAAAACAAAGGACTAACAAATATATGGTTTAAAATTATGTACTGTCAGTCATTAAGCATAATCTTGCCAATGCTACAATAGTGTATTCTCCCTGGGAAACATGTAATCACAATTAAAGAGGGGTCTATCAAAATCATAGCTGGAATTATAAGGAGTGACACATTCCTCCTGTCCACGCATTATTTTCCTGTGCACTCTCAGGTCTCAGTTTGGTCTAACTTAATCTCTGCCGCATCGGAATCAGATAGACCTCTTAAAAGACTTGATCTAAGACCCTGTCTTCTTCTGTTGCATGCAGGAGATACTAAACCCCCAATTGCCCCTGATGCTGTGCCATTTTTATAGACAGTGATGCACATAGCTGCATTGTTAGCCTGTATGTTTGAATAGTGGGAATGGCAAAAATGACACTGTAAAAAAACGATTTGAGTGGTCATTAAGACTAGAAAAGCACAATATAAATACAGAAGCTTTAGCATTTAGATGCACTACACTCTCATACCTATTTGTTTAATATGACGCAGGGAAGTGCTCAGCTTACTATAAAGGCTTGTAACAGAAGTTAGCAGCTACCATAACTGTTGGGTTTTCTCTACAAACTTAAGGTCTCAACCTTATTATGTTATGATTTGGCTCTTGGGACTGAACAGAATACCTTTTACTATAATCGATTCTTCATTTTTGCCATGGACGTTTGTGTGAAGCACTTTGTAACCTTGTTTAGATAAGTGCTTTACAAATAAAGTTATTCTTATTATTTTAAAAGTAAGGTGAGCCACCTTATTAAACACCTCTAGACCCCACTATTGACCTGTTACATTTGTATTCTTATTATCATTCACCATCCCTGATGTTGCTGCACCCACAATCCTGGATCTGCAAGGATAAAGCACAGGGACAGTATAGCATTTAATTAAGTAACTCGTATTGATGAGACATTAATGTGATCAAGAGGTGAGGCGGACAGATGTATACATCCATTTAATATTTACACTTTTAAATATATCACTTTCTCAATAAACTTATCTATACACATCTGCACCCCAGCTAGTCCACATCCTACATATCTTTAAAAAATCTTAGTACTAAAATCAATCCATACTTTAATTATAACCAAGGGAGCTTATATTTCAACAGTTCTGCTCAGGAAGAGATAATAAGCACATAACAAAGTCTGTTTGCATTGGGGTTATAGATTTGATCCAAATGTTAACATCTTTTTATACTCCCAAAGAATAAGTCCACTTATCCATTTGAACTATTTCAACAATAATAACAAACCAGTCTTTCAATGTTGGATGAACTGGTATTAGCCCCTTGTTCGAATTTTTTTTTTCACTCGTTAACTTAAATGGCCTGGCCCCCCCACCAGATTTCTGAAGATTCTCCATCCCCTTTCCACCACTAGCAGTCTCCAATCCTCTGAACAGGTGTTCCTGTGTGTCCTTTAGTCAAGGCTTAATGGCCTCTCCAAAGCTTTGGAACTTCTTAAGTCATAAGTGTTCCCCCAATAGATGTGTGAGGTTAAAATTAAGACAACTCTCCTCTCAGGCATATGACTATCCTAAGTTCAGTCAGACAACTCATTCAAACGTTTATTGCAGCATTACAACATGTTGAGTGTTTGGCGTCTAGGCTCCAACTTAATCTCTGCCCCATTTGATTAAACACAAATGATGGGAGTGATGAGCAAATACTTGTAGCCCCCGTCGGAGCCTACAGGTCGATGCTGGGGTGGTGGAGGGGCTGACGCAACTGGTAGCAATACTGCAGCAGCAGTGAGAGCAAATTGTGACGAGTCAGGTCTAGTGGAAGGACCCCAGAGCAGAGGCAGAACAAAGAACACTGGGGGGTTACGGGATAAATAGTACCAGGATGAACAGACTGAGGGGCCGAGAACGAGTAGCTACCACGGTAGTGATACGGACGAACTGGCGATGACAGCCAGGGTAGATGTAGCCGGTGGGTAATGAGCGCAGGTGAGCCTCCGCCGAGTCATCTAGTGTGATGAGCTGCACCTGAGGAGGAAAAGGAGAGAGGAGAGGGGGAGGAGCACTGGAGGCACAGAGGAACTGTGACGGTACCCCCCCCCCCCCCCCCCCCAACGGACGCCTCTGGGCGTCCTACCAGGACGGTCAGGATGGGCACTATAAAAGTCCCTAAGGAAGGTCGGGTCCAAGATGAGCTGTTGCGAGACCCAAGACCTCTCCTCCTGGCACCTTGCCTCGTCGTCGGACATCCAGGATGCTGGAGACTGTATATTCCGGATGGTTGTCGATGAGCCGGGTAGGCGGCGGGGTATCGGCCGGAGGGCTCAAGGGACAGGTGGAGACAGGTTTGATGAGGGAGGTGTGAAAGGTATGATGTATCCTTAGAGCGGGGGGGGCTTCAGACGTACTGTCACCGGATTGATGACCTTCACCACCTCGTACGGACCATCGATCGGGGGGGGCAAACTTCTTGGACTCAACCTGGAGTGGAAGGGTTAGAGTTAGACACTATGTCCAGAGGCAGACCGTGCAACCGGCAGGTGCTGGGTGAAGAGGTCAGCTGTCTCAAGCGCAGAGGGGAGTTTGGAGAGAGGGACAAAATGCACGCCCTTGGAGAAGCGATCCACAATGGTGAGTTTGGTTGTGTTACCTGCTGATAGGGGGAGCCCCGTGACAAAAATCCACAGCGATGTGGGACCATGGACGGTCGGAGTAGTCCAGAGGAAGGTTAGTGAGAGGCTTTTCCATGGGCGCAGATTGAGCAAGCAGCGACGAAGGACTGGTTATCCTGAGCCATGCCTGTCCACCAAAAACGCCGTCAGATGAACTCCAGAGTTCGCTGGATCCCCGGATGGTAGGTAAGCTTGGACCCATGTCCCCAGACGAGCACTTGGGATCTGAGGGGGGCCGGGACATAAAGGCGGTTAGGAGGACCGTTACCTGGGTCAGGATCAGTGAGCTGGGCCTCCTTGAACCGGGACCCCACCTCCCAAAAGGCAGCGGCCCAGTGCACGAGGGAGGAAGGATGGTCTCCGGAGACTGGCAGGAGGCCACGGGGGCCATCTGCCGGGAGAGAGCGTCTGGCTTGGTGTTGTGGGGAGTTAAAGAAAAGTTAAACCTTCCCAGGAACAGGGCCAACCTAGCCTGTCGTAGGTTAAGTCTCTTAGCTGACTGGAGGTACGACAGGTTCTTGTGATCCGTCCACGGCCCAAACAATGAACGGGTGCTCAGATCCCTCTAGCCAGTGGTGCCACTCTCCCAGCGCAAGTACAACGGCCAGCAACTCCCGGTTACTGAAATCCCGGTTACTGAAAATCTGAATTTGTGGTGGAGGCATCCACCTCCACCACGAATTGCAGGGACTGGGTAAACCACTACAGGAGCGGCGGAAAACAGCGTCTTGAGCCCTACAAACGCTCTCTCCGCACTAGGGGAACAGGTGAAAGGGATCTTTGAGGAGGTGAGTCTGGTGAGTGGTGTAGCTACCTTACTATAATCCCGTATGAACCGGCGGTAGAAGTTTGCGAAGCCAAGAAAACACTGCAGCTGTTTTCTGGTCTCGGAATGTAGGCCACTCGCTCACTGCCTGAACCTTAGCTGGGTCAGTCCGAAGCTGCCCCCTCTCCACGATATATCCCAGGAATGGGACTGATTGGGTATGAAGAACACACTTTTCAGTCTTGACAAACAGTTTGTTTTCCAAAAGTCTCTGAAGGACTAACCTGACGTTTTGTCTGTGTTCCTGGAGGTTCTGTGAAAAAATGAGTGTCATCCAAATACCCAAAAAACCATTCGGTTGAGCATATCACGCAAAACATCATTGACAAGACTTTGGAAAACTTGAGAGCAGGTCAGACCGGAGGCGGACACAGAAATTGAAGCTCGGTACATACCAAATGCAGCTTCTGCGGCGCTGATTCTCAGTAACCAGAGAAATTCGGTGTTTTCACTGTTTCCATTGTTAAGAAACAGCCGGTGAGTCAGTGACCGGTTGCTTCACGGGAACAATCTCTGATCCAACTGTCTCTCTGACGCCGGGTTCACACCGGACGTGGAAGCGACGCCGTGCAGCGATTGTTTCGGCGTCGAGTCTATTTTTTCCGCTCACCGCGAGCGTATCGCCCCAGCAAACACACTGAAAAATTATTTTAATAATTTTACCAATTTTACCAAACACATTATTAAATATTTCCTTTTCTGCTCAGAAACACAACAGCAATAACTCCACCTTCACAGTTAACACTCAAAAATTTACAGCAATACATATTCAGTAGCCGACATACGATCGAGTGGGACTGTGGACACTGTATGTACATACATGGTCTAACTATCAGAGTGGTATTTATGGCTTTGTGAAAGCCTGTGGGAAAGTGAACAGTTGACATGTAGCTCACTTGAGTTCTGATTATAGAACCTCTGGCCAACTTCTGCACTGTACAATTGCCATATTTTCCTATGGCATATACACATTGATCCCCCATGTCAATAAAGTTTGAGACTGTATTAATACTTACATCCTTCAAAAGCACAACAGAGTTTTTTCTTTGTTTTATTTTGCTGTAGGTATGACCATGAACAACACCACCATTTACAGCAATTCTCTTGTAGTAACTCACCACAGAGTTTGTGGGAACCTCTCTCACTGTGTGGAGAGCAGCTTGGTCACCAAAAGATATTAATCTCACATTTGGTGGACCAGGGGCAGTCACCTCAGTCAACTTTTTATACTTCTTGACATGCTGGTTTCCCTGTCTCATTTCATTGTAGAAATCTTTAACTTCTGCCGATGCATTTGTCAAGAATTGCTTTGCTAAACAGGGGAAAGCACGGGATAATGCCACATGTTTGCATATTTGTTGTGGAACAGCTTGACTACTTTTTACTTGTTTCAGGAGGTACCCGTTGAAATCTTCAAACATGAAGGCTGAGTGAGCCCACAGAGGACCCTAGTGTACAACACTTTTGCTTAAATGCAGTAGTGAATGAACATTGAATGTCATGTGCTCTTTCCCATACAGTGACTGCACACCTCCAACAAAGTACACTAATGCGTCATGTGCGTGATTTATCAGCTCAGCATTTAATTCAAACCCCAACAGAATGCTTATGCCCTCTATCAGTAATGCCCAATGAGAGTGATACCTCTGTGGAAGTATGCCTTTCAGAACTGGCAAGCTTTAGTACAAAAGCCAGTGCTGCCACTCATGGGCTTTCCAGAATTTGCGTTCTATTAGAAATCTTGGAACTCGAGCAACAATACTTGGAGGTTTAATAGACAACAGGAGTGTCTGTCGATGATGGCTGTTTGTGCACCAATATACCATGGCTCAGAACTGCTTTTAGAATCCATCCATAAAGTCGCCATGTATCTGCACACACCAAGCAACACACAGTGCATGTAGTCAGGGACCATCCCATTGATTACATCAAACAATGGTAAATCTGCAAGAGCAGATGAGCCCTTTATGCCCCATGTGGTCTTCCCTTCTCTTTCAGCTATTTGTCCTATTTTTACTGTGGTTTTATGATTTCTGTCACTTGGCTTTCATCTGGACATGTATAAACCCTTGTGCTTCCTTTTTCTTTCCTTGTTTGCATCCCAGGGTGAAGGCAGACTCCACAGCCATACTAGCCATTAAACTGCTTAAAATGATGTAGTAATGGCCTTGCAACTGCATCACAGCACAATGTGTGCACTTTTATGTGTCTCAATGACTGATCACTAGGATGCTGCCACTCAAAACCAGCTTGAGAAAGATTGGCACACTCCTCAACAAATGGTTTAAAGAAGCAGGACATGTCTGGCTTCTTGGATCCAACGCACAAACCACATAAAAGTATATGTTTATCCCTACTCTCAGGTCGTATCTCATTAACAAAGCATAATATTGGCCAAATACTAAATTTGGAGGACTGAAAAACTGGTACACCATCACAGTTGAATCTAAAGGACAGAAAATCCTCTTTACTGTTATTTTTCAAAGTCTGATATAAGGTGCCATCACATATGTCATTTATTACATGCTTTTTACCTGCATCAGCACAAAAACAAAGATCATGCATACCCTTGTTCTCAAGAATGTCTTTCAGCTGATCCTTTAATGGTATGTGAATAAAGAAATGTCCTTCTTGTAAACTGGCTTTCACTGTCATGAATGAGGAACATGACACATATTTGAGTGTTTCTTCCAGAGATTGTGAAGAACCAATGTACTTAGTACAAACTCTACAGTAATGGTGTCGTTCAAACTGATGTGTAATACCAGCTTATGGTTTCCAGAAAAAACTTGCTTGTTGGAACTGCACTAGTCCGGGCAGAATGCAATTTGAGCAGTTTCAGCAGGTCTTCCATTAATACACCTGTTGTGTTGTGTCTCAATGCAAAGGAGAGAATCGAGATGATGCTTTGCTCTTCTGTTAGTCCATGGGAGGAGTGGACATCATCAACTTCTTGAGGGACATTGTCCTAAATGACAGAAAGAGAAGCACTGCATTGAAACTGATCAGGTTTTCCTTGTTAGGGCCCGAGCACCGAATGGTGAGAGGCCCTATTGAATCTGTAAGGATTATTATTAGGGCCCGAGCACCGGAACGGTGGGAGGCCCTATCGAAATTGAAATTGTTGCGGGTGGAAATCAAAGGCAGGAGGCGTCGTTCTCAAGTTAAAATTAAGCAGGTTTATTCAGAGGTCACAGGTCAGGAAACTGCGGTGTCTAGCCAATGATCATGCATGGTCCACTGATCCTGTACAGGAAAAATGGCGCTGAGGCAGAGTACGCAGAAAACTTATATATTGATACTGGGCATGACAGAGGTTCTTCTTGGATTGGGATTGGTCGGATCTCGTCGGGTCGTCCTCCTGGCGTCGTTGGGTCCTCCTCCTGGCGTTGCGTGAAGACGTGCAAGCCATGTCGCGGTTACTAGAGTTCATAAGCATATTGCCTCGGTGTGTGTGCTTATTTTATGTGTGTGTGAAGTGAAGTGAGGTCATAGTGTCCCGGCCTCAAAGCATTCTAAGACTGTGATAATTTCACAGGAGGGAACATCTCAGTATTTAATATAATGAAGTTATTCATGGAAAACTGTGAGAAAGGCATTAAAAACCTCTAGTCTAATCTGTCCGCTGTGTGTGTGTGAGGGAGGGAGGTCTGTTCGTTATCTGCCTTACCTCCCTCAGATGCTGGGCCTCTGCCTTGTGTGTGTGTGTATCTGAAGTTGAGGAGCAGTATGACGTACTGTTATGTGTGAATGTGTGTGCGTTTACGCTCAAAGGACATTATGTGTATCTGACCACATGTTAAAGTGTGTGTATGTATGTGAATAGTGGTGTATTGTCAATAAATCCCCCTTTCCGCACCTGATAGGTGCGGACAACACGGGGAAGGCAAAGGGCAGAAAAGGGCAAGGCAGAAAAACAAACCCAACTAGACTACAAATAGTTAAAATCAAAAAGAAACCTATACTCAGTGTTAACACAAAATAAAACGTCAAACATAGCTGTGATTAAAAGAATCACAGCAATACAAAAATCTCAAAACAACCCTGACTGTAAACATTCGGAACAAACTGAACCCAAACAATGTCACACTGACTTAGCTAAGGAATTTATGCTTTAATACAGAACGAGAAATGAGAACAGGTGAAAGATTAATTATTTACACTAAGCAGCAAGTTATTAAAATAATTGGTATGAAGTATAATATCTAGCTAAAACTGTTCCTATCTTTATTGCTTAAGAGTTCAATCAGACACAGACTATAGTTAAAAGTTTGAAATCCCTCCAGACTCTCTCTTAATCCCCCTTTAGGGTGTGACCACTTACTGGCGAGTTCATGTACCCCTCAACCTTAATCCCATCCAGTGCAAACCCGTCCCCTTCCTCATCATCATCATCAGCATCTCCTTCGTCCTCCACAGCATCCACAGCACCCATCCCCAGTTCAGCATCCACAGAACAGCTGGGGATGAGGCACGTTTTCCTTCATCAGAGCAGAGTCTACAGCCATGTCATGTCATGGTGCGTAGAGGTGGAGAGGGCACTGGTCACCCAGCCACCAGGGGCAGTTTGGGAAAAAATGTTTTTCAAGAACTTCCCATCTATGTACACACACATAACCCTCTTCTGCAAGCAGCAGATCCAGGGCCATTCATTTCTGTGTGACCAAACAGGGTACAGGAGCGAGCTGTTCAGATATCAGCTCCTTTCAGATCTGCTTCCAGGAACAAAATTATCAAGAATTGTCAGTGAGGCTTTTTAATTTTAAGAGTCAGTGATCTGGATCTTAGCCTCGTAAAGATCCTTTCGTGGAATTGATACTCGCCAACAGGCCAGGTGGTGGGCTTGCACTGCACAAGCCAGGCGCAGGGCGTATAGTCGGTCGTGGTGGAGGAGGTGGAGTAAACACCGGATGGGAGTGAGTTGTGGAATTCATGAAGCCCAGTTCCCAGAGTTTGAAAGGAAGACAAACAGAAAAAATGATTAATTTACTGCGATGCGTAATTGAGATTTAAAGTAGATTATATAAGTTTATAATTAAAAGAAACAAACAAAATAATCGTATCAAAACATACATACCCTCTTTTGGTATTCAACAATTTCATAAAACTTTTGAGGTGTGGTCGGCAAAATCAGTGGACATTAAAAATAAAAGGTTAAACAAGTTGAATTTCAATGAGCAGCAGATATGACAGTGTTTGAGTATTTGAGTTCAAACCATTTTCCAAATTTCATTCGACTGCTCCATAACACGATAATTCAGAAGCTTTGATGTCAAACTGTCCTGTGATAAAACAGGAATCACATACAAAAAGGAAAAATGTATGAGACATGAGATTCAATCAAACATTTCAGAGTTTACAGCTGAAACAAACAAATTAAAAGTTATTCTCACAATTTTCTTCGGGATGAAATAAAAACAATAATTGGAGATTAACATCACCTTTCAAATTAAGAGCCTTAGATGTTAAGATAACTGGTGAAACAAAACAACAAAAATAAAAACCTTTCCAGAGTTTGAAAGTTAAAGGGTCCAAAATAAATTTAAATCTAATTATAGATATGACATTCAAATAAGTGTGTAACCAGAGGGCCTTGTATTATGGTTTCTGCATTTCATTTAAGATGAAACCGGCTATGAGTTAAAGTGTATTTGACCTCTGAATTTATTCTTCTTCAATGGTGAAACATATTTATTTTAGGACTCTCCAGCGTTACATGGGGGTTGAATCAAACTTCTAGTTTAAATTCCAACTGTAAATAGATTTGACATGTCTTGACTATTAAATTCTTAATGGATGATTTGAATATGGAATTAAAGCAACTACAGGTGAAAACAAAGAAATATCTAATTCTAGGCAGCACAGAATTTAGTTTAAAGTTAAGTTAGAATTTCTCATCCTAATATGATTGAGACCGCTCATATAGAAAGCACATTATTCAGCTCTAAGAAAATCAAAGTCAATGAAACAGCATTTCAACAACCAACTACCTGTGTCAGGTAGAAACTAAATACGATATTTAAATGATTGGATTTTATGTAGAACTTTAGAGGCCAAAACCTTTCTCCTTTCCTCTTATAGATATATTGGAAATATCTGAAAGAACAAATTTGTGCCAAAAAGTGTAATTTTAAAAATTCCCTCTGGAATTCTTTACTTCTGAATGAAGCAATAGTAAAAAACAAACAAACAAACAACATAGAAACAAACAACCAAGCCTCTTTGTGATCTTAACGCCAGTTGTAAGCTGTAAGGCTGCTGGCCTTCCACAGATGGCTTTCCCGACTCCCAAACATTCATACCTCCCCCTTTTCATCCTCTGCTGTGCACGTACTAAATCTTTCTATTCCCACTTCTCTTCCCTACTTTCTTAACCACTCAAGCTATACATTCTATTATCCATCTCAGAGCAAGATATCACTGGCCAGATTCATCTCACTCCTAAAGATCTTTCTTCCTCCTAAACTTTAACTTTCTTGTCTTACTTCATCTGTCAAACCTTCAGCCAACATCCTTAATCTTTCTTTGGCAAGTCCTAAACACATTTACCCCCCCCACCCATACATACAACATATATCAGATGGCAAGCGCATATACCACCTCTTTTTTAGGAAAAAAAGTCATTTTCCAGTCAGTTTGTCGCTCCGTCAGTTTTTTCTGTGTCTTCAGTCAGCCAGCTGACCTTGACACATATTTTCTCTCGTTTCCACACACACAAACACTCCTACTCCCACACACATCTTGGAGTTATCTCCCTGCACACAAGCACACGAACATTCACAGCCAAGCGTGCTGTCTGCCACGTTTTTTTTTAAATTTCGGGCAGAGACCGCACTCCCTCTTTTGAGATACAACGGACCCACCGTTTTCTACCAGTCACTCATTCCAACAGCCACACACTTCCATTCATACTAGTTACTAGGGATGAGCGAGTACAGCATTATCTGTATCTGTATCTGTTAACCATATGAATTATCCGTATCCGTACTCAGAGTGGGCGGCTTACCCGGAAGTGGGTGTGGTTTAACCCGGAAGTGGGCTGGTTCAACATAACTTTCTTTTTTAACTTTGAAATTTTTTTAGGATTTTTTTATTTTTATTTTTTTTTAAATTTATTTCCACACCAGGTGTGTGTGTGTGTGTGTGTGTGTGTGTGTGTGTGTGAGTGAGATGCGAGGGACGTTCGCTGTCTCCCGGAGAGATGAACACTCTGTGTTTTTGGTGTGGAAGGACGTGAATTGTGTTCGTTCGCAGGTCGTGCAGACTGGTTTTGTTGTTTTCACTTTACATTAACACTTAAAGTTTAGTGCAGTGTAATTGTTTGCCGTGATAATTAAATGCCAGTGTGATAATAGATGACAATTTCAAACAATACAAACTGTCATGTTGTACTGTATTTAATAGAGGTTTACTTTACTGTAAAGTAGGTGTGGATGTAAAGTGAAGATGGCAGGACCAGTCATTGTGACTTGTGAACGAGTGTGGTTCGCGTCTTTCTGTGCTGGGGACACGGAGTGTTCGTTTCTCCGGGAGAGAGTGAACGTCCCTCGCATCTCCAGCGCTCCTCTACTGAGCTAATGCAGGTCTCGTGAAAATTTTTCCAAAGACTCGTACCCGAAGACCCAGTCGGGAAATGAACGAATCATTTCTGCTTCCTTGACTGAGCCTATGGAACAGTCCCGATGCGCAGTGAACCTGAGTGACTGAGAGACAGAGAGCTGTTCTGTGAGTGAGTGAGCAGAGCCGTGTGTGACGGGAGGAGCGCTGTGACGCTGTGTGAGGATTTTCATTCAGTCCGAGCACAGATAATGACTCCGATTACTCGTATTATACTCGTAATCGGCAAAAGTGCTTTATCCGTACCGGATACTCGTTTCAGCCGAGTATCCGGCTCATCTCTACTAGTTACTTCACATCCTCTCTATATTATATAATCTAAAGTAGTATAATCATTTTCATATAAGTAATTTCCTCTTTCAAATCCTTATTCGTAACAGCCTTCCGTTATTTGTGCGCAACTGAAACAATGGTGTGTCTGGTTTGTAAAGCTCCTGTTGCATTATTCAAATCAGTTCTTATTTCAGCCAATGGGCGGGAAGGTGAAGGTGCTGGGGTACAATGTGTCAGGTGGTGCCAAGGTGCGCCTGATTTACCTTTGACCTGGGCCGAGTGTGAAGTAACCTCCTTCACTTCGTACGGTACAGTCCACCTGGGTTCTGGCCACTTTCTCTTGTGAACCTTGACTCTTACCCAGTCACCAACTTTTACCTTCGGTTCTGCAGCTTCCTCCGGATCAGTCGCCAGGGCCCTGGAGACCTTATTGGAGAGAGCTGCAGTAAGAGCAGTTAAAATCTTCATATAACTTGACATTTCAATCTCAAAACATCCACGGGTGGCACGTGACCTCCATCCCTGGGTGGACCTGGCATAACATTGTCATCATCAATACCATTAACACAAATGGCAGGGATACAACCCTTTTCATCATCAACACCATTAACACAAATGGCAGGGCTACAAACCTTTTCATCATTAATACCATTAACACAAATGGCAGGGCTACAAACCTTTTCATCATTAATACAAATGGCAGGGATACAACCCTTTTCAACCACTACTTCACTTCGTTATTAAACTATAAAAACACAATTTGCACAATACACAGCAGCTTCAGACCATTTAATTACTTTGTTAAATCTATCATATTCAACTTGTACTCACCCTCAGGACTTCTGATCAAAAATTTAGGTTTTCTCTATCACGACAATATGCAGATTTCAATTAAATAGGCTCTGCTCACCTTTTAATAGTACAGCGCTGTTTGATCAGGTTCCCAAGGCGATACAAGTCACTTCAGGACGGTTCTTTCCCGTCCGAGAGACGGCCTCCTCCCCGACTTGTTGCTCTCCACTCCGCTCTTTTGATAGTCTAAAACCATCCTCTGCTACCATTTTGTTGCGGGTGGAAATCAAAGGCAGGAGGCATCGTTCTCAAGTTAAAATTAAGCAGGTTTATTCAGAGGTCACAGGTCAGGAAACTGCGGTGTCTAGCAAATGATCATGCATGGTCCACTTATCCTGTACAGGAAAAATGGCGCTGAGGCAGAGTACGCAGAAAGCTTATATATTGATACTGGGCATGAGAGAGGTTCTTCTTGGATTGGGATTGGTCGGATCTCGTCGGGTCGTCCTCCTGGCGTCGTTTGGTCCTCCTCCTGGCGTTGGGTGATGACGTGCAAGCCGTGTCGCGGTTACTAGAGTTCATGAGCATGAGGGCCACTGTTATATTTGTCAGTGGTATGTTAATGTTGCTATGGTTCAAAGTGAAGATTGTCCTCTCTACATAACCTGAAAATAGGCGTCTAAAGTTAGACAGGGGACATTTTGTGCTTACTTTCCTTGCTAGGTCGATAAATACTTTCCAACAAATGCTTTGCAGTATGCATGATGAATAATTAGCTTACAATATTATTGGTGGTAAAGTCAAGTCAAAATATGATCCCTATTTTAATAAGCCAACTCTTGATTTAAAATATTACACCTTTTAATGGAACTCATATTATTTACTACAGTTTTGACACCATTTTATCATGAATAAGCGACTGCTTTACAAAATGCTTATCTGCACAACTTTCCTTGTCTCTAAGTGAATGCATGAACAACACTACAACAGAGTAATCTCATGATGTTAACCATAGTTGTAGTACTCTGTAGCTGTGGTTCCTACTTTTAAGTACCCTTAAACTGACACAAATTAGACCACAAACACCTGTCTGATGTCTGATAAGATTTTTCTTATACATGTTTTAGTACACAAAGTTTATTAAACATTAACCAAAGTTTCATATGGATGGGAATATAGTCAAATATTAATATTAAATTATTTTTTGCAAACACCATTGTGTGAACCACAGCTCTACACAACACATACTATATTGTTATGCTGACAGTGTCATAACCTGGTGATACAAAAGTGCTTTAGAGTATTAAGCAGTTTGCCATTAAATCTGTTTGTTTGCATTCTTCCTTTGTTCTTTAGTTACTCGTTATGAGGCAACCCGTAAACTTAATGCACTGTTGAATGAAAATTAACTTGCAGAGCTGACCAAGAGGGTACCAGTCCGCCCTCAAAAATATCAGGATGATCCAGATGATTCATATCCAGATGACACTCTTCTGACTCAGTCATTGCAAGGCAAGGTGACATCTATTTGCTATTTTGTAAATCGAATGTCAGATCTCTCTCTCTCTCTCTGTGTGTATACCCAGAAGTCAAAGGATCTCACTAGGAAAGACCCTGCAGAGGAATTCCTTGCAATGTACAGTGATTCACCGCCCTCAGTCATTCATCATGATAAAAGTCTGCCAAAGACAGTGGTTGAATTAAAGCAGGAGATCCAAGACCTGAAAGAAGAGAATGCCAATTTGAGGGAGTTGCTTGTCCAAGGTATCACTTCTTATCAGTTATTTAACAATTAGACAACCAAAACACTTTAAAAAATCCCTTTAGCCTCCTTTACATTGTACTAAAGAATGATGTTCCATTTTTGTTTGCGATCTGCTGTGGATAGATGTGCCTGAACTCCTAAAGACCATGAAGAATGTACTTGATTTGGTTGAACCTCCTAAGAGAACCAGATTGGAGCTGACCACACCACGACTGCCCAGATCTTCACCGTCCAGCTCCACATCAGATCCACATCACATCGTCTGTCATTCCATTGTCCAAGGTAATTGATTTTTAAAGAATAAATAAATACAGTGCATAAATTGGATCTACTGCCTCTCAGATGTACATGTATGAGTATGCCAGATCGAATTTTTGTTTTAATGTCTTCACTCTCTAGAGGTGAGCAAATTATATTAAAACCCTAAATTCTCATCATGTCTCCTTTTTTAAATAGGTGGAGATCCATCCTTGGACTGGAGTCATGGTAGAGAAACTGGCGTGGGCCTATGGAGTCAATGCAAATTCGGCTACAGTATTTGTGAGGCATCTGCTCACAGCAGTCTTCCCAGTGGAGATACTGCTGGTGAGCAATCTTCGAGGGGGGAAATGAGGCAGAGGAGATGCTCGTCTTCCTCTGGACAAAAGTAAACTGGATGCTATCTACAGTAAGTTTTCAACCTTTTATGGTATGTGTTTTGACAATAGTCCATGCTTTTTTGTTGCTGATTTCAGACGAGGAATATGTATGGAGTCATACACCATACCAGCATTCTACATTGTCAGACTTTAGTGGCAGTTGTGTTAAATTTTATGAGAGGCATGGAGAACATATCTACCCAACATTTATAAGTATAACTGTTAATGAAAAAATGCCTCTGTCAAATGGAAGAACCTAATTCATAGAATACTGTCTGATCTTCCTTTTATTTCTTTATATGCACATGTGTAATATTGGTCCTCTCATGACATGCTATTGTAGGCTACCACTTTCTCTTCTGTTTCAAGTGCCTCTGAAATTTTTTTTTTTGTCCAACAGCAAATAAACAAATGAACTTTTTTTCAGTCTGAAGTATAATCTTGCATTTGATAGAGGCATTTCTTTATCAAAGGTCACACAGTGTGATGTATTTCTTTTTAGTTAAAGGGGACATGAAAATTCCACTTTTGTAGTGCTTCTACACGTTAATTTGGGTATCTGGCGTGTGTCTACCGTCCCAAAAACTCTTGAAAAAGAGTCCCGCGATTTGTTGTGGTTCCTCTATGTCAGAAACTATATGCCAGAGTGCGTTGAATGGGAATAGACTAGATTGTGACGTAACAGTTTATCCCCCCTCCTGGAGGCGGAGATCTGGCGGAGGAGGAGACCAGGGTAAAGTCCTCAACTCGAGGGGGGGGGGGTGTTAGCTGGGGAGCTAGCCGAGGGGGGACGCTAACCAGCCGGGGAGCTGGGTGAGAGGCGGAGGAAACAAAGCCTGCGGTCGGGGTGATTTACCTGCCACAGCTCCCTCCTCAGCTCGGGCTCTGGGTGATGTCGCGGGCTGCTGGCTCCGTGTCAGCTGCTCGCTTCTGGTGGATGTGTCTGTGTTTGTTTACGCCGGGGAGCGGAGCCCCCGGTCTCCTGTTGCATTGTACCCCCACTCAGCGGCAGCCTCTCCTGTGATGCCCGGGTGGCGAAGCGTAGGAGAAGGAGGGTGGGAGAGAGCTGCGCCTTTTAACTTTTGTGGCTCGTACAGATTTGCTCCACGCAGCCCGAGCACCGGTGCCGGTCACTAGCAACTCGTTGCCGCCTCCGTCGCTTGCTTTAAAATAGACTCATACCCGGGGTTTTAAGTGCATTTCGCCGCAAAAGTTTCAGCAGTGTTAGCCTCCAAAACTAGCCCCCACATCCCTTTGTCTGTGTGTGCCGTGCGCGCGCTCAGAATATATGCCCTGTATGAATAAATATACACATACAATTATATACTGTATACACACATATCTAATGCATGTATCTAAATAAATGTACATCTTTATCAGAAAGTGTAGTAGTTTGAAAATTGTAGCTTCAATGAAGAAACACAACAAACGAATACAGAAATATATGTGTAGGACAGTGACTTAAAATTATTTTAACAACCTTAAATATGCAATGTGTGTCTGTGTGTGTGCGCGCGCTCAGAATATATGCCCTTTATGAATAAATATACACATACAATTATATACTGTACACACACATATCTAATGCATGTATTTAAATATATGTACATCTTTATCAGAAGGTGTAGTAGTTTGAAAATTGTAGCTTCAATGAAGAAACAACAAACGAATACAGAAATATATGTGTAGGACAGTGACTTAAAATTATTTTAACAACCTTAAATATGCTATGTGTGTCTGTGTGTGTGCGCGCGCCCAGAATATATGCCCTGTATGAATAAATATTAGGGCTGTCAATAGATTAAAAAAAATTGACTAATTAATCTCACATTTTGAAATTCATTAATCTAGATTAATCGCAATTAAAATTTTGTTTTTCTTCTAAAGACTAAATCTTATAAATTAACGAGTAATCACTTCAGACAGCCTGTATTTTACACAATGTTGTGTTTTCAAAGAGGCTCAGGCCTATAACACCTACCTATAAAGTGGCAGCCAGGTCGTTAAATATCATGTATGATAAATTGTGTAAAAAAAATAGTTTAAAAACAAGCTGGAAATATTCCCAATGTCCTTGGAAACAATAACACTGCTTCTTTCTTCATTGAAACATCCAGATTAGTAAAAGGTAAAAAAAGAGGTGTATTTGAGACACCATTGGTACTGTCATCTTTAACATTGAACAACACACACAACAGCCATGTTAAAGTGCAAAAACTTAAAGTGCAAACAAACATGAAAATTAAAACAGGAAGATCTCTGCTACTTCAAAGGTCCCACCGTATTGGTCAAAATACCACAAGGATCATTTAAAACAGCACCCTTTTTACCCTGTCTAAAACAGCCCTCCTCAGATTGACCTGTTTTGAGTGCTGGAGACGAAGATACAATCTTGCAACCATATCGTTTTGAACCAGAGTCAGGTGGGCCGAAGCCTGGCTGCGAGAGCCCTAGCGCACCAGCTCAGCCCCGCAGTGGGAGCTGGAGCTGGCACAGTTAGCTCGCGGGCTAAGCTCCGGGGGCTCCCCGGAGCCGGTGATATGATGGTGGGGGGTCACCATCATCTGACCGTGACCTATCTAAGGGCGTGCTTGGGGGTTGATCAGGGAAAGGGTGGTTACCCCTTTGTACAAAGTGCCTAATCTGTAGATATCGAAAGAAATGGGAATGGGGCAACGTTTATTTCTCTGACAATTGATCAAATGAAGCAAACACCTTGTTAACATAAAGATCCTTAACAAGTCTAATCCCATTACCATGCCTAGCCCGAAAGGCCAGATCTGACTTGGAAGGGGTGAAAAGATGATTCGCAAGAATAGGAGCCTGCATTGATGCACTCTGCAGGCCAAAATGTTTCCGAAATTGTACCCAGATCTTCACAGTATGGGCAACTACCGGGTTTTTAAAAGAACCAGAGTTAAGTGGCAAGGGAGCTGTTACCAGTACCAAGCTCCCCCAGCACTTACCCAACCTAAGTGCATTAATACCCCAAAAAACAAATGCAAAAAGGTGCATATTAGCTAAACATCGCTTGCACCTAACTCTCCTCTTAACATAAGATAACGAAACACGTTTGAACAGTCAATTATTATGTTGTTTACAAGTTGTTGCGGTAGACATCCCTGCAGCAGTCTATCGTTTTGGCAGTCACCAGATTGGTACTACTATATTCACGGGAGGAAAAATCAGCACACCTTCGTCTCTTTGGTTTATTCAGCGCATGCGCAACAGGTTCCCAGTGCACGCAGGCACAACATGTTCTGTGACATCACTGTCGGCTGTGGTGGTCTCAGCGTGCGATGGGCCCGGTCCACCACGGGTGGGCGAGTGAATCTGTCCTCTCCAAACACCTCGGTCAGGAACTTTTCTATGAAGGCAGAGTGGTGATCTCCTTCAATCTTCTCCTCCAGACCAGTCACCCTTATATTGTTCCCATGAGAAGTTTTCAAGAGTGTCCAGTTTAGCATGTAGCTTTGAGTTCTCAGCTTGCAGTGCGGTGTGGGAAGTTTCAAGCTTTGTCACTCTCTGATCCACATGTCAGAGAGGTTTCGATCTTTGCAATTTTTTCTAAGTGAGTTGTTTGGAGGGTCGAAACAGATGAGCGTAGCTCTGATAGTATCTCTTCCCTCACCTCCACATCCTCTCTGATGCCATCCCGCAGTTCTTTCAGTGCCCAGTGTGTTAGTTCCAAGCTCGGATTGTCCGACGTTTGATTTCCAGCACCAGTTTCGGGCGGCATGGCCTTATCGTTCTTGGCAGCTTGTTTCCCTCTACCGGCTTTTCATATTTACGGTCCAACGGTTATGAGTAACGGAGTAGAGGTTTTCAGAAAAGGAGTGCAACTTGACTTTATACTAAACATGTGTTTAAACAGAATAAAGTACAAAATAAACAAGGAGAGTTTTACACAGGACGTCCTCACTCCGCCATGACACGGCTCTCCTGTCACCTGACGGCCTGAATGAATGTGTGTTGTTAGATGTTACAAACCATATGAACATGGAAAGGCTGTTTATTGTTGGACAATGTTCATACAATTTTTTTGCCAACTGAAAGTATGAAGTATTATAGGGCTGCCACTAACAATTGCGTTAATGATGGATTAATCTGTTTATAATTATAATTTGATCAACTGATCAAATTGTTGGCCATTTTCCGACATTTTATAGAACAAGAGTGAGACCAAAAGTATCTTCTTTTAATCCGACCAATGGTTCACAACGTAGAGATATTCAGTTTCATGTGAAACAGGGTCTTAAAGGGGACATATTATGAAAATTCCACTTTTGAAGTGCTTCTACACGTTAATTTGGGTTTCTGGCAAAAGCCAAATGGGAGTCTCTCTTACGTGGCCTTGCCCCCCCCCCCCCCCCCATCTCAGCATGAATAAAATTAAGCACTCAAGACACGCTGTGGTCGGCTGCACAGATCCGCACAGATCTGTACATCTGTGCAGCCGACACGATGCAGTAGGGTGAAGCTCGGGTCCTGCCGAAAGTGTTTAGAGGTTTCCCGGGGGTCTCCGCCTCGACGATCCACATGTTTATGCGGCCACTTTGATGTCTGACGTGTAGCAGCAGCGAGCTAACGCTAGCTTGCAGCAACTTAGATCAAGAGCTACGCGAGGGCAGCTCACCGGGAGCATTGGAGACTTCCCACAACTTAATTTTCACACTGATCAGTAGGTGGCACTATGACCCTGAACTAATATTAATACATGGAGCTGTTCAGGTCAGGATTGTGATCATAGGTCAGTAGTTCGCAGCTGGTTGGATTATGCAGAGTGGATTAACAAAGTACTTCCTGTTTAATGGCGAATCAGTAGTTGGCACTATGACACTGAGGAAATATTGACACATAGAGTTGTTCAGGCTTGGACTCTGATCAGGTGACAGAAGTTTGGTAGTGATAGGACAATGCAGAGTGGAGTTATGACAACATCGTGTCATTTGGCGAAGGATGATCCTTCGCACATCAATGTTTACACGGTTTGAGGAAATGTCACAATTCTGACTATGATCCAATGACTTGACTGAGCTCTTTTGAGCTGTATATTGCAACCTTTAGCCACCAGGGGGCGCTGTGATTTCAAGTCATAATTTCTGTGTAGATGTCATCAGGCCGGGACTCTAGTCTTGCATGTCTAGTTTGGACTCGATTGGACAATATATGTCCGAGATACAGAACCACGTGTTTTGATGGCGTTTAATCAAACTTCGACGCCACGGTCACAGGGCCTTGAAACCATATGAATATCTTCAGGGGGGGGCTGTTGATACACACATGTAGTTTGAGTGAGATGGAACCATGTACACGGAAGTTACAGCAATTTCGTGTGTCATGGCGAGTTGATGAACCTTGATGCCACGCCATTAATATGGCGTTTGACGAAAAGTCACAGTAATCTTACATCTTTATTATCAATGTCTTGAGACCCATTTGATACAGTTTGACATGGTTGAGGTCAGTGGATGAGGAGGAATAAATCCAAGTGTAAGACATGCAAAAAACAAGACATTTCCTGTTGCCACCAGGGGGCGCTGTGATTTTAAGTCATGATTTCTGTGTAGATGTCATCAGGCCGGGACTCTTGTCTTATGTGTGTAGTTTGGACCCGATTGGACCAAATATGTTCGAGACACAGAACCTCGTGTTTTGATGGCGTTTAATCAAACTTTGACTCCACTCCACGGTCACAAGGTGTGACGAAAAGTTGATTTTTTTAAGTCAGTTTTTTTCTCCATCTTGTTGTGATGACACTCATCTGAATATAAAGTTGATTTGATGAAAGCCCTGGGACAAGTACGTCAAAGCAAAAATCTCCAAAATGGCCACTAAATAGAAAATGGCGGGTTTCCTGTTGCGTTTTTCATAATGCCCCTTGAGACTTTTTTTCATGATTTGTCACGAAACACCTATGGCCCGATTTTGGTGAAAATCGGTTATGTGGAAACTTAGGGGCTGGGTTCCAGGGGGCGCTGTTGAGCCATTTTGCCACGCCCATTTCCAAATACTCCAGAATATGGTAAGAAGTTCAGCATGTTAAAGCCCTCAAAAGCCAATTCATTTGGGTTAGAAATAAGAATAATCCTTACAGATTCAATAGGGCCTCTCACCATTCGGTGCTCGGGCCCTAATTATAGTGTCATTCTCGAATGATAGTAGTATATGTGAGTAGGCCTATTGTACATTTTAGCAATCAAGTTGTAATCATAATTCACGATCAGCTGCCACCATGATCCTCTATCATCAAAACTGAACTACTTAATGCATTTTTTTATATTCAAGGGAGTCATATGTTACCGTAGTAAACTGAAAGATTTAATCAAATGTTTAAGATAATAATCAGTAGTGACTATTTTCTCTAAATAAGTTTTCTATTGTTTCCTCGGAAAGTGCTTCAAGAAAGAAGAGACAAAAATAGAAAAAAAGACACAACTATTCACATGAACTTTTAATCAATCAAGTTTATTTGTATAGCCCACATTCACAAATAACAATTTGTCTCATAGGGCTTTAACATTGTGTGACATCCTCTGTCCTTAACCCTCAACAAGAGTAAGGAAAAACTACTAAAAACCCTTTTCACAGGTAAAAATATGTAGAAACCTCAGAGAGAGCCACATGTGAGGGATCCCTCTCTCAGGACGGACAGAAGTGCAATAGATGTCAGGTGTAAGAAAACATCATCAGGATTTTTAGCAGCATCCATTAGGCTAAACATTTTTCAATACTATGTGTCAGGCAGTCCCGCTGCAATCACAGTCTCTGGCCAGCAGCAAGACCACGATCCAGCATCAGGATGGATCCACTATAATCCACAGTCATTGTCCACCGCCGCCAGTTAGAATCCATTATCAGCTGCCGCCTCGGTCGTGGTCCCTCATCATCCGATGCCAACGCGACAAAGGATCCTCCATTACAACGACGATCAGCTGGCACGATACAGAATCCACCGAACTGGATCCACCATTGCGACCTCCGACACGCGATCCACAATCATAATCCATGGTGCGGCCACAGCTGTGGCCCTGCATCCGCGGGCGCTAAGGCACAGAAACTCCGGGAAAGGGGTCAAGTTAGTAACATGTACTGATCAGATAAGAATTATCTTGATGTGATAAATATGGAGAAAAGGAAGGAGAAGCAGGAAAGAGAAGCTCCGTGTGTCTTGTGTCATAAATTCCCTGTGCGTCTTAGCATCATCAGGGGTTTTTGCCATTTAATCAAATTTGGAACATCGCACAAATTAGCTCTAACTATAAGCTTTATAAAAAAGGAAGGTTTTGAGTCTACTTTTAAACGAACAGAGCGTGTCTGCCTCCCTAACTGAAAGTGAGAGATTATTCCACAGCAGTGGGGCTTGATGGCTAAAAGCTCTGGCTCCTACTCTACTTTTAGAGACTTTAGGGACAACAAGTAAACCTGAGTTCTGGGATCGGAGTGCTCTAGTAGGTTGATATGGAACTAACATCTCTTTAAGGTAAAGAGGTGCCATATCATTAAGGGCCTTGAAGGTGAGGAGGAGAATTTTAAATTCTATTCTAGATTTAACAGGAAGCCAGTGTAGCGATGCTAATACTGGAGAAATGTGCTCTCTTTTCTTAGTTCTCGTCAGGACACGTGCTGCGGCATTTTGGACCAGCTGCAGAGTCTTTAACGACTTACTGCTGGAGCCTGATAATAGTGAATTACAGTAGTCCAGTCTCGATGTAACAAAGGCGTGGACTAGTTTTTCTGCATCTTTTTGCGAAAGGACATGTCTGATTTTTGAGATATTACGCAAGTGGAAAAACGCGGTCCTAGAAATTACTTTTAAGTGACTATTAAAGGACAAATCAGGATCGAAGATCACTCCCAAGTTCCTGACTGTGTCATTGGAAGCAAGGGCAATGTCATCTAGCGCAGCTATATCATTAGATAATGTATCTCTAAGGTGTTTAGGGCCGAGTATTATAACCTCTGTTTTATCTGAGTTTAATAAGAGAAAATTGCGGGTCATCCAGGTTTTTATGTCCTTGAGACATGCTCGAAGTTTAGTTAATTGATTACTTTGATCAGGTTTTATTGACAAATATAACTGGGTGTCATCCGCATAACAGTGAAAATTTACCGAGTGTGTCCTGATAATGTTTCCTAGTGGAAGCATATATAATGAGAATAAAATTGGGCCGAGCACAGACCCCTGTGGGACACCATGGTTAACTTTGGTGCGCACCGATGACTCATCATTGATTTGAACGAATTGGGAGCGATCAGCAAAATAAGATTTAAACCAGTTTAAGGCCGTTCCTTTAATGGTAATTAACTGTTTTAGTCTCTCTAATAAAATTTGATGGTCAATTGTGTCGAATGCTGCACTGAGATCTAACAGAACGAGGACAGACACAAGTCCCTGATCTGAAGCTATTAGAAGGTCATTAGTGACTTTTGCCAGGGCTGTCTCTGTGCTATGATTGGTTCTAAACCCAGACTGAAAGTCTTCATATATATTATTTTCCTGGAGAAACTCACACAGCTGATTGGCTACAACTTTTTCTAAGATTTTAGATAGGAAGGGGAGATTAGATATTGGCCTGTAATTTGCTAAAACCTCTGGGTCTAGGGTGGGTTTTTTGAGTAGGGGTTTGATTACAGCTATTTTAAAAGACTGTGGTACATAACCTGATGATAATGACAGATTGATTGTGTTAAGTAACGAATTATCTATTAGGGGCAGAATTTCTTTAAGTAATTTAGTTGGAATCGGATCTAAAATACAGGTTGTTGGTTTAGAACCTGAGACTATTTTGGTAAACTGATCACGGGTGATCAGAGAGAAGCTGTCTAAATAATGGGAAGGATTCTCAGCCGTTTCTGAGATCTCTATTGTTGGGAGGGTATTAGTGCCAATTGAGGGCAGGAGATGATTGATTTTATTTCTAATAGTTAGAATTTTATCATTAAAAAAGGTCATAAAGATATTACAATTTAGGGATCGAGGAATACTGGGTATAATAAGGTTAATAAGATACAATCATTCACCAAACCAGCTTAAAAGTTCCCCACACCTTATCTGTTTAAAAATACATTATATAAATCGTCAAAGACAGAGAGAATTGATAGGAATGACACAGACTTATTAAGTTACAATGATTTTAAAGGGCACATATTTTGAAAATTCCACTTTTGTAGTGCTTCTACACGTTAATTTGGGTACCTGGCATGTCTACCGTCCCAAAAACTTTGGAAGAAAACAACTCCCGCGATTTGTTGTGGTTCCTCTATGTCATTTTGATTTTCATCTACCTTCACAAAAAAAAAAACATGCCCCATACAAAGGCACAAGGGCACACTGCTTCCTGAACTGGCCCTGAATGAGGTCACTGGATCCTAATTATGACCCCAACTGACTGAAACCATGCCTCCAGCATGCATTTCAGCTGGGATTGCTTAGTTCAATAAAAACACTCTGGGTCTATGAAAATGTTTATTACAATTTGTAATCCAACTAGGATTTTCTGCCTGAGACATTTTGCAAATACTTATAATCTTCATTCAAAAAGCGATGAATTTGTAAATCCTTTTTGGTCCTACTGTCTATTTGCTGTAGGTGCTCCATTTCTATACAGAGTGGGAACACCATGTGGCAAGGTCACTTAACATTGTACAATTAGTCCAAATGGCAGTGGCTGACCCTGTTACAAACTGTAAAAAGTGTTAAGTCAATAAACAGAATATTTAAAATATGAGTGGAAATTATGTCTTACAAGTTTTACTTGATTAAACAATACAGCATTTTGTTAGTTACGTTTAGATGCAGTAGACTTTCTCCTTTAATCTACAAGACACATTTCAGAGAGGAGGGGGGGTAAATCAGGGATAAATCACTAGCTGGTGTGAAAGAAAAGTGAGGGTCAGAAATTGCTACTGGAAAATGCAGTTTTCTGAGTTCATTTGATTGTGAACTCAAACATTGATCGAAAAATTCAAATTTGAGAATACACATGCATAGCTAGCCCTCAGTTAACATCTGTATTTGTACTACTTTCTGAGGCAAACAAATGGGGTTTCCAAACATTCTTCCAGATAAATTATAGTGAATAATGCAAGGCATTTTTAAAAACATGTTCAGCTTGAACACTATTAGAAATGTCTGATCATTCTGACATGCAGTATGTATACATACTGGCTACCCATGAAGTAGTGCTTTTCAGGTTGCGTCAACAAACGTAGTGCGAAAACTTTTTTTAAACTATCTCCATTTAAGGAGCTACACACAAATGACTAATCATTTGAACATGTAAAGAGAGTTTCTAATAAAGTCGCTCCTCCTGAGAACCATGCAGGTGAAACTAGCTGGGGGGTCATAAAAATTAAAAAAACATTCACAGTAAGAGAAACAATTTTTGTCTGTAGTGTGAAAGACATGAAGTGAGCTGTTGCACTACTACTGTAGCTTATATGAGTTTCCTGTTCCAGCTAGAAATGTCGAACCAGAATATGACCATTTAGTGAGGTTACAGTTACATCAGAAATCAGACACTTATAATTACAGTAGTAATGGTCTTATTCAGTAAGTCTTGAAAGGGCTTTGAAAGAAAGAGACTGGTTTTCCCTCTGGGCAAGGTTTCACACAAGCCCCTTTGCTGTAAAATAACTTCGGTCCGATTTAATCCTGACATTGTGATTGTTATTTATACATGAACATATAATTCACTGAAAACTCAATGTCAGACACAAGCATTTACAGATTTGGGACAAGTTTTGCAATTATGTTTATCCATACAATCTGCCCATACTGCAAAATATCAATCTTGATATTTTTCTAACCAATACAACTTTTATTTAAAATGTTTGGAATTCAATGTTATAGCACAAAGACGCTTTGAAGAAACTTCTGAGATAACAACAATCAAACGATAGTTTGACAGTGGCTTACACTTTGATTCCTCACAGCTTTCAGACACAGCTGATAAACCTTTCTCATTTCATTCAGCCTGAGTTTACTTTTAGAAAGATTACACATTTGTAAACAACACATTTGGGCGGCTGTGGCTGAGGGGTAGAGTGGTCGTCCTCCAACCTGAAGGTCAGCGGTTCGATCCCCAGTCTGAACCATCTGCATGCCGAAGTGTCCTTGGGCAAGATGCTGAACCCTAAATAGCCCCCCATAGAATAACAAAGTGCTGCAAGTAGATGCACTGTATGAATGTGTGTGTGAATGGGTGAATGTGAAACTGTACTGTAAAAGCGCTTTGAGTGGTCTTCATCAGACTAGAAAAGCGCTATATAAATACAAATCCATTTACCATTTAAACATAATTATAGTCCATTTTGCTGCTGACTGTGAGTTTCATGCCTCAAGCGGAGAGAGCTAGGATTAAAACACTGGACACCCAAAGAATAAACAGATTTTAATCGAACCTAGTTTTTCTAATACTATCACTGCCAAAACAACAGCCAGTTAACTTAAAATCTTGACTTTACTGTTCCGATTGTTTAACACATATTATCATATTAAAAATACTTCTGTGGCCAGATAAAGTAAATGTTAATAGCATATAACAAAGGGAAGAAAGATTATCAAAATATCTATCGGCTTTCAAATCCCCATATGGCAACACATCAAGAGGCTAAAAATAATAAAGGAAAACGAAATCAGTTAACATATCGTGGCATAAGTGGTATAGACTTGCAGTACATACATTGTTGTTAATGCCCACTTTCTGTTGTCATAAAGTTCTTGTTGCACTGGTGTAGGATCTTATTAAGTTAAAATGCATATTTTTTAATGTTATCCTTAATGGTGATAAGTTTGGTGCTACCCAATGGCAGAATATTCCAATGGCTTTGGAGCATGGCAGAGGTCCACTCTTTGATTAAAAAATAAATGTAAAAAATGTATTTAAAGAAAGAACTGAAAATGTAACTCCATCTTTGGTAGTTGGATGTATGTATCAAGCTGTAAAGGGTAGACAATCTTTGTTTTGGGCATTTGAGATATATATAAATAAAGGGTTTTATCATTCAAATAGTTTTTTTCATGTTTTTGAGCATTTTTGATGTATACATAGAATATTAACAATGGATTTGTTTGTAAGAAAAGCAAGGACAGTTTACAGCTAGTGTACATGGTAAGCAGGTAAACAAAGGTAAAAACAAAGTAAAAGTGCTTTTTCTAAGACCATTTCCTTTTTTCTTCAGTGTTTAGAAAGTAGTAGGCCCTTTGGTCCATCTTTGGGGCGATAGACAATCACTAAGGCCATATCTCAAGGCTCAGTCACGGAGGGTCTGGTAAGGCGCTTGGATTAGTGAACAACTTGGTAAGCTAACACTAGACTCAGAGTGGATGGAGTATTTAGGAAGGCTTTGTAGATGAAGATTCTGAAGCATGTTTAGACTAGACAAGCAAACAGTGGCTGATGGTCATGTGAATACTGCATTCACTTAAAGTTAAGCCAGGACTGACCCATCATCCTTTCATTGATTTATAGGAGCATTAATAAATCATGTTTGGGTGAAATCAATATAATCTAGGACTGGATAAAAAAAGCCAATCCAAACTCTACCAGATTTGGCCAGGCTAGGATATAAAAAACTAGGATAGATATTAAGCTCACTGATCTGGACAGGGTGAAATGTGAATGCATAAGCTACGATATCATGGATAAAATGTTTTACCTAAGTTATAAGGATACAAAACCCAAACCAGACCAGTACAATTAGGTTAATCCAGTTAATTACAGTTTGATGCAATCTATACTACATAGTCCTTGTAGTTCTTTTGAAAAGGGGCAAGACCTGACAATAGAAGTCCGCAGCCAGTCATGGAAGGTAGGCCAAAGCCATTTGCTGTTCATTTACTTTATATTGTAATGCAGTGCTGTGCAATCCTGTTAATTACAACACACATTACTCCACTTTAAGGAATTCTAATCTTCAAAGGTTAGGTAATTGGATACAAGATAATAATTCTGATTTACATTGTTCCATCAGAGGCTATGGTGTGAATCCACGGCAAATTGTGGCTCCAAATCAATCAATTTACCTCTGATCCAGTTTTCTGGTTTCTATTAACGTAATTTGGATTGAGTCCAAGCTGAAAAACTCCTTTTATCCTTTCCTATCCTAGTATATCCAGATAGACTGGTGTGGCCTTCATTAAAGTTATGAGCATCTTCTGAATGTCCTTAATGTGGAAGCGCTGTTGTGGCTCCCTCTGCCAGCAGCCCAGCATAATATCGTAGATTTCCTTGGGACACAGCCAGGGGCACTCAAGTGCCCTCCCCTGAGTAATACACTCTATCACCTGGGGAGACAAAGAGACACATGATTAACAAGACAGTGACTTGTCTGGTTTGAGAAAAGCTTTATTTTTGTGTACATAACATTTAAAGTCATATGTTGAAAACATATTCAGAATTACATCACATGAAATGCCGCTGTGTTTTGTGAAATGTATTATTGATGTGGGGCTGTTCATCAGAAGATATGGTGCATCATCCACTAACCAAAATGTTGGTGGTTCAGTCCCCATTTCTCCTATTCAGCATGCCAATACTTACCTTTGTCTTGTAAAATGTGTCTCGTCAAATGTCATTGTGCGTTGCTGTACTTTGTAAAATATTGTAGTATTTTGTGATATGTGTTTAGTCATTTCAAGAAATGCCATCGTGTTGTTTTAAATGTTGTATTGTATTGTTTTTGAAAATTGTTTGTCGAGGGTGGCGCAGGCCCAGAGCCAAGCAAAGTCGATTCTTATTACTGAGCTGTATTTGTTGTCTTTAATTATGCAGCTATATAAATAATGTTGCACATGGTAAACAATCTTTTCTAATGTTCCTTACACAAGGGGGTCAGAGGGCTATATTTTTCCTTTACTCCTATCAAAATGAAACTACACAATTAAAGATCCCATGAAAAGTAACATTGTTTGTATTACAAGTTTCTTTGAAAATGAATTTTAATATGCAAATGAGCTATACACTAATCGAATAGTCCCAAAATACACCCAAATAGGCTTAATTATTTTCTTTACTCCTACCACGATAAAACATAGTAAAAGTATACATGAAAAGTAACTTTTTTTGTATTGCAAGTTTCTTTTGAAATGAATTTGAATATGCACATGAGCTCCACACTTATTGAATATGTCCTAATTTGCATAGGCAGAAACACCATTCATATGTATGACAAATACATCGGCCCAATCTTCATCCAATCATCCTACTGCCAATGGGTGATGGCAAAGCTGCCTTTAGACTGGCCTCTAACCTGAAAACTGCCTGGCTTGGAAGGAAAAAAATAGCTCCATTGGAGTGTGTTGTTGCCTGGCCTTATCGGCACACATCTCGGATTGATGAGAATTAAACATATTTCCTCAACTAGGATTTCTTAGGACTTTTAGTATGTTCTTCTGGACACCTCATAGAAATGATCTATGCTGAAAAAAATTATTTTACAATTAATACGATTTTTGGCTCCAAAATTAGTTACTTTGCCTGGACTAGTAACCTTTCTTTAATTTGCATAGTTGGTTTCTCTTTGCACATGCACGTTACAGAGAAATAATTGGACAGGTAGATTTTGGTTTCATACAACATACTAAACTTATTTATATCTTTTTTCTGTGATAATTAATCAAGTTTTCTTTGAGCTACCAGTTCCTGGGGGTTGCTGCTGGAGTTGTCTGCCAGCTATCAAAAAGAAGCCCAGCTGCAGCAGACAACCTTAAATGGCTTTTAGCACTAATTGGACTGCACCATGTCACTCGTAATCATGGGGAGGGGCACTATTTCCTTATTCAGATTTTTAGTTGTTAATCTTTGACTACTTATTGATATTTATGTTTAAATTTTTTTCCTTAGGTGTTATGTTGTGGCTGTAGTTTGTTTTCAATGTTAGTATGTCTCACTATATCCCCCTTTTGTGTTTGAGTGGCTTGATAAGCCACTATATATGTTTCCCCTGCCTCAGTTGAGGAGCAATTTTTGGCTGCTTTTAACTTGTCTTCACTTGTTACCGGAGGCTAGATTGCATAGTTCACCTTTTCTGGCCCAAATGTGTTAAGTTTATATTTTTGCAATTTTCTTAGTGAAGGCTTTAAAGAGTTATGCTTCTTTTAACCTGTAGCTCTTAGGTATATGCTGGGAATGAAACTCCCTTGTGTTTCTTTTGCTGCACAGATCTGGTCATTGGCACTGACCACTGTAGTCTTAAACCACAGATGAAGATGACATTTGTCAGTATTTGCTCCTCACTCACTCACTTTGCCTGTTTATAGATATTTTATTACTTTTGAATGTGTTGCCTGTCCAAATTGAACACTGCCTCTTTTTGGACCTTTAAAAGAACAAATATGTCAAGAATGAAGATGATATCTGCATTAGGTAGATGGATTAATTATGGTTTGTGAAGTGTATTTTTTTTAAATGTAGTTACATTCTGAGAAATGTGATTAATTAAATGTGGTCTTTTCTGCAGGTACACAACTAAGAATAAGTCCTGAACATCTGCTGGTGTTCACTAACATCCTACTACATTAACTGGCGGTAGGCATTAATTAGTGCGCCGTAACATACATTACATATTCTCCATCTTGTCCTTCATTCGAAAAGGGTTTGTTTAAAAAGGCCAGTGTTCAGAGTAACGCGTTACTGTAATTCCACTACTTTTAGCAGTAACGAGCATGTAACAAAGTATTTTTTTAAATCAAGTAACGCAGTTACAATTACTGAAATTGAAATGAGTTTGTTACTCGCGTTACTATCTTTTGTGAAAAATGAACACTTGCAGACAGGAAGACAGGTGAAGCAGATCCCCCGAAAGATGGTTGAGACTTAAACTGATGTTCTGGTCGTTTATTTGAGCCGTCCTTGTAACACCGTACACCTTAATAAAACTTTGAACAACTTAGAAACACCTTAAAACAACCGTTGACACCGTAAGAAATAGTGCTTCTTCGGAGGGTCGCTAAAAACATAAACCTTTTCCGTAGCACCGTTGTCGTCATCACAGGATGTCCGCGACTCTACCGGAACCGTTTAAAAATAAAATAAAATCATGTAACAGAAAGTAACTTAAAATTTACTTTCCCTAGTAACTAATTACTTTTGATATACATTAACTGGTGAAGTAATTAAATTACCTTTAAAAGAAGTAACTGTAACTAATTACTAATTTTCAGTTACTTGCCCAACACTGAAAAAAGCATAGTGGTAATGGCGTCTGATCTACTGAGCTTTCATATTACTGCCATTCAAGCCAGTAGCCAGTCAAATTTATCTTTAGCCTCAGCGTACTCTTAAGTTCCTTATCAGTTAAGCTGCTGTTGACTTCCAGACACTGAATCCCGGGCCAAATGGTGCTCGGGCCACCGCTGTGTCCAGTGATGATGTAAACTCTCCAGGTGAAACTGCCCTAATCAGCTCCTGTCGCACACAGTGTTGCCAACTTGGCGACTTTGTCGCTAAATCTGGCGACTTTCCAAAGCCTCATGGCGACTTTTTTTGTCAAAAGCTACTAGCGACAAATCTAGCGACTTTTTCTGGTGTTATTGGAGACTTTCTTGAGTTTTGGAGTCTGACGTGAAAGCACGTATCGTTCTGCAGTTACTGTCCTCAACGAGCAGCGGGTGCCGCCGTGAGCCCCCCCGCCGTCCCGGAGCACTCACAGGCGGTCAGTCTCCCAGTAGCCTTGCAGGCAGAGCAGAGAGAGAGAGAGGAGAGCCAAGCTCCCGCGTCCTTTTGCCGGTGCCAAGCCCGGATAAAGGAGGAAGGTTGGACGTAGAGCCAGCAATTCCACCCCACTTAACACCCTTTTGATTAAATTTGATATTTTAACATTTAACAATATAGTACAAAATTGATTTTGTATGTGGGTCTAGACACAGCATTAAGTCATGAAGTTATTTTGAGATGTGATGGCCTATTTCAATGGCAAGATAACAAATAAAAAACAAGAATCAACAGAAGAATACGGAAGCGTGTTGCATTCACTTGAAAAACAAAAGTTGTTTTTTATTTTATTTTATTGAGAACCTATAATTATCTCAAAAAAAACATAATTTAGTTTTTTAAGTTAATGCAATACACTTCCGTAGAAGAAAGCTCATTTGTAGTTCTAAACATATTTAGGATATTTTTTTCTCACTTTTTGTACGTCCTACAGCGACCATTACAATTATGCAAATTAGGCGATGACGTCATTTAGCGACTTCTAGCGACTTTTCGATCAGCCAATAGCTACTTTCCTTACTGAGGAGTTGGCAACACTGGTCTCACAGCTACCATCGCTAACGGCTTTCAGTCACTTCTCTCATCTAAAATCTCTGCATACAGTGGTGACAGTCCACCAGAAATCATTTTTTATATGTGACTCAACTGTTAGGTTGGTTGATCTCCCAGGCACCATCACCTACTGTCTTTTTGGTGGCAAAACGGCAGATTTTATAGAACTGACACCTGCTCTGCTCAATGTCCACACCGTGCTTTTGCACACGGGTACCAATGACGTCATGCCAAAACAATCCACCAAACTTCATTATGATCTTGAGTCCCTCGTCTACACAATCGAAAGCCTAGGAGGAAGGTGTGTACTGTCTGGCCCACTTCCCAATATGAATTAAGGCTCACAGTCCTTTTAGCCTGCACATGTGGATGCAGAATTTCACAAATGCCATTGGACTAGGTTTTATAAGCAATTTTGATTATTTTTGGACTAAGTGGGATTGATGGGTCACATTCAAACAGTAATGGTGTGGGCAAACTGATTATCAACTTAATAAATGTCATTGCTCTTAGCCTAAATTGATGGTCCCCTCAGCAAGACCCTGACCAGCATCATCATTTTTTATCCAACAGCCCTGTCCCTGACATTGTGGCTCCTGCTGGTTCTGGTTCAGTTTTTAGCACTGACTCACTTATTCTTATTATGTCATCTGTAAGACCTGATCCTCTTTCACCTATTTCACCTACACACATGTGATTTTAAACAAGCCATCCATGTTATAATCAATGATAGAAGTAACAGGTATTCATCTAGCTACCTCTCTCCTTGTACAGTCACACTGTCCAATCTTATCTACAATGCCTGCCATCCTCCTCCAAACCAACTCCAGACTTCCTCACATTTTCAAACCAGGTTTATTGAATGTAAGATCTCTGACAAAATTGTGTAATGAATTTATTCTGTCACAGAATGTGGGTGCAACCTGAAGATTGTGCTCCTCTTATTGAAGCCTCTCCCCCTGGCTACTCTTTCTTTTACCAGCTTAGACTACTAGATAGGGGGAGTGTTAGCTGCTATTTTAGGAAGTCATGTCAATATTTCCAATATTGACTGAGGAACATTTACTTCATTCAAGGCTCTTTCTTTGAATTTCAAGGAGAATACCCAATGCCTGTGTCTTCTAATCTACAGAGGCCCAAAATCACTGCCTGGTTTTATTGATGAATTTTCTGAAGTTAATAATATTACCCAGATATGACAGGCTTTTAATCATAGGTGATTTTAATATTCATGTCTGCTGCTCTAACAGTTAAGGTGCAGAATTTCTTTCCCTGAATGACTCTTTCAATCTTTCTCTCTCTCAAACTGGACCAACACATTGTCTGGGCCACACTCTTGATCTTGTTTTAACCTGGTTTTACATTATCTGATGTGACATGTTTTAATCCTTGTATTTTGGATCACTATTGCTTATGTTTTGATTTTGTTTTATCCCCTGGTACTAATAGCTCTCTCCTACTCAGTCTCAGTCTAGAGTTTAAGTTATACCTTTGCCAATTCCTTTAGTAAAACTTTTAACTCTATCCATATCAAGCCTGTAGCATCAGTTGATGAGCAGCTAACACGTCTTAATTCTGCCTGCAATTCCATGCTGGATGAAATTGCACAATTTTAGATGAGAAAAATTAGGCACCTATCTCAGCCTTGGCTAAATGAAAACAATACTTATCTTATTGAATCAAATGCTTCGTACCCCAAGGTGCTTGTTAACATTGTAATTCGTGCCACTGATGCTCCCCCTATCCCCTCTGAGGTTACTCCTTAAGCCTGCAATGAGTTTTTTTAACTTCTTTAACCCCAAAAATCTCCACCATCTGTCAAGAGTATTATCACACCCGTGGATCCTCCATCAGTTTCTGTACCAACTAGGCCCAATATTTGCTTCACTGTGTTTATTCCAATCTCCCAGCCTACACTGCTCAATAAAGACAAAAAATAAAAACTCCTCATCCAGCCCCCTTGACACTCTTCAAGTTTTTAATACAGTGTGTCCTTTAATACTGAACATTTTAAATAGCTCCCTCTCCTCTGGGACTGGGCCAAATAAAAAAAAAAATGCTATTATCCAACCCCTTTTAAAGAAACCAGGACTTAAACTTAAACATGTTAAACTTCCATATTTAGCAAAACTCCTGGAGAAGATCGTTATCTAAATCTAAATGCAATACCCTTCTAAAAACAAAAAAAATTCAAATAAGAACATATCTGATGCATGATCAGTTTGCTAGATATGATGAACACAATGGTGCGCAGAGAATGGATGAATTTCTACTGAATGTGTGCAGTGCATGTTGGATGATTGCATGCTTTGTGTTTGCTGGGGGATTGGTTTGGGTAACATTACAAGCCTCTGAACAAAGTAAAGCATTGAATGGGAGTAATTAAATATATATACATATATAACTAACGTGTTGGAAAAGAACTCTAGTCTTAGTATCTGGCCCCTTATTAGACTTTTTGAAAATATTTAGGTAAAAAAGAAGCAGCCATACATAACCAGGGTTTAATAAAACTAAATAATCAGTTTAATGTTCTGTTTCTTACTACTGCTGTGCCATACTGAAAACCTAACCAAAGTGCGTACCGAACCGTGGTTTTTGTGTACTGTTACAACCCTAGTTAACACACAACCATTCAAAATTTAACGCACACCTTTTAAATCATGTTACTTAAGGACCATATAAAACTAAAATTCATCAATATTTATTAGGGTCTACGGGATAATTTGCTCAGACATGGGCAAGAAGAGCATCCTGTTAATGTTACATTTGGAACATTAGGTTTCATTGTGGTGAAAGAATACGTGAATGGTTCATCAATAACCAGCATTTTGTCAATGTTTGATTTCGACCATACTCTTCCTAAACCTTAGAAGAATTTTCTCGGCATGGCGGTTGTAAGTGTATGACCGCAAAACCCCTATAACCAAGAAAATCTCCTCAAGTCAATGGATGCAGCATGTGATCCTCTATTGCAGTGGTCCCCAACCCCCGGGCTGTGGGTCATTTGGTACCGGGCCGCAAAGAAAGAATAAACGACTTACTTATTATTTGATTCAAAATAAAATGGTGTTTTATTTTTTTGAAAAATGACCGGATCCTCTCCGTTATGACTCATGCTTTACGTATGTCAAGATGCTTGTCTCGGTCACGTGACTTTTTTGCTAAACAAAAACCACAACAGCACTAGAAACTCTGTTGCCATTTCCAACATCATATCTGTAGTGACATCAGTGGAATTTCTTTTAATTATTGAATACATTTTTTATTTTAAATAACAAAAAACTCTCCAAAGCGCACAGAAGCGCAGCGTGTGCGTGATGGAGCTTTGGTATCCGTCCTTCTCCGTCTTGCTGGTAACTTGCTACGAAATAATTAATTTGAGGCCGCATATTAACAATTCGTTAATTTCGTTAAATAAATAAAAAACTACCGATGTCACCAGAGGCCGTACCAGAGGGCGTCCGTAGTGAGGCTCCGTGAAATGGCCGGTCCGTGAAAATATTGTCTGACATCCGACCGGTCCGTAGCGCAAAAAAGGTTGGGGACCACTGCTCTATTGGATCTATTCCATCTGGATCTGATCAAGGCTGGATTCGGCACTTCAATGATTCTTTCCTTAATCTTTAGCAAGTGAGAGGATTGCCTGTGATGTAGATGAAGTCCTGTTGTCTGACCCGGCCCAGAGGCATGATGTTGAGATGTAAAGAATTAAGCATTCTTAATCAATATCAATTTGCTTATTTCAAAGTCATATTGTGCATTTTTACATACATTAAATATTTTTGGTAATGATTTTTTCTTTGTTACGCCCAGAGTTTAGTACTTTGCATTTATTTGTGTAGTGTGTAATAATTGCCAAGTAAATGGATGGTATTTATATAGCACCTTTCTAGTCTTGAAGACCAGTCAAAGCGCTAAACAGTACAGTTTGCCATTCACCCATTCCCTCACACATTCATACAGTGCACTATTAGCAGCACTTTTTCTATGAGGGGCAATTCGGGGTTCAGCATCTTGCCTTCGGCATGTAGATGGGGAAGACTGGGATCAAACAGCTGACCTCCTGGGGCGAGGACGACTGCTATACCCCTCAGCAACAGCTGTCTACGAGTATTGTTTTGTGTGTTATGTGATTGCAGTTTTATTTGCTACACAAGTCAAAGGTTTTGTCAGTGTAGCTTGTAATTTTTGGACATGTGTTTACTATTTTGAGATAAGGAGAAGAAGTTTTAGGAAATGCATTTTAGCAATCAACTGTAACAACCAGATATGGTTTATTTCATGTTAATACTATGCCAGAGGACTGTCATCAATGTAGAATGTAGGCGTAATGAAAAGAAGCAAATTTGAATATAAGCCTTGTAAACATCATTATCCATTGAAAAAAGAGGCATCACTGGTTTAACACCTGTTTTTGAAGACTTAAGAGTGAAAATTGTTATTGTTCCTTGTGTGAATCCTCTCATCAGAACTCCTTTCCACCCAGTAAAAAGAGAAGAGGCTCAAAGGGGAGAGCATTACCAAATAATGTTGCTTTAATGTAGCCGTATGGCATGTCTCCCAACTGATGTTTGAAGTCTCCAACTAAATAAGTTTCTTGGAATTCGGATTTTGTCAGGTGGTCTAGCTTAACTGCTTTTCTTGATTTGATTTAATGAAGTACTTACCATCAAAAAAAAAGAATTGAAGAAAGGAATTTAGCTAAGAACGGACACAAAGTTAAAGGCCTGCAGCCACTTGTTGAAAGAGTGTTAAATGAAATGAAATTAAATGTTCAATCTCAGCATGTAAAAGTGAACAATGAAATCAAAATGCCTCTTCATGCCATTAATTAAAATTAATATGTACTTCATTATTGGCGAGCTGGAACCAAGGCTGTTTGCCGTAAGTGAAGATCTCCCACAGAATGACTCCAAAGCTCCATACATCACTCTCCGTGGTGAACTTCCTGTACATGATGCTCTCGGGGGGCATCCAGCGGATAGGCAGCATGGTGTGACCTCCCACCTGAACACAAACACAGAATTAGTAGATAGACAGCAATAATTTAATTTACTAATGAATTGAACAAATGTATGAAAAACGATGAAATGTACACCCTTTCATCCGCGTCATCTCTATAAAAACCTGCTGAATTCATATTTATGTTTCTGGATAAATGGGGCATCACTTCTTCTGCCACAATTAAGTTAAAACACAGTTTAAAGTCGTAATCTGCAGGACAAATCTTCTGTCTGCAGGTGTGTTTGTGTGTTCGTCTCTGTCCCCATTTAGTTATTAATCGATGATGTTAGATCATGTCTCAGGATCGTTCCGCTCACTTTAAGCCTGATTTCCTGACTGCACGTCACGTCACGTCTCGTGTTGTGTAGCAGGTTCAAACGTGTGTCTCATAATCTCTAAAGTGAATCAAACAAACACAAATTAAATATCAGCACTGTACGTGTCGTAATAAATTGTGAGCTCATCCTAACGTGCCCTCTCCCCGTGTTCCGCAACTGCGGTCACACACGGACACCACAGTTGCACAGAACCGTCTGAGACGTATGAACATGCACTGTTGGGGTTTTTAACGTTAGGCAACTTCTGTCAACCACGGTGATGCTGCTTGAGGAAAACACTAATTTCTGTATGTCTTGCTTTTGTCATGGGAGAATTGTACTTCTGTCCACTGGTTTAAAGAAAGTTACAGGGATTTACCCAGGTTTGCGGGAGGCTTAGGTGCTGCACTGTGTATGTGTGTTTGTGTGTGTGTGTATGCCATAAACAATTATAAGTCTTATAGTGAATGGATTTGAACTGTGATTTTCTCATCCTCCCAATTATCAATACTTGTTTTTATTAATTTAATTATAAAATATAATAAAACTATGAATTCAGAACAGAATTGGATTTGTGATATTACAAAATATTGAGGCGGGAAGCAGACTCCGACAGAATATAGGATGACTGGACCTTTAATGAGCGTCTGTCCTGATCCTGGAGCAGAGGTGTTATAATTATTCAGTGGAGTCCACGTCCCCGTCGCAATGCATCGAAAAGAAATGTCCACAGCTCTAGTGCTCAGCTCTGTCAAGGACACAGTATTCGTCTCTTCAGTTATTACAGCCCAGGTTTAATTTTAAACATCGTCACTCTGGAGGACACGTTACAGAGAAGTGTTCCTTTTGTGTCTTTCACCTCCGACACAAATGTTTCAATTTTTGCTGTGAAATTCTTATTCTCTCTTCTCACTTCAACTTGTCTCTTCAGCGCATCGCTTCATGACAAACGGATGTCCCTATATGGCGAAATAGAGGCGTGGCAGTATTCTAATTGCAGAAAGCAGATATGCGTCAATTTAGATGGATTCTGATTCACAAACATACGCATGTTGGTGAGAACAAAATCAGCTGGTGCGCACGTGTCATGAATCCGGCGGTAATTTTGCGTACACGCTTATTTTCTGCAGAGAGTAAGAACATTTCACATATTAGTGAATGATGCCCTATGAGTGTAGGTTATAAGTGTATGAATAAAAAATTTATGACAGGGTCTGAAGTATCAGTACGACACGTCCAGTTCAAAGTGGGATTAGTCCAATTGCTATTCCAAAGGGACTATGCAAATGGTTGGGTTTAGGAGGAAACAAGTGTTCAAGGACCACAAAGATTTGCTGCCCCAAGATGATGACTAGCCAATCCGGGGACAGGACCAGGCGTCGACCTCAACCGTCCTGGGGACAGGACCAGGTGTCATCGCCCCAGTCCACGTGGGACTGGCAGCTGGGGAGAGCGTCAACATCAGCAGAGATGCAGGAACAGCAGCTGGCCCTGATTGGGCCAGGAGATGCTCCAGCAGCATTGTCTGTTCCTGTTGATTTCATCCAACCGTCCCTATGCCCCGACATTCAAATTTGACTCCTGGAATCCTCCACTGGAGCCGCTATCATGTTCACACACAGAAGCTTTCGCTCACTGGGTACATGCAGGGTGGCCGGTAGCATCGCTACTTCCGTCTAAATAAATACATTGAACTATCCTTTAACACTTGGCCCTGAGGTTAAGTATGCTGGGGAAGGCGGTCAATACATGTCAAAAGTGTTTCAATTTTAGGAGTATGTGCTAAGCAACTTCCCTAAAACATTTGCCCGTTATATTTACCACTTTATTCTATACAGTACTGTGACATTGTATTGTGAGGTAGTGTGAGTTACTCCATGAAAAACTGAACAATTTCAAATATTGGTAAAACAAACAACGATGGGATGCAGCAGCGAGATACTCACCCTGTAATAATCTGTGCTGTAAATGTCTCTGGACATGCCAAAATCTCCTATCTTCACCAGCATGCCATTCCCAACCAGGCAGTTCCTGGTTGCCAGATCACGGTGCACAAAGTGTTGAGATGCCAAGTAGATAATTCCAGCTGCAATCTGACTCGCTATGTGAAGCATTTGTGACAGACCCAGCTCTCCGTTGGTCTGTAGAGGTTGTCCATCCACCAGAATAATGGCGTCTGGCCCATGGGCTCTAAGGAGGAAGTTACACAGTCAGAATCATCAGTCAGTGTAATGTTTTTCGACATTTTTGTTTTAAAAGGCCATACTGCTGGTTTTGAATGTTGTGGCCCATTAAGTTTGAATTGGGTTTACTTTAAATTATGCTTACTATTTTAAAACACATATAACAGCTTACTCTCCTGTGGAACCAGCTACTACTCTGGGTTCTGGAGGCAGACACCATCTCTACATTTAAGGTTAGACTGGCCCCACTTTCGCCAAAGTGCTTGCTCATTGTGGGAACCGTTGGGTTTCTCTATAATTCTTAAGGACTTGACCTTCTATGTAAAGTAATGATCAAACTTTTTGGGATCGGTTTAATGTTTTTATTTAAATGTTTTCAGGGAAATTTGCTAAAATTCCTACACTTTTCAAAGACCTAATGAAAGCTAATTAAGAATTTAGAGGTCTGAGATAATCATTTAACTTTAACTCTTCTGCTAATGCTGACGTTTTCTATAGTACTACGGCTAATCGCCGATCTATAGTGACACATTCACATATATCACTCCCTACTCTCTGGTGCTCTAGTAACCCTGTGTTTTTCATCTGCGTTTCAGCAGACATCTCCGTTTGAGCTCACCCTCGTAGGGTAACAGGCTTATTTATTAGCTATGACTGCTCTCCCTCCCTCTTGCTCCACTGCTCTCATTAAAAGAAGAACATAAAAACAACTAGGGACGGGAATCGGCAGGGACCTCCCGATAGGATACTATCACGATACTTAGGTGGCGATACCATATGTATTGCGATTCTGTGTGTATTGCGATTCTGTAAGTATTGCGATTCGATATTTCCTGGGATTTCTTTTTTTTTTTTTTTAAATACTGGACCATGGAAAAATGTTGAATTATACCTTCAAATACAACACAGTCAAATTCACTTAGAGCTTTACAAGCTTTACTTCAAATATTAACATTAACTTAATGACTGCCGGGCAGCCAATGGAGAAAATAAAAATAAAAATGTTCCCTATTATTGTATAGCCCCTGTCAACTGCACACAAATTGACAGATTAAGAAATGTAAGCCACCACTACTTTTAAACAATAAATAAAAGGTAAATTAAATAGAATGGATAAAAGTTTACTTAAAGTATAAACTTTGAAATAAACAAAAAGTAGGCTATTGTTGTTTGCATGTAGGCGATACAAAGCTAGTGCTTGGGTATGCTTAGATTCTTGTGCAAAAACAAGAGCTGGTCAACATTGCTCCCCCCATATATCCCCCCCGTATAAACCAATAAATATGCTTTAAAAAAAACTTTAAAAAAAAATCGATTTGGGAGGCAGCATGGCTATTTAAAATCGTCATTCACAAGAATCACGATTTGTAACTGAATCGATTTTTCCCCCCATCCCTAAAAATAACCCCAGGTTTCTCTTCAGCACTGTAGCCACACTGACAGGGAGTCACACATCCCTGAATAGCAATATCTTTATGAAGTTCTTCAATGATAATTCCAACAATAAGATTAAAATCTAACATCTCCTGCCCTCAATTGATGCTAATATATCAAGCACAAAAATCGAGAATCCTACCAATTATTTATACAGCTTCTCTCTGATCACGGGCGGCGTGATCAGAGAGAAGCTGTGGCTGAGGGGTAGAGTGGTCGTCCTCCAACCTCAAGGTCGGCGGTTCGATCCCCAGTCTGAACCATCTGAATGGCGAATCCAACCTCCGGAGGAAGGGGAGGTTGGATATTGGTTATTGGTTGGATATCGGTCAGTTGGGGTTTAGAGCTCAATACTAATGGCATTCAAAAAGCTTTAGATCAAGGGTTTGTCTCTGTCCCCATCCTGTTCTTAGTGCAGCATTCAACAATATTGATCATCATATTTTATTACAGAATCTAGAACAGTTAATTGGCATTCAAGGCAATATTTAACCCTAGTTTAAATTCAATTTTTCAAATTGATTACTGATGAGTAATCAGTGCGCACCAAAGTTAACCACGGTGCTCCTCAGGGTTCTGTGCTCGACCCAATTTTATTCAATTATATATGCTTCTACAAGGAAACATTATCAGGACACATTGTAAATTCCCACTGCTATGCAGACGACACCCAGTTATACCTATTAATAAAACCAGAACAGTGTAATGAATTAAGTAAACTTCAAGCATGTCTCAAGGACATAAAAACCTGAATGACCCACACTTTTCTCTTATTAAACTCAGATAAAACTGAGGTTCTAATACTTGGCCCTAATCAACTTAGATATTAATTATCTAATGATATAGCTGCACTGCAGGACATTGCCCTTGCTTCCAATGAAACTCCCTCCCAGGGGAGGGATCGTTGATCTGATTTGTCCTTTGATTCTCACTTAAAACATATTTCTAGGACTGGATTCTTTCACTTAGGTAACATAAGACAAGAAAATAAGACATTTCCTCCCTCAAAAAGATGCAGAAAAACGACTTTGTTACATACAGACTTGATTATTGTAATTCCTTATTAGCAGGCCCCAGCAGTAAGTCGTTAAAGACTCTGCAGCTTGTCCAAAATGCTGCAGCACGTTACCTGACAAGAACTACGAAAAGAGATGACATTTCTCCTGCATTAGCTTCACTACACTGTCTTCCGGTTAAATTTAGAATATAATTAAAAAATTCTACTCTTTACCTACAAGGCCCTTAATAATAGGAGACCATCATACCTTAAAGAGCTCATATCACATATCACCCCACTAGGTGCGCTGCACTTCAAGAATTCAGGCTTACTCATTCTCCATAAAGTCTCTAAAAGTACGGGGTTAGGGTTAGAGTAGGAGACAGAGCTTTAAGCTACAGTATCAAGCTCGTCTTCTATGGAATCATCTCCCAATCATTGCAGTTCGGGAGGCAGATACCATCTGTACGTTTAAGAATAAGCTTACTTTATGGTACAGTAGGTAGTTGTAGTTAGAGTTGACTCAGGTTTGTCTTGGACCAACTCTTAGTTATACTGCTATAGGTCTAGAATGTCGGGAGACAAATGACACACATAGCTTCTTTTTCCTCTTCTCCCTCATTATCACATTAATGTTGAATCAAGACACTTTACTGACTTGATTTTTCCCCTGGAGTCCTTGTGCCTTATCGTTTGCGGAGTTGCGGCCACATCATGGATTACGACGGTGGATCGCGAATGAGTGATCATATTGGTGGATTGTGTTGGCGGCTGGTGATCATACTGGCGGATTCTGTATCTTGTTGGCAGCTGATGGTGAATCAGGATTGTGGATCCCGATAGAGTCAGTGGATCATGAAGATGGATTGTGGATTATGGTGGCATTTGATTCTGGTAGTGGATTCTGAGGATGGTGGAAGCTGACCGTGGACTATTATTTCTGATTATTATTAAGACTGCCTAATAAACAATACACCTACTCATATACTCTACCATTACTGACAATAATTCATTATCAAAATGGTTAATCTTATCAATGCTGCTAAAACCCTTATTTTGATGATGTTCTTTTTTACACTTGACATCTATTGCACATCTGTCCTTCCAGGGACAGGGATCCCTCACATGTGGCTCTCTCTGAGGTTTCTACATTATTTTTTGTAGGTTTTCCTTACTCTTGTTGAGGGTTAAGGGCAGAGGATTTCACACCTTGTTAAAGCCCTATGAGACAAATTATTAATTTTGAATATGGATTATATACATAAATAAAATTGTATTGATTGATGGAAAATAATGCTTTATTTTTTTAATGCTTAGCAATTTTATTGGTACCTTGATTGTTTTTTATATGAAACGGTGGTTGTATTATGTAAACAAACATTGAAGGGTCTTTATTTTATGATCAGGTCTGATAATAGTTTTAAAAGTATTTGAAAGTAAAAAAATAAACAATATTTATAATACTTTAGAGCAGGGTTATGGAGAGGACATTTTTGTCCACAAACATGCTGAGGGGGATTTTATTTGTGAAATACCACACAGAAAAATTATAAAACAAAAACTGATGTAATTGCTAATCAGTGATAATTGTCAGACTGTGTTGACACTGGACAAGAAATTCTATCATGTAGTATAAAGAAAAAATGACGTGATTGATGACGTAACTGTTGATCATCTGTCCATCATTGTATAAAGCCCGCCCTGACAATTTGATTGGTCCGAACAGCTTCTGTTCGGAGATAATTTCTCGCCAACGGAGCAACTTTAGACCAAACGTCCCGACCAAAACATTTTGTGGGCGGGGCTAAGTTCGTCTGGCACCCAGGCTAGTAATGTGTTGTGTTGTGAAATTGATGAAGATGTTTTCTTACTTTGAAATTGAATTGAATTGAAATGTTCAAAGAGAGATACTCTTGTGTAAGTCTTCTGTGAAAGAACAGAGCAAATGCTAGTTTACATTGGATATTTTTGCCTTCATCTGTTGGGCATACTGAGAAAAGACTTTTCCGTCAACATTCCACTACAAATCTGCTCCCCTCCTCCTCCACCAACTGTTGTTGCTCTGGTTGTCTGCTGAACTCACCTGAGAAACTTATTGAGATCTCCATGCTTCATGTACTCAAAGACCATGATGAGTGGGTCTCCGTCCACACACACTCCATAGAACTTTACAATGTGGTCATGCTGGAGGTTCGTCAGCAACTCAGCCTCACGCTGAAAATCTTTCCTAGCTGCAAGAGTTGGATCCTTCAGAGTCTGGAGAGAGATAAAGGGAGAAAGAAAGATAACATAAGCAATTCATGACTGAATCAAGGGTTGGTATCCATCATGTCCTTCCTGTATCGATACTACAGTGGTACTCCTGCTGTAGCCGTGGAAACATCCCCTTGTGCTTAAAAGCATAGTCTGCATTTATAATGTTTCTGTAGATTATTTTTTCTCTTTAACAAAGACCTATAGATCAGACCTAGATTGGACTACTGTAGAAAAAAACATGGCGGCCTCCGTATAGAGGACCTTCTCCTGATATAAATATAAAGTTTTTGAATATAAAGAGTCCATTTTAGGGTAAAGAAAACAATTGGTACAATTTAGATGATTACACCCTAGTGAAAACACTTGGATTATTATATATTTAATTTCTGTAGATTCCAATTTGTTAATTCTAAAATTACTCCACTTGGTTCTGTACTGTTCTCTTTAAACATGCGTTCTTTTACATCATAAATAAATGTCTTTTAGACTGGATGGCCTATGATTTTTAACTCCTAATTTCAGACAATAATTAGGGCCCGAGCACCGAATGGTGAGAGGCCCTATTGAAATTGTAAGGATTTTTCTTATTATTATTATTATTTCCCTTTTTGGTCTTTTTAAGGGCCTAGACATGCTCAAATTCCGACCAAAGTTTGCAGGAAGTACGAAGCCCAAAAAAGTAATTGTATTCTGGAGTAATTTGAAATGGGCGTGGCAAAATGGCTCAACAGCGCCACCTACAGAAAGCCCCCTCAGTTGGCTTTCACCGATCCTACCGGAAATGAAGGAGGTGGTGTATCATGACCAGATGCACAAAAAAGTCTCTCAGTGCATTATAAAAAACGCAACAGGATGGCCGCCATTTTGGATTTAGTGGCCATTTTGGCCATATTCCACATTTTTCGCCATGACACACGAAATTGCTGTAACTTCCGTGTTCATGGTTCCATCTCACTCAAACTACATGTGTGTGTTAACATCCCCCCCCCGAAGATATTCATATGGTTTTAAGAAATGGGCGTGGCAAAAAAACTGACTAGCGCCCCCTGAAGGGCAGCCCCGGCACTACGATTGACCGACATGTACAAAAATCAATTATGGCATGTGTCTTTTCATAACAAACAAATAAGTCTCTTGGATCAATGTTAGATCAAACAGGAAGTCCGCCATTTTGAATTTAGTGGCCATTTTGACCATATTCCCCATTTTTACTTTGATGTACTTGTCCCAGGGCTTTCATCAGTTCATCTTTAAATTCAGATGAGTGTCATCACAACAAGAGGGAGATAAAATCTGATTTAGGGATTGTTTTTTCGTCATACCGTGTGACTGTGGCGTGGCGTCAAAGTTCATCAACTCGCCGTGAAACACGAAAAATGTTGTTACTTCAGTGTTCATGGTTCTATCTCACTCAAACTACATGTGTGTATCAACAGCCCCCCCCCCGAAGATATATATGGTTTTAAAGCCGTGTGACCGTGGCGTCGAAGTTTGATTAAACGCCATCAAAACACATGATTCTGTATCTCGGACATATATTGTCCAATCGAGTCCAAACTAGACATGTAAGACAAGAGTCCCGGCCTGAAGACATCTACACAGAAATCATGACTTTAAATCACAGCGCCCCCTGGTGGCTACAGGAACTGAAGCGTTTATTGTCCAATTGAGTCCAAACTAGACATGTAAGACTAGGGTCCCGACCTAATGACATCTACACAGAAATTATGACTTGAAATCACAGCGCCCCCTGGTGGCTACAGGAAGTGAAGCGTTTATTGTCCAATTGAGTCCAAACTAGACATGTAAGACTAGAGTCCCAGCCTGATAACATCTACACAGAAATCATGACTTTAAATCACAGCGCCCCCTGGTGGCTACAGGAAGTGAAGCTTTTATCGTTGCCAGAGAGAGGAAAACGCATCCAACGCGGAGACGTACGCTTGGTCATCGACCGGTCTCTCCCCCGACTGCAACAGGCTTCAACGTGCAGGTGCTCGGGCCCGCAAGTGCTACAACGTAGCCCTAGTTGAAGTTATTATTTACTTGGCCCTTAACACCTCAGAGAAACATTATCTGACAAGATAGTTACCTTGGATAGTATTAGCTTTTTGCCCCAGCTTTACTGTGAGAAACCTTGGAGTTATGAATGTAATTCTACACTCACAGCTAAGCTACCATGGCTGAGCTGTGCCACTGGGACAGGGATATCATGATTCCATTAAGCAGTTATGGCTTATTAAGCAAAATGCCATTTAGGTGGGTCTTTTGTCAATTTTGTATCCACATATACTCAACAACATGGCGCATGATCCAAGATCACAATATTAGCATTGTAGCAGTTATGAATTTTGGACCACAATTCTCAGGAAATCAAACAGTAATATATTCCAGAGTATGACTTGAATATGTGAGAGTAACAAGAGTAGGCATGTGGTTTCAATTCTCTCCATATATCTAACAGCCGTAATTCTTTACAAAAATTATTTATTAATGTTCTACAGCTGTTATGGGATAGATCTAGTCCTGTGGATCTATCCATACTGGGGTTTAATGTACAATTAGGCCCAATCCCATTTAACCCCTTGGCCCTACCCCTTTGTTTTGAGCGTTCACGTATAGGGGTAGGGTGTCCCAATACCTGCTGTTGGGAAAGAGGGGTATGGCTCTATACCCCTCCAAACGGAGATTTTTCAGACCCTCACTTCAAACGGAAGTCCCTTGGTATTATGTATTGGCCCACAAGTTTTGAAAGAGTAAGAAACAGGTGTTCAAAAAAGTTAGGATCCTCTATGTTGGGACGATACAAGTCTAATGAATTAACATTTTCTGATAATAGAGTACCTTGGACTATTAAATATCATCCCATTCTATCTGTAATTACATTCTTCACTTGAAGTGGGACTGTTTTGTAAACAAGAATAATTACTCCTCTATCCTGGGATGAAAATGATGCTGTGAATACACTACCCTGCCACCTCCTCCTAATCTGTTTGTTGTCCTCCTCTTAAAGATGAGTTTCTTGTTAAAATACTATTTGAGAGTTCATATCCTTTATTTTATTCATAACTTGTTCAACTCTTCTTAACTTTTGCAGACCCCTGCAGTTCCAAGAAACAAAATTAAGATTTACTCCTTGAGATATGTTCAACAAAGAGTATTAGATTACCTTGCAATATAGAAATAACCTACTGAACCTCAAATCTTGATGAAAACTCTGTTCTCTTCGCTATTTTCTTTACTTTTCCAGCCTTCGACATTACAATATCCACATCAACACTGTGTTGGGAACATTTTGTTGCAAATTAGAGTATTTTTAGTAGGGATTGTATTAGCTAAAGCAGAGCTCTGTGAGACACGTCTTCTTACGTGGCCACCATAATTGGAAGTCCCCTTTTGGCTTTTAAAAGCTAATGTACTTACATGATTCTTGCTGTTCTGGGTTTGTAACCTCATGGTTGAATGCAGTTATTGTAAGTCGTCTCGGGTAAAAGTGTCAGCTAAATGATATATAATGTAATGTAAAATGCAAGGACACACACATCAGTGTTAATTTTGGCAGCTATTTTTGATTTAGTCTTAGTCTTTTGACGAAAATGCATATTAGTTTTAGTCTAGTTTTAGTCATTTTTATCCTTCTTAGTTTTAGTCTAGTTTTAGTCGACGAAAACAAATTACATTTTAGTCTAGTTTTAGTCGACGAAAAAAAATTACATTTTAGTCTAGTTTTAGTCGAAGAAAACGAATTACATTTTAGTCTAGTTTTAGTCACATTTTATAGCCACATTAAACTCCTTATCTTCCCTTCTCAGGTCCAGGGACCCCCTGTGTTGTGTCTACAACTGCGTACTAGTCTAGCTTTCAGTACTTAGGTTGTCCATTAGATGTCCCTCCTATAGGTCTATAGCAGGGGTCGGCAACCTTTACTATCAAAAGAGCCATTTTGCCCCCTCTTCCCCCAAATAAAATGTGTCTGGAGCCGCAAAACATATTTGATAACAAAGCTGATAAAATTTTATATAAAGTTATACTATACTAATCTGTAGATTATTGCATTTATGAAATTATAGAACAACAATAAAGAAAACTGTTACAACAAAGGTAAACACCAAATGCTTATGAAGAGAAGATAAAATACACAGGCAAGTGTAGGCCTACTTTGAAATAAATTAAACGCAGAACTATGTAGGGTTATTTGAGTCATCCCCATATTTGTGGGAAATGTATGAAATAAGAAGTACCCTATTTTGAAATAAATAAAAACATATAGCTGCAGCCTATATATTTTAGTTGGAGTTGGCGAAAAGTGAAAACAAAAAGTGAAAGCAGATCAGACCGGAGGAGGAAACTGAAGCTCGGTAGAAACCAACTGCAGCCTCTGCTCTGATCCAGAAGCTGCGGCGCTGATCTCTGATCAGCTGAGACCAGAGAAACTCTGTGTTTTCACTGTTTCCATAGTTAAGAAGCAGCCGGTGAGTCAGGGAGCGGCCTGCTTCATGTGAACGAGCTCTGATCTCACTGTCTCTCTGAGCGAGTGCGCGGGGGCGGAGCAGCGGGACCGGAGCACACACACACACACGCACACACAGACAGACACACACACTCGCCGCTCCGGGTACTTCATGACGGCCTGAAACGAGAAATGTTTTTAAAAATTGTTGTGACTTAGTCAACCCCCAACATTTTCGTTTCGTCTCGTCTCGTTAACGAAAATTAAAATAGATTTCGTCATAGTTTTTATTTTCAAAGATCCATTTCGTTACGTCTTCGTCTCGTCTTAGTCATGGGAAAAGGGGCGTTAACGAATATTTTTCGTTATCGTTATCGTCAACGAAATTAACACTGACACACATACACATCGTCTGTCTCTTACCTTTATAGCTACCAGCATCTTATCCTTGGTAAGACTCAAGTTGTAACAATCAGCCAGGAAGACTTTGCCGAAGGCTCCCTCTCCCAGCTCTCTTTTCAAGATAATGTCCCGTCGTTTAATATGCTGAACGTCTGCAAGAAAGAGAGAGTTTGGGTAGACTGCCATTACAATCTTTGTTTAATGCTACCACAACATAATAACAATAAAAATTTCTATTACGCCTTCACACTACTTATGATCCCTCAAACTGTCTGGTGGTCGGTGTGTTGTGTTTGTTTCTCATTTTGTTTAAAGCTCCATTCAGCCAAGTTACAAATCTTGTCAAAAGTTAGAACTAGAACTAACTTCAACATAATAATTTAATATGTTAAGAAAAATCTGTTTAATTACAAACTACAATATATTCTGTACCAAAAAACATTGAAAAACATACTGCCATTTTTTTTAGATTTTGTGGATACAAATACAACAAATTGTAAAAAGGTATGTCTTAGTTTAACCCCTTCTGGCTTAAAGTGGAAGTGTTTTATTCTGATGCACAGTCCCTTTAACCATAATGACATAATGACATTTTTTTGCCTGGTCAATTATTTTGCAATTTGCAGCATCTGGGCTATTTATAGGAGACTGATTTACACCACCCTAAAGCATCGCTAAATAGTGAGCTAGTGTAGGCTACACTTAACAAAAAAATATGCAACCAATACGTCCCATCAACTGCCCCCCAAAACACATGACACACACAACACGCTAAAAGCTATCATCTCTGATTCAGCAGTTTGTGCCTGTCTGGCTGTGAAGACTGATCATGCAACATAAGTGCATGGGCAGGGTACACGCTGGCAGGCAGGTCAGTTAGTGACCGACTAACCTCAGGAGGAATTAAATGAGACAGAATGATGAGGGTGTGTATGACACCCACCCTCTATATGAATCCAACCCCATATGTTAATTTGACTTTACTTTCCACACATAAAACTGTAACTTGAATTCTATCAAGAAATTTCACATTGATTCAATAAGCTTAAGCTTGTGACGTGAAAACACAAGATGATAAGTGTGTTGCCTGTTAAATACTTCATATGCAATGTAATATGCTTTTTGCTCAATTTTTTCACCAGTGTGACTAGTATGTTTCGCCTTGCTTGAAGTGAGCGCCCATTTGGGTTAACAGTACAGGTGGTAACATGCAGCTGAACTGAATGATTAACAAGTACAATTACTTTTGTTAGTAGTTCGTTAATAAACTAAAACTGTTCCAAATATTGGGATGTTTACAGACCCACTTAACATGTTTGCACAGGATTACTGCTAAGTTTTATATGAGGAAGGAATTACTGTCATTACAACTGTGCAAGGATTTCTTTGAGCGAGTTACTTTAACAAAAGCCAGCTGCAAAATTTGATGCCTCACTAAAGAAAAGTTCAAGACATCACATCAGGGATTTAGTGTGGTATTCGTCTAGGCATAGATACATAAATAAAATTTCTAATAAGTCTTGTTAGGAAAAATTTTCTCCCCTTTTGTTTTGACAAAAGGCCCAATGTTAATGGAAGCATGTACTTAGTGTGAATGCTTAGGTAGATGGATCTGCAAATACTGCTTCCACACACCCAAGGACACCAGAATTTTAACAGCTTTCATATATGTATCATTATGAGACATAGAATTTAAGAGGCTTATGAAGCCCCCTGGTGACATTGGTGCAGAACCTTTGTAGGGATGAATTTGTATCCATAGGATTTCAGTATTCTCTGAGGTTTATCCTCTGAAATTAAAAGGTTATTAAGAAAGGGGCATAATAGAAGGTGAAGGATAAGGTTTGATTTAGTCCATAACTCTGGTAAAGCCGCCAATCAAACTCCAAGGTTCATACCGCCACCTACTATCGTTGTTCTCTCAATTTACAGGCGTTACATGCTAAAACCTCACTTTGCTCTGCTTCACTTGATTAGAATGCAACGTGGCAAAGCTAACAATCAGATGTTGTACATGATGTCATAAGAATTATTTACTCTGAAAGTTTAAAACTTAGTCTTTGCGTAAATGAAAGATTTCCTTTCAGAGTGCCATAAAACATGTGCGTTGTTCGGTCCAGGGAGAGTGGTACAGAACAATTACATGTTGTGCAATTACTCAAACAAACAAAGAAAAAGGAGATTATGTATAAATTCATGTAACAAACTCCTATTATATTTATATTATCGGAATGTGTATATGGATACAGAAATGTATTAAATTTCTAACTTTTAAAATTACTTTCTTGTTACAAGCATGTCTCTATAATCCTTGTCATCAAACAAATGATTTGGGTAAATATTAGGTGTGTGCATGGGGATGTTCACAAATACCGATGGTGACAGTGGAAATTAGACACCAGGGGAAAAAGAATAGAACAAAGGTCGCGGTTAGCTCCCACCTGACGCACCCCCTAATCCTGGGAACTGATTGGCCGGGGTTTCATTCTGTAGTGGGGCAATGTGTGGGGGTGTGCTCACGACAGACAGGGACATATGACGTGATCGCTGCGCTCAGAGGTGATGCGAGGTTGTCCGACACTGCAGACAGGGGGGAGGAACCAGCAGTGATTCCACAGGAGGCACCGCTGGTTCCTGAATTTCACTCCATGGAAGATTTTCCACTCGAACAGTCTCGTGATGACATTCTACGCTCAGCCTTTGATCAGGTGATACAAATTGATGGTCACATGGTGCGCCCTGACGCTGCGCAGACGTTCCCATATTTTTCATTGATCAGGGACAGGCTGTACCGAGTGAGTCGTGACGCTCAGATAGGAGGAGAAACCACCCAGTTGCTGGTGCCTAAAAGCCGTGGCTCATTTTAACCCAATGGCTGGTCACCTGGGGTATGATAAAACACTAAGCCGGATAAAGACCCGATTCTATTGGCTTAGAATGGAGGTGCGCAGCTGGTGCGCGTCTTGCTGTGAATGTCAACTGGTGAACCAACCAGCCATTCCTAGAGCGCCATTGCGCCCGCTACCATTAATGGAGGTTCCATTTGAGCGCATTGGTATGGACCTCATCGGGCCATTTCATCCGACTGTACGTGGGTATTGTTTTGTGTTGGTCCTGGTGGATTACGCAATGCGATATCCAGAGGCAGTGCCGCTGCGCACCATCTCTGCAAAGAGTGTTGCGCAGGCACTGTTTCAGGTCATCTCCCGAGTCGGGATCCCAAAAGAGATCCTGACTGACCAAGGCACCTTGTTTATGTCACAAACACTTAGGGAACTCTACGGATTACTGGGAGTCAAATCTATTCGGACCAGCGTGTACCACCCACAGACTGATGGGCTGGTCGAGAGCCTGAATAAGACTTGTTCGGGGCTCCGGCCACTTTTCAACACCTCATGGACGGGGTACTGCATCCGCACGCTGCATATGCCGCCGCCTACCTGGATGATGTCATCATTCGCAGTGACACCTGGGCGGAGCACATGCAGCGGGTGCCAACGGTGCTGGAGTCTCTGAGGCAGGCCGGACTCACGGCCAACCCGAAGAAATGTGCAGTTGGATGGAGGGAGGTTCGGTGTCTGGGGTACCACTTGGGCGGCGGGCAGGTGCGCCCTCAGGTGGATAAAATGGCAGCTATCGCAGCCTGCCCGCGGCCCAAGTCCAAAAAAGAGGTGAGACGGTTCTTGGGTCTGGCGGGGTACTACAGGCGGTTCATCCCCGCGTTCGCTGACCTGACCAGCCCACTGACCGTTCTGACCCGAAAAGGTACCTCAGATCCGGTCCAGTGGTCGGAGCGGTGCCAGCAGGCATTCGAGAGGGTAAAACAGGTCCTCTTTTCTCTGCCCTTTCATTTGCAGACTGACGCGTCGAACAGGGGGCTGGGGGCTGTTTTGTCTCAGCAGGTGAGGGGCGTGGACCGCCCGGTGCTGTACATCAGCCGTAAACTGTCAGAGAGAGAGGCCAGGTACAGCACAATAGAAAAAGAGTGCCTGGCAATCCGGTGGGCGGTCTTCACCCTTCGATATTACCTTCTGGGATGCTCTTTCACCATCTGTTCGGATCATGCTCCGCTCCAGTGGCTCCACCGCATGAAAGATGCCAACGCGCGGATCACTCGTTGGTATTTGGCCTTACAACCCTTCAAATTCAAGGTGATCCATAGGCCGGGGGCGCAGATGGTTGTGGCCGACTTCCTCTCTCTTTCAGAGGGGGGGAGTAGGTTTGTGCACAGGTGTTTCAGATCCACTAATGACTCTCTCCCCTTATGCGCTGGGGCGCAGGACAAGCATCACAGGAGCCAGTCCACGCCCGGACGAGGAACGCTCGGCTGCAAAGCTTATTGTGAGATTTGTTTGTGTAAAGTGTCTGGAGAAATAAAGAAGCTACTGAGACACTTACCTGTGGTCCCCCTGATTCCTGACTAAGAACCCCGGTGACAGAGAGATCTTGTTACATAATGGATAGCTAAAAATCTGGGCGCAAATCATCTTTGTGTTAATCCAATCTCATCGCCTGGACTTTATTTTGGGGACTAAACATTAAGATTCCAATAAACTAGGCCAAATTTGGAAAACTGGCATAATATGTCTCCTTTAAGATACCACATTGACAAAGCAATACAGTGTTTTGTGATGTCACCATGACGTTTAACTTTGAATGGATTGAAAAATTTCCAGACGAAGAACTGACTGACATTTCAGCAGAGAATGAAACTTGATAATCACCTTTAAAAATCAATACAAAAATCCATGTGTACTCACAGGTGGTGGGTTTATTACAGTTGTGTCCATGTCTGAAATACTGTGGGTTCTCTATAACAGGGATTCTGTTCATTCCAATCACCACAGAATCTGGCCCTCCATCCAGCGTACAAGGGCTGATAATCCCATGATTCACATGATGAAGTGGGCTGGCAGAATCTTCCTCACCATTTATCACTGCTACTGGTCCTAGGAAGACAGTGGGAATTAGTACAGGCTGGTTGAATATCGAATTACTGTCAGAGGGACTCACTGTATATCTGCAGATGAAACAAAAATAACCCTAACCCCCCCCCCCCCATCACAGCCTACTCTGTCCTAACTCCTATCCATTAAAAAAGGCAATGAAAAGCCCCAAAAGTACATAAAACAAAATGCATTGACACAGACAGCTATCTTAGATGTCACACAGGTGACCCATCTTACTGACCACCAGTTATCATGGTGTAATTTTGCAGATGACCATATAATGGGTTGAGGACCATATGCTTGCCAGTGGAGGTGTGCAGGAGAGGGTTTGCAGGTCATTCCCTAAACAAGGCCCAATGGGCATCACAAGATGAGGGCCATGAACAGCATGGAGGCAGTTGACAGAGCATCAAGATGGCTTTGTTTGAAGAGACCTCATGAGTGGAGGCAACAGAATGCCACTTGCTCAACCTCAGTTGGGTCACCCAGATGAGGGTCTGTTGTATGACCCAAAACGCCCGAAAGTCCATTGCAAAAATGAGAATCGATTGTAAAAAGATAAAAAGATATTCTGTTCAGTCCAATTTATGAGCCAAATCATAACATATTAAGGTTGAGACCTTAAGTTTGTAAAGAAAAGAAGAAGATGTGTCAATGACTGAGTGCATGTCTGTGTAAGTCCGTGTGTGAGAGGCATAATCCACAAATCTGATGGGAAGGAATAACATCAGAAAACAAAAAGCATACCATGATTTATGTATTTTTACATTTTTGAAAAATGCAAAGATATGTTATAATGCCACTGACTTGACTGACTAATCAGTAATTTTACACAACATTGTAGGTGCTGACAAAAGCTTTGTGCTGACGAATAGCCGTGTTTTGACACGGCTATGCTAATTGCTGAAATTTCAGCAATTGGTTTTGTGTCTTCTTGGATGAGCTTGCACACCTGAATTTTGGCTGTTAATGATCATCAGGGTTAATTCAGCGTTTCCGCTGGTAACACTTCTGCGTTTCGATCAAACAAATCAATCATTTAATCTAGGGGTGGTGTACCTCTGTTCTTTAAGTGCTATTTTAATTTTTATATCATGTTTCCAGTGCAATACTAATGATTTGTTATTATTAACATTTATCACCAGGGCTCCAGACTAATTTGTTAAATTGGTTGCGCTTGTGTGCCTAACTTTTTCATTAAGGTACACCAGCTTATAATTGACATGCTTCCAAAATGTTTCGCTCTGCCTTTTGGCATTGCAATAATACACCTATTTAACCTTTTCTTGACCGTAAATTCTTTACAAGGGCAGTGTATCGCCACTGATTTCCCATATCGATTCGATTCCAATTGACAAGTTCTCGATTCGATTCAGTATAGATTCAGTCAAGGATATTTCATTGTACAATAACAATTTGGCTTGGATATGTGTTACTGTGCAAGGTAACCTCTATCTGTTGCATTATTAAAACCATTAAGGTAGGCCAGTTTATTTTAATTATTAATTATTATTATAAATTATTTTAATAATGATATTATTGACATAATTTTTAGAGCATTTTATTATACTAATATAATGATAATATCATAGCATATTCCTGCAAGTACAACCTTGAGCAAAGAGCAATTAACTTTTTTTCCAAAGATTATTCAGTTTAAAATTTAATTAGAGCTTAAGATGTTAAAATATCCTTGTGACTTCTGACTCCAACAGTGGTTCCATTATGCCAGACATGTCAAACTCAAGGCCTGCGTGCCACTTCTGGCCCATTGTACAATTATATCAGGCCCGCGATAAAAAATCATATGTCTATCTTAATTGGCCCACTGGTAAATAGTGTGAAAAAAAAGCTCCATAGGCCGAGCCACGGTGCGCAATGCCCGGCTAGACACACACAGAGCGAGCGAACGCTCCCCTCCACTTACAGTCCGAGTATTTGATGATATTAAATAATTTTTCCAGCGTTCCAGAGATCCCAGTGCCTGGCCCAGCAAGTTCATCGTGTCTCTCAGGCTTATCCCTCTCTCTTTTTCCTTGTGTCTTTCTCTCTCCATCTCGCTCCGGCCAGAGAGCCAGACGGCATGCAAGGGCTCCACTAGCTGAGCCACAGTGCACAATGTCCGGCTAGACGCACACAGATAATATTCAGTATAATATCTCTTAATAGATGATTGACATGAGAAGATTCATATTAAATGACGTTTCCCCAATTTTATGTGAACAGCTCAGTAAATACAAAATGAAGACTCTGAAATGTTCTAAATTTACTGTGTATTATATAGTTAATATAATCAAACATGTTGATATATATAATGTCGAAATTTTACCCACAAGCCCGACATTTGTATTCAACTCGAAACGGCGTAATTTACACTATGTTTTTAGCCTAAATTTCCGCTGATATCTTTCTACGAGGTGCATAGAAGGACTATTGGACACACATTTGCGTGGCTATGTCCGCTAGCTTATTATATACACAAGTTCTACTTCTTTTAGCTGTTGAGTCTATGTACGAATGTACCCATAGAATTGGATGTGTCATGCACTTCCTCTTAATCTCCAAAGGAGAGATACAGTAAAGGCTCACAAAGAAAGAGAGATGGAAAGCGAGACAGACACAAGCAGCCAGACACATAGATATCTTGTAGTCCTCTCTGGACATTAAAATAATATTTGATATAAAAGCAGATTACAGTGGGAGAAAGATAACAATAGTCTTCTTAGGAGAAAACACACATCATTTCCTCTTCCAGCAGAGGAACAGAGTGTATGAAGGGGAGGATATATGGAGACTTAATGAAATCATCAGTCTTATTCAGTCTTATCCATCTTCTTTCAAAAGCATCCAGTGTGAGTGGCTGAGACCCTGTGAGTGTGTGTTATCTCTTTGGGGAGTGGTGTACCAAGGTGGTCTTGTAAGACACATATTTTGTTATTGTTCTGTGGACCATTTGATAGTTGTGTTACTGACAGGAGCATTTCATAGACTAGACCTATGTGTGACAGTACTGCAGAATTAGGAGGATTGCTATTATATTGGAGAGCATACTTTTCTGCAAAGGAAACAGACCTACCTGTGCCCAAAGCAAACAAATATAAATAATAGTGAAATACTGCCCCATTGTCTTCATTACAGATCACTGTTGGTCAAAACTGCATCACTGACTGGTTCTTTAAGTAAGCAATACACCAAGAAACTGACCACACATATTTTAAGGATAATATGCCTCTTTGCTCAGATGGGAAATTGCATTTGCTAATAACAAAACTTGGATGCTGGACAGATTTTCATCGGTTGTGAAATAGGGCCCATTGAGTACATGTGCAACATTATCATTTGAAGTCTTGAAACCATATCCAACCAATAAGCATAACATTTTAACAATTAATAATCTGTAAAAATTCTGAGAATCTTGAGAACTACACATTTACTATATAATACTTGTGCCACAAATAGGCAATAGAAAGTTGGAAAGATGTGTTACCAGCAACATCATTTTTAGGTGGAAAAATATTGCAGCAACAACATCTGAAGATCAGAAAAGCACAGTTGTACAACTTGAAATAAATTACACCCAGGTGTAATCTCAGCACGCACTCTACCTGTTCTCCTCAATTTGCTTGTCTGCTGCTACATTCTACATTTCAGCAGAATCCAGTCTTAGCGTTTTTTTTCTGGAAATTCTGCTTCCTGAGACTTCTGCTTTCATGTTTGGTAAACCCATTAAAAAGGTTCTTGAGATCCTGAAACCTTGTTCTCGACCATGTTCACATTTTTTAACCTTAAATCTTTGAGTTTTACCAGGCTTGATATATACCGTAAGGAGTTACATCCTCAGTTTTAATTCAAAAGTTACATTTTCACATTTGTAATGTACAAAATAATGCACTGCTCTATGTTTCTATTTTTTAACATTTAACATTTTATTACTTCTGATAACTTCAAATAAAAAAATCCCAATAGCAATTGGCAAACTACAGAGCCCCCCAGGGGACAGGGGAAAAAAAATGATGGGTGAAAAAAAACATAAAAAAACTGACTTTTGCGAGATCCCGAGAAAGTTTTGCGAGATCTCGAGATACTTTTGCGAGATCCCGAGATACTTTTGCGAGATCCCGAGATACGGGTTGTGGGCGGGTGCCACAGAGCGGGGAAGCCGAGGCTGAGCGGCTGCGGTGACAGCCGCCTTACACACAATTATCTGTCATGGGAGACTGTGTGTGTGTGTGTGTGTGTGTGTGTGGGGGGGGGGGGGGGGGGGTTGTGTGCGTGTGTGTGTATGCTTGTCTCTGTTCCTCTTCACTAAAACTGATAATCACATGTATTTTTTAGTTATTATCCGATGATGACCGATCATGACTTCGGATCAGTGCTGGTGTTTATTGTTAAAGTGTAAAGTGAGCGCGGAACAGAGGGAAGTGAGGCGGAAGCAGACTCCGACACACACAGGACGACCGGACTTTTAATGAGCGTCTGTTCTGATCCTGGAGCAGCGCTGGTTATAATTATTCAGCGGCAGCACATCGCTAAGACAATGAACGGAGCAGAAAACATGGATCGATCCTGTTATGTCTCTGTATCGATGCACAGTCACCCACTTCCGCGAGTAAGGCGGCTGTCCCCGCAGCCGCTCAGCCTCGGCTTCCCTGCTCTGTGGCACCCGCCCACAACCCGTATCTCGGGATCTCGCAAAAGTATCTCAGGATCTCGCAAAAGTATCTCGAGATCTCGCAAAACTTTCTCGGGATCTCGCAAAAGTTTTGCGAGATCTCGCAAAAGTCCGTTTTTTTTTTTTTTTTCCACCCATCATTTTTTTTCCCCCTGTCCCCTGGGGGGCTCCGTAGCAGACACAAAACAAAAAGCAGCAAATGTTACTTTCATATAAGGCTAGACCTAGTGGTATGAGAGTGTGAATGTGCAGCAACTTAATAAAGTACTGTCTTGTAGAAAAGAAGATAAACATAGTAAATCAATATTCATCAGCCTTAGAGACTAATCTACTCTAATTGAAATAGCTCAGATAGGGCTTTACATCCACAAAGGTAAGGATTAACAAGTCAATGGGGAAATAATGGGAAAAATGGGGCCCTAAAAGTCTACATTTGGAGCCTCTGGTACATTCTAATGCTACTCTTCCTTCATATTCACTGCGCTCGAGTATGGCTTACTGAGTGTTGTATCTGATTGTTGATGGAGAATTATTTAAAATGAAAACAGGAATTTGATAATCGAGAATAAACATCCACTTAGTTTCACACAAAGCAGGAAAAAAAATAGTCAGTGACAAAATGAATCAAATATAAACCATGGATAAAATATATGATGTGGCCAAACATATTGATAACTAATATCTTAATGCAGGAAAATCCATTGGGTAACATTTACTTTATAAAACAGGAAAATCTGATACAAAAACTACATATAGCTTCTAGTGGAGTGAGATATGAGTCAGTATCTGTCTTCTCTCCTCCTCCCTCTGCTGCCGGATAGGGGGTCTGGATCGTCTCAGACAGTAGATACGTTTTTATGGGTTTAACAAATCTTGTCAAACCAACATAATTAGTAATACAGACACACAGCTTTTGTTACCTTAACTACTGTGTTGTATTGTAAAACAAGTCTCCTTCACATTGCATTGGTTGAACAGTTGGTTTGATTAAGTTCTTAATTAACCTTATACTTCTCCCAGCTTAGATTGGGTGTGTGTGAGTACCTGAGCGTGATTTAATTCTTCTAGACCCCAGGGGGATAATTCCTGTGATACATTCTGTTCCCCGCTCTCTTAATCCCAATGACATCACATAGGGGTTTATTACACTAAAGACTATAACATTCACATCACTTCCTGTGCGCATGTCAATAAATGTTGTTAAAGTGTTGAATCAAAGTCTCTGATTTAAGTATAATATGTCGTTGATTTGTTGAGTGACTGTTTTCTTGCCTGACCTTCACATCTTTCTGTGGCCATTAAATACCCTCTGGTTTCTCTTATTGTCTTGGGTTTTAAAAAAAACCTTATGCATACATCGATTTTTAGGGGCAAATGCAAGTGAAGTAATCACACTGTAGAGCCCTGTATAATGATATTGGTGAAGTTGATAGTTTGAGCCTTTACGTCCACTAGTACTGGTATTCAGATTCAATAATAGGACAAATACAATAATACAATAGGTCCATGCAAGAGTAGCAATATAAGCATGTAAGTATTTTAACAGAAAAAATAAAATAAAATATGAAATATTTATACAATATGTGCGCTCTATTTTCATGTATAGCACCAAACCACACCTTTAAGTGTTAGTTATGTCATAAACTTTGAGCCTGAATCTTCAGAAAGTCCAAAGAGATTAAGTGATATATTGGCTTCTTACCTTTCAATCCAAATTTAGAGCGTGGTCCAAACTTGTTGATGAGGAGAAGGAGAACCACCAGCATCACACAGACAAACACTGCCAGGCCTACTGCTATTGAGACCTAGAATCACACAAATCATCACTTAAAGATCTTCTGTTCAGATAAAAGAAAGTTCGAGACAAAAATCTTGTTAAGAAGAGGAACATTTTTTGTAAAGCAAACTCCTCAACAGGTGTTATGGTGCTACTGCGAATGTATTTAAATAGCTAAGTAAGTGGATTTGTACTTCATGTAAAATCTCATTTGATTATGCAAAATGTATTAGCAACATAAAAACTGTATTTGTTAGCTACAGCTGATCAGTAGTCATGTTTAGTCATTTTGGTGTATAATGGAATTTGTTTAATTTATAGTATAGCGCTCTAAACTATAATTGGAAGTGAAATTGTGATTTTGAATCTTAAGGGGACTGCTTATGTTGAACAACACAAGTTTCAAGTTCAAGTGTTAATCCCGATGATGTTTTCCTACACTTGACATCTATTGCACTTCTGTCCGTCCTGGAAGAGGGATCCCTCACATGTGGCTCTCTCTGAGGTTTCTACGTATTTTTACCTGTTAAAAGGGTTTTTAGTAGTTTTTCCTTACTCTTGCTGAGGGTTAAGGACAGAGGATGTCACACCATGTTAAAGCCCTATGAGACTAATTGTGATTTGTGAATATGGGCTATACAAATAAAATTTGATTGATTGATTGATTGAAGTTTGTGAATAGTAATATTAAGTTGAGTTCATTCGCCTTATCCTATGATCAGTATTACTCATAGAATCAGCAAAAGGTAATTTTATCTTGACCTTATTAATAGATAAGGTTTGATTTGTTTGAATGAGATGATGCACGACTGATCTCTTAGCCATGAGAGAAGATTTCAAAGAGATTCCAGAGGAAACCTTTTCCGCAACTGGATCGCGAAGATACATAACCTGTTGCCTGCAGTAAGGAGGTTCTGAACTGAACACCTATGTCTGGTTCTGCTAGAGGTTTCTTCAAGTTAATGGAGTTTTTTTCTCTTCAGTCACCAAAGTGCAGCTTATTGTGGAAACTGTTTGGTTTCTCTATAATTTCAAAGGTTTTAACCTCCAATGCAAAGTGCATTGAGATAATGTATATTATGATTTGGTGCTAAACAAATAAATTGAATTGTCTGTCGAGGTCCCACCTTCTTATAATCTGTTCAACCATTTATTATGTGCAGTTAAAATTTATAATAGTGCCCTGTGTTTGTATTTCACTATAATTATCCATCCACTTGGCTTCTGTCATTCCTTCTGAGGAATGACAAGTCTTCTGAGTCTGGTCCGATCCTTACAGATACCTTTGACACACTATTCTTCATACTGTAGTTATAGGTAACACACGTTCACTACAGTAGAAGACCAAAGACTTCAGATTGTTTTTTGTGAAAAGTAAATTAAGACCACACTCCCTGTCAGTTGTGTACCTATCCTAAATACACAGTCTTGAGCAAAGAAAAAAGACATTAACTTAACTTCAAATATTGCATCCAGCCAAAATAATTTATCTTCAATGTAAAGAGTAATTTAAAAATTACGTTTCATTGCTATATTGCTGCTGTTGGTTGATAGTATGATGCCCTTTTTTTGGTGAACATCAAACTACAGTTCAGGCAGGAATCCTACAACGCTCTTGTCTCTTTAAACGAATAACTGCTTTACAAAGACTAAAATGGAAAGCGGGGCTCTGTGCTGTGTGGAACACTTTTTAAATAACATACTTTGGGCTCGAGGTATTTTAAAGGACCCATCGTATGCCCATTTTACCACAAGTTGATATGGTTCCTTGGGGCCTTAATGAAATGCCTGTAACATATTTTGGTCAAAATACCACAAGGATCATTTAAAACAGCACCCTTTTTTACCCTGTCTAAAACAGCCCTGTCTAAAACAGCCCTGTCTAAAACAGCCTTCACCCCTCCCCCCTCCTTCACGAGATACAAGCGCCCAGATTTTTAGTTATCCATTACCTCTGTAGAAATATGGCTACTGGAGACAAAGATACAATCTTGCAACCATATCGTTTTGAACCAGAGTCAGGTGGGCCGATGCCTGGCTGCGAGAGCCCCAGCGCCGCCCCGCAGTGGGAGCAGTGGGAGCTGGAGCTGGCGCAGCAGCAGCATCCTTCCACACTGTTGAGTCAACGTTTAGAGGTGTCCCGGGGGTCTCCGCCTCGACGATCGGCATGTTTATGCGGCCACTTTAGATGATGATGGTGGGGGGTGGTCCAAGGCCATGTAGCGAGACTCCCTACATGGGCATGTTTGGAAAATTACGTATTTTTTGGTCGTAAATAATCCCATTTGACGCACTCTAGCATATTGTTTCTGACAGAGAGGAACCACAACAAATCGCGTGAGTTGTTTTTTTCCAGAGTTTTTGGGACGGTACACATGCCAGATACCCAAATTAATGTGTAGAAGCACTACAAAAGGGGAATTTTCATAATATGTGCCCTTTAAGCTTTATAGTCCAAGTTGAGTTGCAAGTCCAAATCAACAAATGTATGACTGAGTCAAGTCCAAGTCATGTGACTAGAGACTATATCATTGCTCCACAGTCTAAAGAAAAATGCCCCTTGTGTGGCATGACAGAAGGCAGAATCAAAAATTGATTATCTCTTCACAACCTCTGCTCAACATTTATCTGTCCTCAGTTAACTATAAGAATAACATAGAATTAATAAAATTTCTAATAAGCTCTCAGGCTCACTAGCCACCAAAGAATGTCAGCAGACTGAAACAAATGGCTGAACATGAACATAGGTGAAGAATATGTTAATATAGAACTGAATAATACACCTTAATTTTCTTTGAAAACACAGCTTTGGGAGGCCCTCAACAACGAGCACCTCTTTAATATTATCTGACGCTTTTCATAAAGAGAAAAGATAACAATGCAGTTATGCAGCTTGGCTCTGACTTATTATATTTAGTCTTGATTACCAACACAATCATCAAGTCAGGCCTGGAGTTCATTTAAAAATATATAAAAATAAGTAGAATTTTAAACAATACAATTCAAATATTTTTAATTAAGATACTTTAAGCTGTTCACTCCTTTCTCTATATGGGCTTTTGTTTACAGATATGTTTCTTCCTATGGGTGACTAGGAAATTAGAGGAAAACAGGCAATACTTTTCTTTAATATTTCAGTCACTCACCCCAAACGTATCCTTCTCAGGCTTATGTGTCTCTGCAGTTGGAGTCACTGGTAGAAAAACACAAGGAGATACAGATTGTATGAATGAAAGAATGAATCAATGGAAAAAAATGCAGAAACCACAGGAAGAATCACAAGTGAAGGGTCACTTAGGGACATAAGTGCAATAGATGTTGAGCGTAAATCTATATTCTCTATAAAGCACATCTATAAAATAACAGCGTGAATTAATGTTCAGTTTTCATGATCAAAGTCATTAACTTATGATCTGTTAATACTGAATACTAAATAAATCCTAACGTGAAAAGGACATTTAGTTTTTTTTCTATATCTGTTCACTAACGATGGAAACCACAAGGATTTCTGATCTAAAACTTTACCTCATTTGCTGGCTGTGTTATCACTCTACACCACCTCAAATGTTCTTTCTGTACTTTCTTTGTCTTTCTGCCAAGACAACTGCTGAATGGTTGAGTCATTTGCAAAGGTTTAAATAAAAGACAGCATGGTCTCAACCAACTTATTGCATTTCCAAAACATAAGGATCATTCAGTATTTATTTTTGTTAAGGCTATAGCTCAACAGTATGGAGGACCATACATGACTTAAGTATAAATAAATAAATACAGAAATAAATAAATAAATGAATACACAAAAAAGGAAATAAATTAATTAATACAGAAATAAATACGTTAATAACAACAGAAATGTCTAAATAAATGTCTTAAATATATTTGCACATTTATTTATTCCCTGATTTATATTTTTCACGTTTTCAATCACCTTATGCTAATGAGAAAGGCGGGCCTAACCGCAGTCTCATGTAGGATTGGTCAACTGAGCTATACACACACACACGCACACAGGTCCCGTGACTCCGCCCCCATCAGTGCCACACACTCGCACAGACACAGAGACAGAAACTGAGACTTGAGCTCGTCACCGCGATGCAGCCGCTCAGTGACTTTGTAAAACAGTGAAAACACAGAGTTTCTCTGGTCACATCTGCTCAGAGATCAGCTGCTTCATGGGCAGAGCAGAAGCTGCAGGCTTGTTTTTTTCCGAGCAGGAGTTTCTGCTTCCTCCTCCTCTCTGCTCTCTCCTTGTGCTCAGGAGAACACGAGACGTGACGCTCACAGTCAGGATTACTGACACCTTAATCATCCCAGTAAAAAATAACCTGAACTAACCCTCTGAACTTGAACTAGTTCATTTTAAGTGTGAACTGGCTCAACACTACAAACAGCTACTGGACACCAGTCAGCATTGAAAGGCTGGATAATTACACTCCTGTGACCAATCCTGCATGAGACTGCGGTTAGGCCCGCCTTTCTCATTAGCATAAGGTGATTGAAAACGTGAAAAATATAAATCAGGGAATAAATAAATGTGCAAATATATTTAAGACATTTATTTAGACATATCTGTTGTTATTAACGTATTTATTTATTTATTTCTGTATTTATTTATTTATACTTAAGTCATGTATGGTCCTCCATACAACAGATCACTGAGCCTAATATGCATCTGATGCAGTGCTGACGTGCTTGGTGGGTCCTTCCGCTACCAGCAGCGAAGATTCTTCCTTCCCAGTCCGTCTTAAATAAAGTTGAGGCTTCTTCTTCACATCTTTCCTTGAACTCATGTCATTTTCTATTAACGTCAAGAAATATCTGTTGAGAAAATAGATTATTTTTGTCTTTTCGACCGCAGCGTATATGACCAAAAGTTCTGGCTTGGCATATTCCATTGTTCTAAATTGTCTTGTTACCTTCATATACATGCATTCCAGAGTCCTTCTTAATGTTGTTTTTTTTCATGTACGACCCTTGCTAGCATCATTAGACTGCGGATATTTGCTTGCCTCTTGCCTTTTTTGTTTGTTTCTTGTAAATACTTATTGTGTATGATTAACTGAGCTGTGAGGAAAGACAACAAAAAGTAAGATTGAAATAGAATTAAACTTAAGTTTAGTACAAGTACTTTAAAAACTGTACACTCCAGTAAATGTTTCTTTTCAGCATTTAGATCAAAATAGTTTGGCCTATTCATGTATTATCCACCATATGCAGAGGGATTTGGAGACTCAATACAAGGCACATCTCACAGTACAAGACTACAATATAGGAGCTCTATAATAACCAATATCCATAATATTGACACAGTCTACAAACTTTAGATTCAAAGTCTGACAGTATATACTACATATCAGTCAAGCTTGAAGGCCGGCCCATGTGTTTTGGAATCCACATGAGTGATGGATTATAATTTTCCTCCTTTCCTGCAACTAAATATTTGACACTAAATGTTGTTCGGGAAGTTCGGTCTGGAGTCGCTCCGTTGGGGTGAAACTATGGCCGATCAGGAGCTGATCGGACCAATCAAATCGTCAGGGCGGGCTTTATACGATGATTGACAGATGATCTACAGTGACGTAATCAACCACGTCACCAGAGAGCGCTGCCTGCAGAGCTGAGGTGTCAATGCTGCCATCGAGTCTGTTTCAGCAGACATCGACAGCGCATTCATTTTGAAAGAGGAACAGAGGAACGTGATCAAGGCATTTGTAGATCGAACAGATGTTTTTGCCGTCCTCCTACGGGATTCATAAAAAGTAAAATTTTTCAGCTGGCCCCAATGCTGCAGCCACACAAGCAGTCATATAAATAAAAAGAGAGGGGGGGGGGGGCGCTACGCTCCTCAGCACATATGAGACAAAAGACACATGTTGGGACGCTGTTAATGTTGGAGCAACAAGGAAGTGTAAAACGCTCCTGCAGAGCCATGACAGCGGAGCTCTGCCACGCAGCGTGCGGATCAGCAGCTCCGTGGATTTCTGGTAGGGACGGATCTCTCTCAGAGCCCCGGGCCGGTCCCGGAGCCGGTCGCGGTCCCGGGCCGGTCCCGGGCCGGTAGCGAGGCTCTGAGAGAGATCCGTAGCGGGCTTCTTCACGCCGCCGCCGGCCGGGGCTCTCACGAGCAGCCCTGGTCTCCAGCTGCTTCCTGGGGGCTTTGCCTCCGGTGGATATACGAGCGGCATTAGCAGCATTTCCATTGATTTATTTAGAGAGTTAATAAACTCGTGAAACAGACAACTGACAACAACTATGCGTCGCTTGACATACGTCACATACTACGTTGCTCTGATTGGTTGTAGGTCTATCCAATTGAGCGAAGAGGCATTTGGTTTCCTGGTTCTGTTGAAACACGCCCCATAATCACAGCCCAATGGAGCGGTCTCAGACTCATATTCTGACTAGAATAATGAGTATGACAACATCAGGCTAGCCTTACACCACAGGCAGGTAAAATCTATGTCTGTAGTCTTCATATTCTATGATGATAATATTAAATAAAATGAATGTTTGGGGCCTTAAACATAATTTAGAGAATGCCATATTAAAGTGTTAACTCTTTCTTGACAATCCTGAGAATGAAAAAATAATTGTTTAACAAATATGACAAGAAAAAACACTTACCATATTCATAATCTGTTTCTGGAACTGTGAAAAGAAAAGAAGCATAGATACAGAAAAGTGTATAAGTGTAGCATGCAGAAAGGGATGACAAAAACCAAATGGCTAGAAGTTTTAAAGGGAGAGCATGTGTAAGACATTTTTATAATAATAATAATTTTTATTATTGTTATTATTCAGTGAAGGTTGTGTGTTGTCTTTAGACACTTGCAAAAATCTTATCTGAGATTATGTGTTGGTACTTAAAACATTTTCTCAAACCAGGACAAAGGCTTGTTGTCCCAATTGTGGTTTGTATTCTAAAAAATATCCAAACCTGAATTTGGAATCGTTTTCTTGTGTTATCTGTTAAAAGCAGGACATTTCAGGTATATGGTGGAATCGACCTGTGATTTTTGTATGATGTTTGGTAAGTTCGGAAAGTACTTTCATAACACATGGTGTTATTGATTGTCTATAACAAGTTAAATGCCCACAATGGCTTTCAGGCTTCCAAGCAAGATTGTGGTTTTGGTTTTGTTCAACATATTTTAAACTTTACCTTAACTTTTTGTCTGTGGTATGCATTTGCATTTCTGCCAGACATAACTTACTGTGTTTGTTGTACCCATTCATGCTAAGATGTCCGGTCTGTTTGACCAGTCATAACCTGCACAACACTTGTTATTGTTCTGAGTATCTGTAAATTAAATTTTGTATTAGTGCCTGACCTGGGCAAAATGTTATTCTAGGGCCAGCACAAAAGTGACTATGATAATGGATGCACACAATTATGTTAAGTTACAGTAGTTTATTAGAGCTGCATTGCAAACAGTAGTATGTGTTTCGTAGATAAGCTGGTGACTTCTAATTGGGTGAAAATGAGGTGGTGAGGAGACACAAAAACACATTTTTCTAGTGCTCCTTTTTGCTCTCCTCACTTCCTGCTGTACTGCATAAAGGGTCTCCTTGTGTGAGCTATATCACAGCCATGCTGCTATTCTTTAATAACCTTTCCTTTCATTGTTGTTTTTGTATGTGATTTACTTCTAATAGGGTTTTTCTTATATTTCTTCTTCTTTGTTCGGATTATTGGCCAGTGGAAACCGCAAGGAGCATTACCGCCTTCTACTTATACAGTCACATTTACCCTCATAAAAATCAAATGCCACTTCGCAGAACCCCAAGACTCATCAAAGGCAATGTTTTACAAAACATTTTGAGACAAAAGGTTGAACCAGCAAAGATTGCCACCTGCCAATAAGCTGAACAAAGAAGATGATAAGAACTGTGATAACTCAAGGACTGAATCATTTAATTTGAAGTAATCACGATTGATAAAATGTCTGTTGCCATCGTTGTTGGATACTAGTGTGCACACTTACCGTCATAGGGCTTGTCAAGGAAATGCCCATACACAGTAAAGGTGGCTTCCCCCAGGTAATTGGTAGCTTCCAAAGTGTAGTTTCCATTGTTATGGTGTGTTGGGTTTTTAAAGGTTAGACAACCCTCTATATCGTCCTGGTAAATATCCATATCAGGGCGCACATACTCAGTGTGGGAAATTTCCTGAGTGGGAGTTACAGATGAGCAACACATGAATAGTGACATCATAACATAGCCCCAAATCATAATATACATTATCTCAAGAGACTTTACATATTGAGGTTGAGACCATAAAAATCTTATATAAACAGTTCCCACAATGAGCAAGTGCTTTTGCGACTGTGGAGAGGAAAAAAAGCTCACTCATATCTATATACATCATCTCTCAGATCTCTTTTTCCCAAACTTTTTTATTGAAAGATTTAAGGTCTCATCCCTTCCTCGTTTAAATTGAGTATGTATTTGTTTATAAAATAGATTTGGATCCTTTACTTTACTTTTGACAATTTATACTACTACACTTATACTTCATATTCCATATGTGATGTTTTATCAGTTTGATTTGTATTATTGGGATATTTTGGTGTTAAGGTTACTGAAAGTTAATGTCAGTTATATGCTCGACCACAGACTCAGGCTCAATTCACACCCGCATCTCCCCCAAACGTAACACATGTATTTAACCTCAGCCACAAGGTCTAACCATCCAATGCTGGCTTTTTGTCCTTGCAGTGGCCACAAAAGCCATTGGTATGCAGTGTTGGGAAGGATACTTTCAAAACGTATTCCGTTACAGAATACAGAATACATGCCCAAAAATGTAATCTGTAACGTTTTCCATTACATTAACTAATCTGAGTAACGTATTCTGAATACTTGGAATACTTCCGGTTTGTATTGCATTTTTTAAGTGTATGATTGCGGCGTTGTTATAGTCAGTGGAGCAGCAGCAGTTTAATCTCTCTCTCCGCCGATGCGGCGGGCCAGCTGGATGTCCGGCTCCCATCCACTCCCACCTCTGTGCCGGCCCCACCGGAGGCAGAAGGACCCCCCCCCCCCCCGCGCCAAGGCTGCCTCGCGCCGTGCAGCGATCGTTTCGGCGTCGAGTCTATTTTTTTTTGCGCTTGACGCGAGCGTATCGCTCCAGGAAACACACTGAAAAATGATTTTAAACGATATTGATGACATTTTATATGATATAAATGATAAAGTATGCATCCCATAGTTTGTATTCCCCTTCTGTAGTCCTGGAGTTTTAATTTTACTAATTTTACCGATCACATTATTAAATGCCCCCCTCTGCCCATCCATACAGACACACAAGCAGTCATAAAGATAAAAAGAGAGGGGGGGGGGGGGGGGGGGGGCGGAGAATACGTAATTTACCCTCGACACCCGACATTGAACGGAGCAAACAGCGGAGATGTTCTGGAAGATAGATGACATTAAATTGGGACGCTGTTGCAGTTAATGTTGGAGCAACAAGTGACCATATGCTTTTATGCTACTGGGTCAACGGGTGATATTATTAGAGCTGCCCGGCGCTTCAGCGTCCGGTGTGAACCCGGCGTGCCTCGCTGGCCTCCTGCAGAGCCATGACAGCGGAGCTCTGGAAGCGCAGGTCGGTCTTCTCTCACCAGGTGCTGGAAGGGAAGCTTGCGGATCAGCAGCTCCGTAGATTTCTGGTAGCGACGGAACTCTCTCAGAGCCTCGGTCCCGGGCCTGTAACGGTCCCGGGCCGGTAGCGGTGATGCTCCTTCACGCCGCCGGGGCGCTCTTACGGCAGCCCTGGTCTCCAGCTGCTTCCTGGGGGCTTTGCCGCCGGTGGATTTACGAGAGAGTGAATAAACTCGAGAAGTACCGTCATGTAATCCACTGATTTCAACAATGTAACTGTATTCTGAATACCATCTATTTATTTTGTAACTGTAACGGAATACAGTTACTCATAATTTGTATTCTAAATACGTAACGCCGTTACATGTATTCCGTTACTCCCCAACACTGTTGGTATGTTATGATATAATTAAACGTGTGATTAATATATATAAATCTGAAAATACAGGAGCCTCCACCGATATGTGTGTATGTGAAACAAACACACCTTTTCTTTGTAGAACCATCGTAAGGTTGGGTGGGGTGAACCCCGAACCGTGAACTCTATGCAAGTATCATGGCGCCGTTCTGGCTCCTTCAGCTTCACAATGGAGGGAGGAACTGAAAAACAAAACAAGACACATGAAGATAGTAAATAATTGTATTGTTGTACACTATCACATGTACATGTATTACAGTAAAACTTGAATTTTCTGCCATTAAACTTGAAGCACTGTTGCTGTTCAAGAGAGAGCCAGACATAAAATACAGATATATCAAGGGGATCAACTTTAATTGTCTTTTTAATATGCTGGTCTCATCAAATTGATTTTCAGTGTGTAAGCATGTGTTCCAGCTCTTGTGTTTCTCTCTGTTTACTAACAACTGTCTACAAACACAATTTATTGTGTGCTGGCACAGTGTAATTTTCTAACCACAGTAGACTCAATGAAATTCAATACAGCACCAAAGAGAGAGCGAGAGAGAGTGATAGCCAGAGCGAGAGATGAGGGGGGTCATTTGTATTAGTCATTCCACCAAACAAACACACACCCACACACAGACAGAATTTCAGACAAACATAGGTAGAGCTTGAGATTAAGCAGGAAAAACGGCTGCCTTACACATGGTCCTGGGATGGGCTGTAAGGAGACTGGTTGAGCCATGTATTGTTGAACATAAGTTCTGTTTTACAAATGTACACAGAACCCATGCACCACAAAGTGATACTGTGAATTGCCGGAGAATGTAATGAATTGACAAGCCACTACTTAACGGACCTCTAAAGAAAAAAACTTTGCTCATGTCCAATAGAGAGAAAAGCGATGAGATATGAGAAATAACAATGTGAGACTACACTACAGTGAAATGAACTCTGTCCTCAGTGCTGCTCTTTTGAACTAAGCCCCTGAACCCATATAATACAAGCACACCCCGCATTAGCTCTCTGCTAAACTGGCTGCATTAAACACTATTTTCTAATGGACATTTAAATCCCTTCTCTATGTGTTGGCCAAGTGGCTCATGCTTTCATACATGTAGTAAAAGTGAGGATGGAATCACATGACCCAAAACCAAAGGTAATCCACAGGCATTGCTGCTTTAAACCAATCGTTGCTGGGCAGATGCATAGTGTGCCTACAAAAAACAGGGGTAATCTGTCAGTAACATATGACCATCTACTGCCCCAATTAGGACCTTTTTGTCACAGTTCCTCTGTGCCTCCAGTGCCCCTCCCCTTCTTGTTTCTCTTTTCCCGCAGGTGCAGCACATCTCGGTGATGACCAGGCTCTCCAGGCGCACCTGCACTAATCATCTCCGGGCTTCATCTGCCCTGGCTGTGCTGCGAGTCACCGCCAGTTCGTCCTCGTTGCTACAGTGGTAGATACTCGTTCTCGGCTCCGTAACCTGTCTCTGGATGAGACCCCTGTTCTAACCCCCGTGTCTTTCCCTCTGTTCGCCAGGACTGAAACCTTGGACCCTCGTGTCTACCTCCACGCTGAAGACCTCACGGAGATCTCAGCCTACCTGTCTACCTCCACGCTGAAGACCTCACGGAGATCTCAGCCGATCTGTCTACCTCCACGCTGACGTCCTAACGGAGTTCTCAGCCGTCCTGTCTACCTCCCCGCTGGGGACCTCACGGAGTGTCAGCGGACCTGCCTATCTGTTATCTCCTACTGCAATAAACTTCCTTGAACGCACCACCCTATCTGGCTCTGTTTTGACTCTGCTCTGGGGTCCCGCTCGAGACCTCAGTCGTCACACTTTTGTAAATTTACTTTGTACATATGATTTCAAGTCAGAGATACAAGTATCTCCTTATCATTGTTAATATGTTCTCAAAATGGGTTGACATGAAGAGAGAAAACAAGTAGAACGGATGCAGCTACTTTGATTAAATGTCTGTTCATCTCATCTCTCATCTCATCGTCATCCGCTTATCCGGGGTCGGGTCGCGGGGGGAGCAGCTCAAGCAGGGGGCCCCAGACTTCCCTTTCCCGGGCCACATTGACCAGCTCTGACGGGGGGATCCCGAGGCGTTCCCAGGCCAGTGTTGAGATATAATCTCTCCACCTAGTCCTGGGTCTTCCCCGAGGTCTCCTCCCCACTGGACGTGCCTGAAACACCTCCCAAGGGAGGCGCCGAGTGGGCATCCTTACCAGATGCCCGAACCACCTCAGCTGTCTCCTTTCTAAGTAAAGGAGCAGCGGCTCTAATCCGAGTCCCTCACGGATGACTGAGCTTCTCACCCTATCTCTAAGGGAGACGCCAGCCACCCTTCTGAGAAAACTCATCTCGGCCGCTTGTACCCGCAATCTCGTCCTTTCGGTCATCACCCAGCCCTCATGACCATAGGTGAGGATAGGAACGAAGATCGACCGGTAGATCGAGAGCTTTGACTTGCGGCTCAGCTCTCTTTTCGTTACAGCGGTGCGGTAAAGCGAACGCAATACCGCCCCCGCTGCTCCGATTCTCCGGCCAATCTCACGCTCCATAGTACAACTGCATTGTTCCTCTTCAATCTGAGGTTCGACGATCGGCCGAACCCTCCTTTCCAGCACTTTGGAGTAGACTTTACCAGGGAGGCTGAGAAGTGTGATACCCCGATAATTGGTACACACTCTCTGGTCCCCCTTTTTGAACAGGGGAACCACCACCCCGGTTTGCCACTCCTTTGGCACTGTACCCGACTCCCACGCGATGTTGAAAAGGCGTGTCAACCATGACAGCCCCTCAACACCCAGAGCCTTTAGCATTTCTGGCTGGATCTCATCAATCCCTGGGGCTTTGCCACTGCGGAGCTGTTTGACTACCTCAGTGACCTCCACCAGGGAAATTGACGACGAAACACCATCAACCTCGAGCTCTGCCTCCAACATAGAGGGCGTGTTATTCGGATTCAGGAGTTCCTCAAAGTGTTCCTTTCAACGTCCGACGACCTCCTCAGTTGAGGTCAACAGAGTCCCATCCTTACTGTACACAGCTTGGATGGTTCCCCGTTTCCCCCTCCTGAGGTGCCGGATAGTCTTCCAGAAACACTTTGGTGCCGACCGAAAGTCCTTCTCTATGACCTCTCCGAACTTCTCCCACACCCGCTGCTTAGCCTCCGACACGGCAGCAGCTGCAGCCCTTCGGGCCTGTCGGTACCCTGCAACCGCGTCAGGAGTCCTCCAGGATATCATATCCCGGAAGGCCTCCTTCTTCAATCGGACGGCTTCCCTGACCACCGGTGTCCACCACGGTGTCCGAGGGTTACCGCCCCTTGAGGAACCTAAGACCCTGAGGCCACAGCTAGCCGCCGCAGCTTCAGCAATGGAGGCTTTGAACACCGCCCACTCCGGCTCAATGTCCCCAACCTCCACAGGGATGCCAGAAAAACTCCGCCGGAGGTGTGAGTTGAAGATACCTAGGACGGGGGCCTCCTCCAGACGTTCCCAGTTCACTAAATGTCTGTTAAAAGAAGTAGTTCTCATATTAGGACTTCCACATAGAATAACCAGTGATAAGGGTTCATCAAATCACCCAGCACCAGAATAAATTGGAAGTTGCATACATACAATTGCCAGAAACCTCTCTATTAGAATTATATTCCAACAGATTTACACCTACCCAAACCGCTGATTTTATGCCTGCATGAAGTGTTGATAGGGAAACCTTTATCCACAGGTGCAAGACCACCTCTAACATCTCACAGAGCTATCTGTTTATGGAGAATGGGGTATATGCGTCTTTCTAGCTCTCATTAACATTGTGAGAACATATAACAAGCAGGTTGCGGACAGGACATCAGGATAGTATGTTTGTGCAATCTCTAAATCAAAAATCTTTCTCTTCTAGGTGGAGATCCATACCAATTGCTGCTGATGGTCGAGAGAAAGTCAGAATGTATGCATCCAGGTGCTGCAGAGATTCATCTGTGCAGCATTGTTCCTCTTCCTTGCCGACCTCTACACAGCCACGTTTTTCAGCGCACTGGCCACCTGTCACCCTCCTGTATGAGAGTAACATTCCAAAGATGCCCAAGAATGGAGGCTCAGGTGGCGATTATGCTCCGGATGAGTATGACAGTGTGAGAGATTTGTCAGTGCACAAACACAGACATATAAGCACACATGCATGCATAAACAAAAAGGAAAATGCTTCCAATTGTGCCTCAAAGCATTGCTCTAAGCATGGGAGACACAGCTACTATGACACAATGATGGTGTTCAAATGGACTAAACAAAGAAGGGAACTGTCAGGCAATTTATGACCTCTAGATGTTTTGATGGGTGTCAGGCTGTGGCTTAGTAGGTGGAGCAGGTCATCCACTCACCGGAAGGTCGGTGGTTCATTTTGCATGCCGAGGCGTCCTTGGGCAAGATACTGAAAACCGAAACTGCCCCTGACGGCTGGGCCGGCAGTGTATGTTTGATGTATGATAGAGATACTGCTACACATAGATGCACTGCATTAATGTTGTGTGAATGGGTGGATGGCAAAACTGTCCTGTAAAGCACTTTGAGTGGTCATCAAGACCAGAAATGCTACATAAATACAGACCATTCATCATTTACATTAAGAATGTATTGTACTGTACCAGATTAGGATGTTTGCTTTAGCATAGGGATAATGTGTACCTTGAGACATTTGAAAGAAAATAACAATCTTGACTTGACATGACTAAAGACCCAGATTTGAGCCTGGGCAAGGTCTTCACCTGTGATCTTAGGGACACATCAGCATAGCCAGATACCAGTGCAGAGGTCATAATGTGGCTCCCCACTCAGGACAAATTAGGGCTCCCTGATAAATGTAAGGCCTTGATATACCAACACAGAATCCTGCCTCAACTACTATACCGACTTCTAATCTAAGAAGTCCTGATTACCGTCTTGGAGGGCTTTGAAAGAAAGATCAGCCAGTTCCTGCCATAGACTGTATATATAAATGGACGGAGGGTCCGTGACGTCACCCGTTGGTTTCTGCAGAGTGAGAATGAGGCTAGTACGAGGCGTTCCCCCGGCTCCATATTGCCCGTGCTTACTCCTTCTTGTTCCTTGCTAACCAATCAATGGGCAATGACGAGCAGCGTGAGTGTCGACTCACAGCTGAGCGACGCCAGCAGAGCTCTAGTTGCCTGGTTAGCTCAGGCTACGGCTAACCGGCTACCCGCGACATGCTAACCGCCGGTGCTAGCCTACCTAAAGGTAGATAACCTTGAAACTATACAACGACAAAACCCTATTTCTTTATATATCATCATAATAATATGCTTACATGCCTCAAGTGGTTTTTAATATGTCGTTTTTATAAAAGTTACCGTTTATTTAACACGTCTAATGAACAGATTGAAGCAAGTTATCTTCAGTCGTGTGTTTGGTTGTGACTTGATTTTTTATTTTAATAAGTTAATATCAATACGCTACATGTGTAAGTTGCAATCAATAGTAATTATGTTTCTCAAATATTGATACAGGCTGGTATAGCCACCATTACTATTGCCACCTCCTTTATTTAGCCTGTTATGGAATTTTAGAATGAATTAGACAGTTTAGATATGATTATAATCTCCACGCACCAGTGTTGTAAACAGTTATCATATTAATTATATAATTATGTTTTCATACTGAGGGAAGTATCAAGAGACTTGATGTGGACTGTCATCAACAGCTCTGTGGGAGATTATCACCTTGAATATTACAGATGAGGTAGAAAGACATTTTATCTGTTTAAATGTTTAATTTCTTTCAGTACTTTTATCCAAAGCGACTTACAATATGTGCATTTAACCATCAGGGTACAAACCCAGAGCCCAGTACATCGGTTCTGTCTGAAATATCTGGTTCTTCCACCTGCTGAACACAGAAAAAACTGTATGAACCAGTCTTTGCTTGAACATACACAACACAAAACATTCTTTAATAGTGAGTTTCTTCTTTTCATTAGATGAAGCCCTGCATTACATGAGGACGACCTGCACCAGCTTCATGTTTTCCTCCCTCAACTAAAGATGGCCTGCAACTGTTTAGAGTTGGCTTCTTTGCCATAAGAGACAGAACACGGTCAGCACAGCTGTGTCCTTCAGGCTCGTCTGTCCCTAATAAAATTATAGGAAACATAAAAGTATGTCATTATTGTCGAGGATGTGTTACTTATGAACAAAGTTTGTGTCCTTATTTTCTGTTGATATTCAACTAAGTTTTTGAATATGCTTTTGGATTTAACTGTGCTCTACCAAGACAATGAATGTACAGTATGGAGTTCTTTCACATTAAAAGAATTGCATCATTTATTTAATACATTATGTATTATGTGCAATGCTTTGCTTTGATTGGTTTTAAGTAATGAAAACAGGTCTGTACCTGGAGTCAGTGTTGAAGTGATGACTCAGTGTTCAGTCTGGTTGGATTTCAGTTGTGTCTCATGTTGGACATCCTAGAGGAACATTCAACACAAATACACAGATATATAAAGTCATACATGTGCCAGGTTAACTCCTTAACAGACTTTTACATGGTAAAAAAAAGTGTATTACTTGAAAGTTCAGTTCATCATATCATAGTCATTTTAGCTGAGGAAATAGGTGGTGAACATCAGCCTCAGGTTGGCAATGTGACTGTCTATTCTAGTAAAGTTTCACTTCCTATAATTTATTTATAATTAACACAATAATTCAGTGAAGTCTGCCTAAGATAAAAGATGTAAAAACTGAAGGTAGCAGACAAGTTTAGTTTTCACTGTAACACGTTACAACACATCAATACCAATACTCTGAAAAAAAGAGCTTAAGGAGACTAAATGCTACTTTAAACAGCTGCTCTTACAATGCAGATATGACTTTAAATACTCAGGTTTCAGTTGATCACAGTAAATCTGTTTCTGCAGAATAAGAATCAGTGTAACATTGTCAAGTCAAATCAAGGGCGATTAGATATTACATAACATTAGATATCTTACGTGGTGGAGCTAATTCTCCGGGGACACACAGTCGCCTGTCTCAGTTTAAAAGATTCATCATCAACTCTAACGCTTCTCTGCTGGGTGGATTGGCTCATGTCAGCGTGTGTAGGTTCAAATGAACCTAAACAGCGTACGTACCAGCTCCTGTACGCTCCCGTGTGCATCGCTATTACTGCTGGTATCTTGCCTGCGGGCTAGCGGAGCTAAGCTAACCAGCCAGGTACAGAGACACAGATACATGCGAATCACTACTAACACATAAATAAAATACTAAACTTTACTTACCACAGAAACGGGAGCGCAGACATCTCTAGCTTATCCGTCAGGAGAACAAGCTGAACATCAAACCGCGTTATTCATCCGATGTGTGAGTTGAAGCCTCTCCACATACTCAGGTCCTGTTCACTGACGGCAATTAGCCTGTTATCTCAGGTGTAGCCGAGCAGGCAGCAGGCTAGAAAGCGGCAGTCAGCGCGCTGACTGTGACGTCGCGTGAATTTCAAACCTCTATATTGCTTAAATGAGGGAGTTAGAATAAAATTCACCCCCTCAGAGTTGTCATGAAGGAAGAACCTTGTGATTGAGACTGAAACCAATTTTTGAACCATTCTGTAAACAGGTTTAATTCTGCTCTAAAGTCAGGCTTTTTAACAAGGGAGTCAATGGGGACTACCGGTTTCTTGGAGCCGGCTCTCTCTGGTCACCCAGTGAACTGCAGCCTTTTACACTTCCTTATCGGCCTCATCGCTCAGCCCAGGATGTTGCCCCTTGGTTCCTGCGCAGGTGGTTGGGACTGGCATGAATCTTAGCAACATCACCTTGTATGGGAAGAACGCCAAGCTCCAGCTTCCCTTTAGCAGTGTGGTAGAGGAGTTTAAGGTCACGTCAGCCAGAATAATTCCTGCTCTATCAAGATTCTGCAGACATCATAGTCCAATCAGCAGGCATTGAGGTTAGAACAGGAAAGAAGTGGCAAGGTTGCATGGGATAGTTGGTAAAAGCAAGTAGCAGCACTCAACTCAGTGTGCCATCACCCTTGTGGGAGCAGAGTTGAAGCCCCAGCCACACCTAAAGACCAAGAGGGGGCGAGGGATTGGCAGCTGCTGGTCAATCTAGGGAAGCAGCTGAAGTTCCCGTACATCATTTCAGTCACAAAACGTAGGAAAAACATGGTTCTTGCTTAACCAAGCAAGAACCTAAATACAAATAAATAAATAGACAACTGTAATCAACAGACTGTATAGAGATGTCCAGGTGCAGTAAACAAAATCGTGATCCCCACAGCAGAATACATAGTTTGCATCCTACCTCTGCCCACTGTTCTACTTCGCCTGAATCCTGTGAAGGATTTGTTGCAGTTGTGACATGTCACAACAGCTTCTCCTGCCGTGTTGTGTGAAAGGCAAACTGTGGAGAAAGTCGAGACACAATTCACTGGAGTTCCTACGTAGAACATGTCTGAAAAAGGCTCATGTCTGAAGTGAAACCTTGGCAAAATTGATCATGCTACGATAAATAAAACCTGCATTCACCATGAAATTCCGTCGCTAATGTGAGAGCTTGCATCGACAGGTTTGAAAGATGTAAATGACATGCAAATTAATCATATGGAAAAAAGACATGGCATTTTTCTTTATTTTCTTATTCTTAGAAAAGTCCTCATATGGACCAAATCCAGCAATTCTATACAAAGACAAATGTCTGAACACTTCCTGCACACTGAGCCACACTTGTGCATCGGGTGACAAGCTAATTCATTACCATCAACACACACCGACCTACTGCCCTATGTGACAACAAATGTGGAATAATCTGCAACTGAAAATAACTCTCAACAAATGGAATAGTTCCTCCCATTTTGACAGGCTGTTTTAGAAAAACACCTAACGACAATGTATATTTGTGAGGTGTTTTTAAATATTTATTTGTTCAGTAGGAAGCAATGGGTTTTGGGATGAGAAACCGGGGTAGATAAAACTGAAAGATGAAAAATCTTGTTGAAAATCTTGTTGACAATTAGCAAAAATATAGTTGATTTTCACAGCAATTATTTAAGCATTTTTTGTGACCTAATATTTTGAACCAAAAAATGGGCCTACATCTGTACCTAAAGCCTAACCATATGTCTCCTTTGTCTTGAAGACAAAGGAGAGCAACCAGAATTCAGTCACCTACAGTCCCAAGGTTTTCACACCCGGGTGATCCCATCTTGCAGCCACCAGCATGAGAAGTGAAAATCTCTTCTTCATGCTCTCTACCCAGTGTCCTCTTCCATGCAGGCCTGCCTGAAGCAGATTGCTACAACATTCCAACAAGCTAGTGACATGAGATCCTGGAAGGACTAAGTACTTCAGCAGCAGAAGCCACTACACAAAGTCGTCCAAGCACCTTTCACAAAAGAACAACAGAAAGAAGCTCTCCCCAACCTAAAACTTGTTCCATCGTGGAATCTAGCACAACAAGGATGTTGTGTTCCTTAGCCTGGCCCATCCCCAATGAATTGGAGAAAAACAAAGCAAGTACATTTCTTCCCCTCTTTCAATCAAGCTAGACTAACAATGTTGACTGTTACCTTTGATCAATTCTTTTGTTTTATGAGCTTGTATGGTAACATTTTGAAAATAAATTGCATGGGAATGAGATACTAAGTCGTGGGTCATAGAGCCCATTATAGAGGCTACATCATGTAATTAAGTGCAACATTTCATCTCTCATCTAAGAGGCTTCTTCAGATAAGTTTGCCTGATCCAGTTAGTAAAGAATTGATTCATATTTCATAGCCACAAGTTATTTATTTTGTCCCCGCCAACTTGATAAATTGTGGCCACGACTTATTCTCTAATTCCCATGAGTCATTTCCAAAATATCACCTGAGGAACATGTATTGTTGTGATATTTTTGTTAGTAAGGTTACTGGAAGTTGATGTTAGTTGTGTTATGCTTTAGACACAAGTTCATACTTGTGCAATTTAAGCAACCTCTATACTGTCAATAATTCCAAATCCATCAACTTTACAATCCTGTAAACTTGATCTGGGGATTTTGATAGTTATATTGTGTATCATACTGTGGAAGATTTGTTGCTGTTGTGAGAATTGTGTATGAAATCATGGCTTTTGGCCTCCACAGTTTCCTGAAAGCCAAGACCACACTCGTTCCTATTCATTTGAACCGTTTGCAAAGGCACCTGTCTCAGCCAGTGGTGCAAACAGTCTGTATGTGTGATACAGCCAGGTCTGAATCAGTTGTGTGTGAGGACATGGAGGGGCAGGATAGGATGGGGGATATATCTATATAAAAGATGATGTGGTGTAGGGGTTAAGTTTCAGCATAGATTTGATTATGAACTTTCCAATGTGTTCTGGATTCCCACTCCCAAATGGCCACTAGTGGCATTTAATTAGATAGAGACCTCACAAACAGTTGACTTGTAAGGACGTAAGCATTGGCCCTAGAAGGTCCAAGAAGGTTTGAAACACGGGTGTCATTATGAGCTATGTTTTATAAATTTGGTTATACATTTATAATTAAAACCATGAAAGCACAGTCATACAATTTTGTTTATTATTATTTTTCTTTATAATGAACTGTAGCTGTAATATGTATGCAAACCCCTTTAAGTGGTCACATGAATACAAACACACTGCAACCTAGCAGACATGCACGCACACACACATACATACACACAAATGTACATGGCTGTAATGATAATGGATGGCCTGTTTTGCACTATGAAAACACTAGTAAATGAGTTACCATTAAATGGAGCATTTAAGAGCCAGCCAACGAGAATGCTGAATGTGTGTGTTTGTATGTGTCTGTGTACTTACAGTGAACTGTTAGTTGGACAGAAGCATTGGTCATGCCCACTATGTTGGTGGCAGTGCAAGTTAGCAGGAAGTTGTTGTCGTCTCTGCTTACATTGACCAAAGTTATGTTGATGGAATGAATGGTGTTGTTGTCGAAGACTGTAGCCTGGAAGGAGAATTGGACAGAATAATCAAATTAATAATAGTACCATAAATTTATTATGATTATATCATCCCTTAATGGTTAATCTGTGTGATAAGACAATGTTTTTATGCTGATTAAAAGCCCCTTGAGTATGGAATACAAAGGAGTTAAGCAGTAATCCATTTGGTGTACTGCTTACTATTAGCCTTAAACTGTAGTACATTTTACTTCTTTCAAGAAGTTCTTAGTTCATTTTGCAATCATGTTTTAGAATCTCATTCAAGCTCTTGCTTGCTTTCCATATATGTGTGGCATTAGCCCTTTACATGCCCTTTACATGACCTTGGCAGCGCGAGACCCTAAGCATCCAGAGGTTGGTCGGGCTGCCTTGGTCGACTGGGGTCGAGCAGGCTGTACCGGTGATGATCCCTCCGCAGGTTCACCATCAGAAACCCTGTTACAAGTTTGACTTCCTCTAGAGAGTGCAGTTTGATCGTCTTCTCGACGCTCCGCCAGGGCCGTGACCAACTCTGGCAGGGCCAATCCCAGGACTTCCCTAAACCATCCAATGGGTAGTAGCGATGTGTGTGGTCAAGGATTAATCAACGCATGCACATTCCCAATCCATTTATTGCCTTTAGAAGTATCCAGGTGCTCATGCAGGAGCTCGGTTCAGTTCAGTCTTTATTATTCTGTCTGAAATTTGGCCTGCAGCAAAACTAGACTCTGTCCAGCGATTTTTTCTTCTCTGTACTAGCACTGTGCAGGCTGTTAACAAAAGAGGAAAACTATAGTTATCATAAAGGGCATTGTAGGGCATTCTTGCCACTGATTAGAAAGTGGAAGGTCAATTTTTAGTGATATTTACAGTATTTTTTAGTGGTTATACTGTGGTCTATTAGTGTTCTTAGGCAAAAAAGGCACTTGTTTATTCTGTTGAGTTGGTACTTTGTTGTCCCTAGAAGTTCAGATGCACTAGTCCATTACTATTTGACTCAAACGTGACGGACCGGTGACTCGAACCATTCAGCAGTCCAGACCAATCAGACTGCGCTCTATGGGACTGGTTCAGCACTACGGAGTGGTATGTGTTCCAGGACAATTACATAAACACATACACGGAAGACACCATGTGCTACATCAGCAAATGCATCGATGATGTCATACCGAGGATTACTGTACGAACATTCCCAAACCAGAAGCCCTAGTGCCAGATGAACTGAACACCTTTTATTCACGCTTTGGGAGCATCTTCCCAGCTGTTGAGATACAAGAGGCCAAGGAGGACCGCAGCCCCCTTGTAATATCAAGGGCAGATGTGTGGAGATCACTTAAACTGATTAACACACGCAAGGCACCTGGACCTGATGGCATCCCTGGCCGAGCTCTCAAGGTTGCTGCAGATTACCTGGTTGATGTGTTCACAGACATTTTCAACCTATCACTGCTCCAGTCTGTAGTCCCCACATGCTTCAAAGAGACCATCCTTGTCCCTGTTCCAAAGAAAACAAAAATCCTCTGTCTGAACTACTATCACCCAGTAGCACTCACCTCCACCATCATTGAAGTGTTTTGAGCGGCTAGTCAAACCCTTCATCATCTCTTCCCTCCCTGACTCACTGGACCCACTTCTGTCTGCCTACAGGCCAAATAGATTGACTGCAGATGCCACCTCCCTCACCCTACACACTGTCCTCTCCCACCTGGACCAGAGGGAAATATATGTGAGAATGCTTTTCATTGACTACAGTTCAGCATTCAATACCATCGTGCGCCTGAAATTCGTCACCAAGCTCAGAGACCTTGGGCTCAACATCGTCCTCTGTAGTTGGATCCTAAACATCCTGACTGGCAGACCCCAGGCTGTGCGGATAGGCAGAGCCACATCCTCCCCCCTGACTCTCAACACCGGTGCCTCCAAGGGCTGGTGTAGGAAGAAGGCCAACTTGATCATTAAAGACCCTTTTCCCAACAGCCATAAACTGTTGTGCCTGGTGCCATCTGGCCAAAGTTACCGCAGCATCCAGGCCAACACCACCAGGCTCAGAGACAGTTTCATCCCCCAGGGCATTGAACTTTCAAACTCCTCCAATCTGCCATAATTCCTCAAAACTCTGCTCCTTACCATATCAGCCTAACCTTATTTGTATATATTTTTTGTATATCTTATTACATTTTTTTGATATTCTATTCTATATATATTTACATTTTTTGCTTGTGTAATATTTTGACCATTGCATGAAGAGAGCCTGTGACCCAAGCATTTCATTGCCAGCGACTGCTAAATTTAAATAGTCTTCACATGACAATAATATACCGTCTATGGTAGAGACTAGCACTGAAAAAAACAAAGTTTAATAAGTGGAATTCATTAAAATCGATGTATTCATGCTGTACTAATATCAATAGCCGATTCTAAATCACACAATATACTATGTACTATATGTTTAGACAAAACTGCCACTTTGCTCTCCATGATTTTGTCTAACTAACTACAGCTAATTGATCAATTAAGACCAAAACTTCCACTCTGAGTGAAATTCCGCTGCTGTACAATGGTCTATATCTGCTGCAACTCATATCAATGATGATGCCCACAGATTCACATAGATTATTTATGAGGCAAATGCCAGCATAACTTGGAAAATGCAACACTCCCTAATCTAGCTGTTGTTTATTTAAGATTTTGTGTGTGTGTGCGTGTGTGCGCGCATATGCACGAGCGTGCTTCCTACCTCTTGTGCATTTATGGAGTGTAAGCCTTTCACAGGCCAGTCCACCTCAGGTAATGGCGATCCAGAGCCATTGCAGATTGCAGTTACACGATCACCCTCGATAACTGTGAGGTTGCTGTGGCTGACACTGATATCTGGCAAATCTGAGAGAGAAGGCACATGACAGAAAATATAACATAAGCATCAGTGTGGTCCAACATGTTGGTTAGCAAGGCTCACAAACTTTGTTCCAGTACATGAAATACATATATATGAAATAAATACATCATACATGAAATGTATGTGTATTTTCTTGGGTGCAGCTGAGGTCAGGGCTCATACAGATCAATAAAATGATTTTATTCAAACTGGCATTTAATTAATTCAAAATACCCCCTGCAGAGTAAACCAGGAAGACAAACAAGATGACAAGGAAAAAAAACAATATGAAGAGGCAGAATATTCAGTCTTTGACACTGGACTCACTGCGGAAACTGACAATAATCTATGGAATGCCATTTAAGTCTAAATTAAATAAATAGGTCAATAAATAAATAGATAAATAAATAAATATTGCTATGAGATAAACCCTGAAATAAAAAATATATGGCAAAAAAATATAAATATATAACTGAATCCATTTACTTAAATAAATACAATGACTCATTTCAAAATGTTTTTCAAAGATGACATTTATTTATTTTACGGTTATTTAATTTCATTATGCCGCATTTATTTATTTCATGGGACTATTTATGTCCATTCTCATATGCACACAGGCCCCGGGGCCAAGCCCCCAATCACTCGCTCAGTCTGAGACATGCAGTGAGATCAGAGCTTGTTACCGTAAAGCAGCCGGTAAGTGACTACGTTGAGTCACAACTGCGCAGTGATCAGAGCAGAAGCTGCAATTGGTTTGTACCAAGCTGGAGTTTCTGTGTCCTCCTCCACTCTGTTCTCACTTTAACTAATAAACTCATCACTACTTATCAGCACCTGATCAGTACATGAAGTAATGTAGTGTTTTATTTGATTCGCTCCTTTTTCAATGTTCTTAAATTCAGAATCAAAAATTCAAGTTTGAAACATTCAAAGTATACATATTCAAGTTGCTCAAATTCAAATGCCAAAATTCGAATGCTACAATTCAGATTAAACATCAGGGATACCAAGGATAAGCAATCGATTGTTTCACAAGAAGGAGGAGCTGGGTCTGACCTCTGACCTCTCAACTTGAGTGGGCCCCCTTACACCGTACTCCCTACTGCACTGAGAACTAGCTGCTAACACAGTTAGCTTCCATCATATGAAGTATGTTTATGTTTTAAAATCTGAAAAACCAGTCGTGCACATATCCACATATTTCAGAATTGTAGCTGAAGTGAGTGTGTGAGCCAGGGGTGGACTGGCCATCTGGCATACCGGGCATAATCCCGGTGGGCCGTTGACCCAATGTGGGCCGGTCTGGTCCGCTATGTTGTTGTTTTGTTTTTTTTCTCTTCTTCCTCTCTAAATTCCCTCCAATTGGGCCGGCCAATTGGCTACAGAGGGCTAGCAGTGTGTTGCCAGCATCGACACATATTATTGGTCTATTGTTTGTCATTGTCAATCAATCATGGGCTGACAGGCTCAGAGAGCCCTGACAGTGCTGTCAATCACAACACAAACCGGGGGCGGGTGAGGCGGGACCTCATGGCATTGGCGGGGGGAGTCGCGGGACTGGCTGCTGCTGAGACAGAAACTTAACTTAATGGATAATAAGAGTAAAAAAACGCCCGGGTGGCGCTGAGAAGCATCGGGAAAAAAAGCTGAAGTCTCTGGAGGTGGAGGCTGCTAAATGTGCCAAACTGACGGACCTATGTGGTGCCGGGTTCACCAGCCCAGCAGCAGCAGGTGCGCCGGGAGACGAGCGAGGAGGACTCGACAATGATGAGCGAGTGGAGGCAGACATGTGAGCGCGCATTTTCAATTTTCAATACATTCTCCAAACTGGCTCGTTACTTGAGCAGCGGCTCTACCCACGGTGCTCTCTCTCTCTCTCTCTCTCTCTCTCTCTCTCTCTCTCACTCACTCACTCACTCACTCACTCAGTCACTCGCTGCCCCCTCCCTCCTGAGATGTGCAGGTGGCGTGTTTGCCGTTGGGGGGGGGTGCAGCGCGAGAGGTTGGTCTATCCCTCCGCAGGTTCACCTTCAGAAATCTTGTAACGACTTTTACTTCCTCTAGAATAGGATAAGAGATAGTGTCTTATTTTGTGTGCCTATAGTATAGTGGTTATACTGTGGTTTATTAATGTTCTTGGGCAGACACAAGAGGCACTTGTTTATAGTTAATTAGAAGTTCAGATGCACTGGTCCATTACTATTTGAACCTCAGCATCTAGGGTTCAAAATTGGTAAAATTATACATTATATACATTATATTCATATTGTTGTTGTAATTTTTCAGTCAGTTGAGATAAATCTTGAGGAGAAACATTTTGGGTTGTTTTGTGTCTGTATAGACCTACTATAAAAAGCACTTTGCATTTTTAATTTTAGTTCTTGTACTTTTGATACTTAAGTACATTTCAACACCAGATACTTTTGATACTTAAGTACTTTTAATATTAGCTACTTTAAGACGAAGATAAGTTACGTCAATTTATTGGCAGATGTGCTCGGCTAATTATGTGGGCCGGTCTGAGCCAAAAAATGCCCGGGCCGTTTTGTTCTCCCAGTCCAGCCCTGGTGTAAGCTAATGTTAAATAGTTAAAATATTTTCTACCACTGTGTTTTAATCTGCAGAACACGAAGAGACAGATGAGAGCTGCTACATGAACTTTAATGAATAATGGCTCCTGGACTTTTTCTTTATCAACATCATTAGTCAAACTAAACACTGTTAAACATTTAAATGTAAGAGCAGCTTGTGTTACTCCAGTCTTTGGACTTTACTCTTACAGTAAACAGACGACTGCATCAAGTGCTACATTTATTGTTGGATTATAAATGAATGTATAGTTTAAAGTGCAATAAAGCTATCTATGAAACTGTTTCACTACTCATGGTTCTTAGGAGCAGATCTGGTAAAAAGTCACAGCAGAAACATGCACAACAAGATAATAATACAAGAACACTTTGATGAACATGTTATTGGAGTTTGAAATGAATTACAGGCCTTCTACATTCTGGTTTTAATAAAACCAATCATTGATAGTTAGGATACGAGTTATTACTTTGCTTATGTGTCTTTCGACAACATTTTATGACTGAAAACGTTAATTCACCAGTGTCTGTTTGGTTTATTATGAAGAAAGGGGTAACTATGCAAAGACCAGGCAAGTCATGTGTAGTCAATGGAAAATGTACTCAGTATGGTTTAATCATAAATATCAGAGGTTAAGTAAACACTTAATCACATATATCTAATACATATTTTTTTTAAACTGAAAAGCAGTAAACATTTGTTATAGAAGTCACAATTAATCCAGGTGAACTTCAGGTTGTACAGTTGCAGCTGTTAACGATTGAGGACTCTTCATGTCACATTGGTAAACACTTTCATTTGAAGGTTGTGACTGCTGAAGTTGATCCATTTACTAACTCTGGATAAATAATTTGCAAGTTATGTTAAAAATGTTACTACCACCTCTTAAAATAGATGTCAAGTGTAGGAAAACATCATTAAGTTAAAGGTTTCAGCACCAATGATGAGGGTAACTACAATACTATATGTCAAGCAGTATTGCTGCAATCATAGTCTATGGTCAGCAGCCAGCAAGATCATGATCCACCATCAAGATCGGAAGCCACTATAGTCCACAGTCATTGTCCACTGCCGCCAGTTAGGAGTCATCAACAGCTGCCATCTCGGTCGTGGTCCACCACCATTATCTGACGCCAACCCGACAAAGGATCCACCATTCCCACTACGATCAGCCGGCCAACATAGAATCCACCACAGTGGATCCACCACCGCGACCACCAACACGCGATTCACAAATCGCAATCTATGATGATGTGGCCACAGCTGCGGCCCTGGATCTGCGGACGATAAGCCACAGGGACTCCGGGGAAGGGGTCAAGTCAGAAACATGTATTGATGTGATATGAATTACTTTGATGTGATTTTTACCTGATTAACTGTAGACATACAGCACGTAATTGCAACAAAACACAGGAAGCTAATGCTACTGTTTAACCACATGTAAAAAGTAACCTAAACATGTTAAACTGAACTATCAACATGTCTTCATCGACTTTAAATCTACATCTTTATTGAGCTTAACTTTAACACCAGGTAAACTCAGGGTAGCAGCCCTGAGGGAACTGATAGGCCTGGCATTGCAAAGCTATCGGCTAACTAGCTAGCTCGGTTAGCATCGTACTTCACAATCACTGGGACAGTTACTAGCATGCTAACAGTTTGCTCTTCTCCAATCAGAACACCTAGAAACACACAGTATCTTTCGTGGAGAATAGAGAACATATATGAAGTTAAAAACTTTAAAACTTGAATAAAACAATAGTTTACTCACTGAACAAACCGGATATCAGCTCCGATGTGTCTGTTGTTACTGGAGAACAGTGCTAAAACCCGATGAACTCATGGCTATTTATCGAAGCTAAATCAATAAGGTCCTCACACTGTGCTCGGGCCCTAATAAAGCTGTCGTTTTTTTCTCCAGTGAATGATAACAACAGAAACATAGTAAATGTAAGAGAACTGAGTGAACACGATGTCAATAAAGATGAATTATAAATACAGTCTATGGGTGAATCTCTCTCTCGTCTTACCCATCTCAGGCATCACATGACCACTGGAACATGACTTAATTGGCCAGAGATTTGGTTCGATGTGAACCAAATCTCTAGCCAATTGCTTATACTTGGTACCCTGGATGTTTAATCTGAATTTTAGCACTCAAATTTTGGCATCTGAATTTTAGCTGTGGAATTTGACCAACTTTTTATAAAGTAAATTTTAAAAGCTTGAATTTTTGATTCTGAATTTGTGAACATTGAAAAATATAAGTGGAAAAATGTGAAGACTGAAATCCAGTGTAAAAATACATTTACATTAACATTTCAGGGTAAATTCAGTGCTAGAAATTCAGTGCTAGGAATTAAAAGGCTTAAAAATATCAACAACAACACTTCAACAAATATATTAATCGAGTAATACAAAATGTATTATCGTTAGGTGCAGCACTACTTGAAACTTACCACAACTGCTAATGTTCATATCACGCAACATTATCTCCCTGTCGCCATCAGCACAATATAACTGTTGGCTGCTTAGACCTGCCTCTCCTCTCTGCTGCCATAGTTGCAGCCAGCGGATCTGACAGCCGCAGGTGAACACCACCTCCTCTAAATGACTGGAGAGAAAAGAAGAGAATTGACGGTATTAACAAAATCTCATGAGCTACATGCCAAACCAACAAAACCTTTTACACAAGAATAAGGCATATTTGTCATGTAGAATCCCTTTAAGTAAATTATATCAAAGCTATCAAAATTCATTCCAGAAAAGGAATAATGATAAAGTCCTTGGGGGCGAGAGTTAAGAATCCTGACAGCCTGGTGGATGAAGCTGTTTTGCAGCCTGTTGGAACCAGCACGAAGGCTCCAGAATCATTTTGCAGATGGAAGAAAACTGAAAAGTGGGTTGGGTCGCTCACAATGCTTGTGGCTTTTTGGACTACGAAGGTGTTGTAGATGTCCTGGAGGGACGGGAGTGAGGCACTGTTGATCCTCTCAGCTGCATTCACGGTGCACTGAAGGCTCCTGCGGTTGGCTGCTGTCAATTCTTGCTCTCTTCAGTTTACGGAGGAAGTAGAGGCACTGCTGACCTTAACTGGCCAGTGATGAGTTGTTGTTCTTCCAGGACTGTACTTTCTTGGACAATCTACATTACAAATGTAATGTGTGAAGTCACACATTACATGTGTGTGAAGTGTGAAGTCAATTAGATGAACGGTTCGCGAGGTATGCATTCCACATAAATATAGAAAGATGTTTGTGGAATTAGTCTGTATCAAAAGAGAAAATTAAGCCTGAATTTGATAATTTGGGACAGGTCACTTTGTAATCTGAGACACTTATTGGGCCCAAAAAAATAACTGCATCACCTGGATCAATATTACCAATTTTTTCAAAGCGTAATGAAAAAATTTCCTAGAAAATTACTAATAAAATTGATCCTATTAAAAAAAAAAAAAAAAGTTTATTGGGGCTACTCAGGGAACAGACAGAAGGTTAAACACCATCCTCATCGATCATCCCATTGTTTTCTCTACATGTTTGGGGAAACCAATGGCTGCAGACCACAGGACAGACACTGTTATTTTGGATCATCTCAGTCCAAGAGCACGAACTGATTATGTGCTAGTCAGCTAACAAGACAATCAGTTCAGACAGGCAGGGACAAATTGAATTTACCATTAACTCCTGTCTGACAACTGTAGACCATATGCTATATCTCTATTTTTATCTTTTTAGTTTTACTTCAGGAGTCTTTAAATGCGTATTTCCTTATTTAGAGAATGTGAGGGACTGTCGCAGATTACCCAAAGCATGGTGTCCCACATTTTCAATCATATTTGATAAAGTGGAATAACTAAAAGTAGTGTAAGTCCTGTTAGAACAAGGAAATACATGTCCCATATTATCAAATTTCCCACAAACCCCAAATTCACCCTGTGGTAGTGGGGCGTGATCAGCGTCGGCTGCAGGAGGGAGAGAGTGGAGATGGGGTTCTGGGAGCTGTGCCAGGGAGAGAGACTGATTGTACACAGGTGTTCCAGTTCAACTAATGACTCTCTCCTCTTTATCAGCGGTAGCGCGCTGGGGCGCGGCGTTCGCCGGGAACCAGGAGACAGCACATGAAGAGCTTGTCTGGCCATGTATATTTGTATGTGTGCCAGTGCAAATAAAGAGAGACACCTACCTGATTCCCCTTATGTTCATGACGAGGAACTCACGGTAACGCAGGGATTTGTTACACACCCTAATCCATATTTTAACTTTTTCTAAGAAAATAGATCACTCATACACTTCCTTCTTCCATTTGTACTTCATATGTTCCAACATTTATTCGGAACATGTTTATCTGTGTTGGATCATTAATCAACTATAATCCTCCATCTGTACTACAATGTAATGGAGCAAAGAGAGAATTACATTGCTCTTGGTAAATTGCCTGTTGCCACAGCAACCACTTATTCCCTTAAAAATCTGATATTACATTTGCAGGACACAAACCTTCTCTTTTTTTTTTCCTAATACAGGTGGATATTTTGGGCTACAGTGCACATCGCATTGAAAGGAGACAATATGTAATTTTGGCTATTTGATACCCCCCCCCCATAAAAATAGTACTGTATATGTCAGCTAATGTATGTAATAATGTATTCAAGTCAATAGGTTTCTGTGAACAAGGCCTGGCAGTAAAATCTGTTAATATAGCAAACAGATAGATTAAGGTTAGGGTTAGATAGATCTTCTTGGTTGTGTGTGTATGTCATGTTTCCTACAACTTGTTAGCCTTGATTTTTCACTTTTATACAAAGAACTTTAAGATAAGTCGTAATGAGAATGCAACTTGACAAAAAGACAGTGGCTTCAAAACTCATAAAAACTCTTACAGTTCAAAGATCTGCACAGGTTCAAAGATCTGCCAGGATAATGTGGACAACATGGGATTCTTGGACAGGTTTCTGAGGAAGAGAGTGAGAAAGAGACAGAAAATAAGATGGATGTCAGAAACATCTACACTTACTTACCATTTACTGTTGTATCTTTTATGTCAGAAGTATTCAGCAGAGATAACAGTCCTGGTGTCTAATTGTTTAATTATAACTCCTGTTACTCATTCATTCATTAATTGTAACTCATTCAGTATTTCTAATAAACAAAATACAAATAAAAGAAAAAGCAATGCTAACAATACTAGAAATATATAGTATAAATAATAATAACATAACAGCAAGCATAAATGACACAAATATTATACCTATTTTACATACAGTAGGGCTGTCAGGACAGTCTATGCTACTGATAATATGTGGTGTTCAGGCTCATACTGATTTAAAGAACTTGCCCACAATCCCCAACATCTGTTTTTGCAAAAACCTATTTGGTTAAATTGTTTGTGTTTCATTAGTGGTGTCTGCTTTCACTAATTAAAAAATCTCTGATTCGTGCAATGCTAGTAATCAATATACTGATACTGCTGTTATTAAGTGAAGTGGAAGTGTGCTTCATGCAGCTGCTGCAGAAGTGAGAAGTGGAATGTCACCATCTGGGTAATTAATGGAAAACACTGCACACATCTTCCAAAGTGCAGCAGAAGAGTGGAGCTGCCCACAGCAAAATCTGAAACTCTTGTCTTGTCAATGGTGTGATCTGTAACAGTTTATTAAGGTGGAAAGGAGATGCAAAATGTTGCACTTTCTAATAGAAATAGATAAAAGATAAAGATAAGCCAGTGTCAATAGTTTATGGGAATGTACAGTGATGAAAAAGGTGCAGCTAAACTCACTATTTGAAAGAGCATCTGCTCTGAAGATAAATATAATGATCTTTGGAAGAGTCTGGTGCTCAATAGGCAGTTTTAACAACATTTGCTTTCTGGCGAGTGAGCTAATGGCTTAAAAGATGAAACCTCATTCAGAAAGAATTTGTGAATTATCTGTATCCGTACTTGGAGTGGGCGGGGCCTAACCCGGGTTGTCTTGAAACGGGCGGGGTTTTAACCAGTATGTTATTTTAAGCATGCAATTGATATGGGTTGATCAGAAATTGTTATATTTATTGCTGATTAGAAAACTATAACAGGACAGCATCAGCATTGAGCTTCAGATCAATGATTTTGATCACAATAGCAAACAAACTATTTACAGAACAAGTTTTGCAACAATGAATACAACACATGCTGTTGCAATTATGAAGTGAAATGTAATAACAAGTGTTTTCATACTCAACATAACTTTCCTTTTTAACTTTGAAATTTTTTTATGATTTTTTTATTTTTTTGAAATTTATTTCCACACCAGGTGTGTGTGTGTGTGTGTGTGTGTGTGTGTGTGTGTGTGTGTGAATAAGAGAGAGACAGAGAGAGAGAGGGGGGCGGGGAGACTGTGACAAGATTAACAGGAGACGCGGGTCTCTCCTGCTTCGGATGAGGATAATTAAAACAAACACGGTATAATCACATTCATGTGAACAAGAGCGATGCAGCCCCGACAGGCAGAGACGCAACGCGAGTCACTTTCTACCAGCACCACGTCTGAACGAACCCACGTTTAACAGAACTCTGATGGTTAATAAGTAAGTACAAACTGAAATAAAAACAAACTTTAAAGACCCGCGAACCTGAGTGACAGAGACAGAGAGCTGTTCTGTGAGTAAGTGAGTGAGCAGAGCGCTGTGTGAAGGGGAGGAGCGCTGTGACGCTGTGTGAGGATTTTCATTCAGTCTGAGCACAGATATTGACTCGTATTACTCGTATAATACTCGTGCTCGGCAAAAGTGCTTTATCCGTACCGGAAACTCGTTTCAGCCGAGTATCCGGCTCATCTCTATTGTGCATGAACGAGTTTAAAAGAACGCGTTCATTTTTATGAGAACGATGAACTGCATGCAACTTAATGACAAATAATGAATTTGAAGGGTGAACACATTCATATTGTAGCTTCCTTGCTTATAGATGACAGGGAACTTCTCTCTTTATGTGTAACTTTTTTAAAGTCCAATGAACAAGACACACTTCTTGTTCTTAACTCCGACACTCCTAACATCCACCACCGTATTCTTCACTCCCCTTTCTCATTCACCCTTGACCCGCCAACTCACCGGTCAATGAGCGCCTGCCTTCCCACATCACCCCACAGCCATTGGTCCAGAACTGTCACGTGCCCCACCCCGACCTGTTCACTGACCCTCAGGACATCTCAATACTTATTTAACATGGTGTACTTAACTGAACATAAGTCATAAAAAACACAAAGCAATCAAACAGAACATAAACCTAACAACCAGTCCGTTACAATATTATCTGAGGTCTAGCTAAAATGTAGCCTTACCTAAACCAACTAACTTGACTTCGCACTACTGTTGTGCAATAGGAGTAGACTTGACGTTGGCTAATTATTAATAGTCATGAAATATGATTATTAAAATAATAAAAGATTATTTATTAAAAATAATTAAAAATGATAAGGCCATAACTTATCGTAGAGGGGCACCACCCTGGTTTCCAGGGGCCAACGATATCAAGCTATAATTATCAGTCTCATAATGATAAATGTTTATTAAGTAATCGTTAATATTAAAATATTGACATTATTAATTTGACATTTATCATTTATGATAAATGTTTATTAAGTAATCGTTAATATTAAAATATTGACATTATTTTTTCGAAAAATTTAAATTTTTTTCTTTTCAAATATTTTTTTTTCCTTTCTCTCATTTGGTATTGATCATGATTCGTTGTTGAAGAAGAAAATTATTTTGGAAATGTATTCTTCTTTGCAAAGTTTTATTTTTAATTCATTTGAACTTTTACCAAACCGGTATACCAGTGCCTGGTGTATCCGTAATTGGCTGCAGATTGCAATCGGTGTTTGTGTTCTCGAGGCACAAGAATCATAAATAATTTAAGAAAAGAGAAAAATAATTCTGGAAATTTATTTCTCTTTGAAAAATTTTATTTTAATCCCTTTGCACCTGTCCCAAGCAGGTATACTAGTGCCTTGTGTATCCGTGGTTGGTTGCTTCTAGCATATAAGTGGTTGTGTCATTAATGCACAATAATTATGATTAATTTTTGAAGAGAGACATAGGTTCGAAACTAATTTCTCTTTGAATTTTCTTTATGCTTAATTCCCTTTGCTAAGCACACTTTTGTGTAACTATGGTTGGTTGCTGACTGCGTTGCAGTAGTTGGTAATTTGTATAGGAGATTTTCTGCATGCTTTTTGATCTTAAGGAGACAAACTAGATTTGAGAGACTAGTTTTGAGAAGACTAGTTGTTGACCAACTAGGTCTTAAGGATTGAGCCACCGAGCTATCCTTCATTGCTACTTTATAGACACAGGGTGAAGCTCACCTGTGTATCTTGTTGTGTAGTGTTAATTAAGCGTTTTACCCGCTTTTATCCAAGCGAGCTTGAGCAGTCCACCAGGTGTCTTTTCGCACTCAGAAGATGAGTAGCATGTATCACCATGGGGCAAGTGCTCCCTCAGGACCAGAGGTCCTATCAGAGACTGTAGCCAGCCTGATTAATTTTTCTAATGATGCGGTGAGTGAGTATGATTTAAGTACCTGCGATCGTAAGATTGAAGAACTGACTATGCACCTCTACAACCCCACTGGCCCGCAACTGAAAATATCCGACGTTCTGGGCCAACTGACACTCCTCTACCAGCAGAGAGCCAAGCTGCAGGCCCAAGAACATGCGGAAGAGCTCCAGGCCATGCAAGCCGCATGTCGAGCGGAGCAGGAGCAAAACTCCCACCTGCGGCATATCATCGAGACCCGCAAAGAACAGGACCAGGCGGTGCAGGAGCACGCGCAGGTCAAAGGTCAGCAGAAATGGGGGCACAGTCAAACAGAGCTGCCCCCCCTCGAGCTGATATCCCTGATGACAGGGCCAGGAGCTGACGTCAACCCCGGTGGAGCCAGCGGAGCAGAGACACTGGGAGAAAAGCTGCAGGCACAGCTACACAACCCTCATGCAGAGGAAGCTTCACTCTGGAGAGCCAGACACACCCAGCAGTCGACAGCTCCGACCAACTCAACACCAAGGGGGAAGCCGGACTCAACCCCTAGACGTGCAGTGACCTGGGACCGCTATGAGGCAACATCAAATGCCTGTCCAGCGGACACTAAGCATCCACTCCAGCCAGAAAGAACACATCCTGCACGGAGCCATGCTGATCCACACCACGACAGAAGGACTCCGCCCTGGAGGGCTGGAGGATATTCCCAGCTAGCAAGAGACATGGCTGGCTTCAGTGCCCCGGCTGCCACTCAGGCAGAGGCGCACTATGACTCACGGTTGCGGCCTGGATGGTCCTCCACTGCAAGAGATGTTCACCGCTATGATGAATACCGTGACGAATCCGATTCAGAAGACTCTGATGATCCAGCACCCCCTCAAGGAGAGGGAATCCGCACCCGGCAGCTAGAGTCCCTTGCCAGAGACATTGATCGCTTCGACCCAGACAGCCAAGGGTCCAACATAGACGATTACCTTCGGGAGGTCCAACGTTGTCTCTGGGATTTACCAAATCCATCATCCAGAGAGAGGCTGAAGCTGATCTGGAAAACAACAGACAGGAGCGTCCATGCATTCATGGAAACACTTCCCCCTGCCACCAGAGATCACTACTATGAACTCCGTGAGGCCCTGCGAGAAGAGTACTCAACCTTCACCGACCAGGCCTCTGCCACCCTAAGTGCCTTTGCGGTCATGCAGAGGAAGAACGAACCTCCGAGGGAATACTACAGACGCCTGAGGGCAACGTATTTCCAAGGGCGCAGCGCACCGGGGTTAGAAGAAGAACCCCCCTTCAAGTCACTTTTCCTGCACAACCTCCACGAAAGTGTTCGGTATGATGTCACCATGCACTGCAGAGCAGGTGACCTCACCATGCAGGAGGTATTCCCAGCTGGCCTGGGAGACGCGAACACGCCCAAGCAAAAGACCAGCAGAAGACACTGAACCCCATTGGCAAAACTAGAAGCAGATGCCCTCCTTCTCCACTCCCAAAGATGACTTCAATGACTGGGAAGGAACAGGCGCTGCCAGAAACCCCCTCTCACCTCCACATCTGAAAGGGGGGGGAAAGAAATCCCAATTTTAAAACAAAGACCGCTCAAACCACTCACTCCATCAATAGCTGCATGCTTTAGACCCTCTGTCAGTAAATGGTATAAACGTACGTTCAGGTAGTGAACTCTTTAGACCTCGTTGAGGAATTTTGAAGTCGTTACCACTACGGTTGTGCAGCCCTCACGGGTACACTTGGCAATTCAGTCTTGGCAGTGCAATTTCAATATCTGTAGATTTGCAACCCTAGAAATAGGATTTTTCATAAATTCACAGATTAACGAACAACAGAACGGGACTTGCCGTTCTGAATAATTTGGTTTGACAGGATAACACACATGTTTATCTCAAAACACCCGCACCCACTCAAACTTTTCTTCTGTTCCTTTTTCCACTTTTCTTTCATTTCACTCTTCACCGAAATTCATTGGTATGTTAACAATAACTGCCGATAAGCATGATGTGAAATTGAAAATGTGCGCCGTGTTTTAGAATATATGTTATTTAGTTCTGTCTGCCCAGACAATTACCTCTCTCTGTTTAGACTCATGCCTCAAAGACATTTATGCCTCTCTGCCTCATGATGAACTAACTTTCAATGCTTCAATTCCACTCAAGGATTACCTCACATGGATTATCACTGGACTCTCGACCCTAGTGTGCCCTGGAAACCGGGTAACGACCCACTTTCCAGATCAAAGGGGGACTGTTGGGACTGAAGGCCCAGTGATCTGACTTAGAACAATGAGTCATAAAGCGTGAGACTTGCCTAGGGAGACCCCTTACATTTAAAAATCCAGCATGGAGCTCTTATCTCCATGTGGCAGCAGATCACTTCCTGGGTCCTGTGAAGGACCCCACTGTAAGCCACTCCCTGAGACTTGACTTCTGACCTTTCAATTGGCCGAAGGCAACACTGACCCCTGACCCCTCCTCCAGGGGGGCTGGTACCTCCCAGGTGCTACAAAAGAACTGTGCTCCCAGAAATCTCTCCTTTCCACTCTGCTCAAGTCGTATCCAGACCCTCCAGGGGCCTAACTACACGACTCAGTAACTAAGGAGGCGATTAGACGTTTGTTTAATATCATTTTATTTGAAGTCGTTTCATTTTCTTCTTTTATCTCAGTCAAAGTTTTATCTTGATAGGACTTTTTGCCGTTTTAACTTGAAAGACCGAAACAGGAAGTGCCCCGCTAGACGGACTCCGACACTTCCATAGACTTTTCTTTTTTCCAACGATCCACAAACGGCTTCCACAAAGCCGTTCCCTGCAGAAGCGCGACGTTCATCCCGCTGAGGAGTAAGAGGCAATCCACTCCGTTCCTGTAAAACAGCACGATCTCCGCTGTTACAGAAGAAGACGAAGTTTAATTCCGTCAAGGCAGCAAGAGAAATTCGCTTCCTTTTCCGGTCCAGCGGCCGAGCCCGGAGCTCCGCTCGTGAGAGAGACCACGTGATTCACTGGCCCCCGACACATTCGCGCAGGCACATCGCGAGGGTTGTACAGTAAGAGACTTGATTATCTGGGCAGATACGTAGCATATTGTTTAATATTTGATTGTATTTGTTGCGAGACCGCTGAGTCTCATTATTTAGCCGGGTTTTGTGTTAGTGTTTGAGCGCCGCGAGGAAAGCCTCCAGCCACGCTGTTAACGTCTGTGTTAGTCTGCAGTGAGTTTACCGATCAGAAACTCAGCCCACAACGTGCGCTTGGGGCTGAGTGGTTAAATCACTGTTAATCTATCTCTGGCGTGTTTTAAGAGCTTCGTTCTCTTTCTCTCCTTGCATGCCTTCTCTCTCTCTCTCTCTCTCCTTCTAAGCCGACCTATACACCCGTTCCGATCTGTATTTATAATACAGTTCATGTAACATAGTTAAATCTATATTTAAAGGGCCTGAACGCATCTGGCCGCCATTTTGAAGCCAAAACTGAGCTAAAACAAAGAACCCCTTTGTTCTGCCTCCTCCTTGTGTCTCACACGTGGTCCGGCGGCCATTGGAGATTATTCATCTCTAGACCCTCCCTCCATTCTGGCTCTAAATTCATAACGAACCCGCCATTTTGTTTTGTAGTTTTAAGCCTAACATTGTCGGCCTCCATCTTAGATGTGATGTCACTACGTGACTGCGTCATCGCCACGCCCCTTCTTTTTCTCTCTCTCTCGCACACACACACACACACACACACTGATAGACACAGACAGATACACACACACAGAGACACATAGATGGACCAGAGGTTACATGCGTGTTCTAAATTGTGATAAGCTGCTGTTATCTTTGAAATATGGGAGTTTGTTAAAATGATAAATCATTAAATAACACTAACTTTATTTCACATACACACACATAGACACACATACACAGAGAGACACTTTGACACAGACACACACACAGAGACAGACATACATAGGTAGACCGCAGGTTTTACATGTATTTTCTGAATTGTGATAAGTGCTGCTGCTGTGTTTATCTTTGAAATATTGGAGCTTGTTAAAATGATGAATCATTGAATAACATTATAACTTTATTTCCCCTTTTTAATAAATACTTTTGTAATTAAAGTATCTGTAGTCTGTGATTATTTGTGCATAAGTGTGTGAATACAGCTGGATTATGATTGCCTGTGCTCGAACTTAGAAGCCTTCACTGTTTATTAAGTAATCGTTAATATTAAAATATTGACATGATTAATTTGACATTTATCATTATGAGACTGATAATTATAGCTTGATATTGTTGGTCCCTGGAAACCAGGGTGGTGCCACTCTACGATAAGTTATGGCCTTATCATTTTTTTTAATTATTTTTAATAAATAATCTTTTATTATTTTTATAATCATATTTCATGATTATTAATAATTAGCCAACGTCAAGTCTACTCCTATTGCACAACACTACGTTACCCATAATTAATCGCACACACATGTAGACCAAACAAGCAACGTATTACAAGACAATAGCTCTCGGTCTCATATAAAAATGGAAAGTGAAAGCAGAGACGCAGACTCAGCGACTACATCCGATGCACATTCTTATTATTTGCGGGATTTTTACAAACTGTTTGATAAAGATTCCGACAGTAAAAATCTCACCTTTCTGTGCAAATTGTGTCCTCCTTCGCTGAAATGCAAGTTCGGACATCAGCCAAACTTTTTGTCCTCTGTCCACACATTTATTTTATAAATTTAAATGATAGAATTTAAGGTCTAGCCCAGGGGTGGGCAACCCGCGGCTCTTCAGCCCCTCTGCAGTGGTTCCCTGTCCAGTGTTGTGCATTTCGCGCATATTTTAAGCGAATGATGAACATAAGTCTCGGAGGATGGGAAAACTCACCTGATCACTGATTAAAGTGACAAGTTTCACTTGTGTTGAACTCTGCTGAGTTTCTATTGCCGGGCCATTACCACCTGGTCTGTGATTGACTCATGAGCAGGGGGTGTGGTGAGCTGTAGCCAACCATCAGTGATGTATAAAGTACTTGAAAGCCATACTTGAGTAAAAGAACAGATATCTTACCTGAAAGTGACTCCGGTAAAGGTAAAAGTCAACCGGCAGAAAATGACTTGAGTTAAATTCGCTCATATTAAATTAACTTAAGTATCAAAAGTATCTGGTGTTGAAATGCACTTTAGTATCAAAAGTACCAAACTTAAAAATGCCCAGATGCTGAGGTTCAAATAGTAATGGACTAGTGCATCTGAACTTCTAGGGACAATAAAGTACCAACTCAACAGAATAAGCAAGTGCCTCTTGTGTCTGCCTAAGAACACTAATAGACCACAGTATAACCACTAAAAAATACTGTAAATATCACTAAACATGGACCTTCCACTTTCTAATCAGTAGCAAGAATGACACACAATGCCCCTTATGCTAACTCAGCACAAGGAAACCAGTTCTAGGCAGACAAAATAGGATAGTTTTCCTCTTTTGTTAACAGCTTGCACAGTGCTAGTACAGAGAGGAAAAACTCACTGGACACAGTCTAGTTTTGCTGCAGGCCAAATTTCAGACAGAATAATAAAGACTGAACTGAACCGAGCTCCTGCATGAGCACCTGGATAATTCTAAAGGGAATGAATGGATGGGAAATTTGCATCCGTTAAGTCCCTGCCCACACACATCGCTACTACCCATTGGATGGTTTAGGGAGGTCCTGGGAATGGCCCTGCCAGGGTCGGTCAAGGTCCTGTTAAACTCGTAACAAGGTTTCTGATGGTGAAACTGCGCAGGGATCGTCACCGGTACAGCCTGCTTGACCCCGATCGACCAAGGCAGCCCCCACCCCCCCAGACCTGCGCCGCCACCAGACCAGCGCATCCCCCAAGGCAGGGGCACGCGAGTGAGCGAGAGAGAGGTGCGCCGTGCGTAAAGGCGCACATTGCACCAACCTCCGCTTCTCAAGTAACGAGCCAGTTTTGAGAATGTAAGAAGTAGAAAGTACAGAAAGTTGTGTTCAAATGTAACGAGTAAAAATAAAAAGTACAGATATGTGAAAAATCTACAGTACAGTAACAAAGTATTTCTACTTCGTTACTTCCCACCACTGCCAACCATCATCAACTCTGGTTTAAAAACCAGGAAGTGTATGGAGCGTCAGCGTCTGTGAAGACTCATTGTATGAAGACTCGGAGGATAAAGACAAAGGAGTCTTTCGTTGGAGTCTTCGAGGCAGGCTGAGTATTAAGCTGCTGTTTCCTTTTTATTTTTGAATTTGTGTATACTTTCCGAGCGCATTACTACTCGTAGATACTATAGGCCTTGCACTTGTTCACACCAATACCTTAACCTTTCCGATCTTATCTATCCCACCCGTTCCACCCATACCCAGCACCTTGTCACTAGGGTTGGGTACCGAGAACCGGTTCCAATACAACCGGTTCCTACCCGGACCGAAATGCAACGGAGATTTCGGTGCTTCATTTCAGTGCCTGAGCCAATTGAAGCCTGAGGTCTCCACTCGTCCCGCCTCCTCACACTTCCGCTCCTTCCTTCACGGGAAACGGCGCCTCCCGCCGGGCCCCCGCATGTCGGCCGCGGCTGCTGGTAGACAAACTCTTGTCTCCGCGCTGCCCGCGCCCCGCGTGCGTCAGGGTTTCCGTGCAGGTGTGGGGGCATCTCCTCCCGAGACCTCTCCCCGGCACTGGCTGGCCCCCGCCGAGTGCATTTCGGCTCCGGGTCGGCTTGGAAAGGCTCGGGCAGGAGGAGCGAAGACCACGCCGAGAAAGATATCACAAAAGCGTCTGCATTTGGCGGGGCGAAGGGGGGCCGAAGCCTGCCTGCGACAGCCCCAGCCGTGGAGAAACGGGGGTCTCCGAGTGAAAAGCGACCCTCAGTCTTCAATTGGCTCAGGCACCGAAGTCAGAGTGTGTGTGTTTTGTATTTATTTTTATTTATTTAAGTATAGTGTAAACTTTTGTTAACAGTTCACATATTACTCATAGTTTTAAGTTAAAAAGTTTTTGTATTCATTTATATTTATAATCTACTTAACAGTTCATATATTTGGCAATAAAAAAGCCTTTCTTAAATGACGTCAAGCTTCGTTTTGTGCACTTAAAAAAAAAAGAAGTATCGGTTCAGGAACCGTTTAGGCACCGGTATCGGTTAGGAACCGGTATCGGATAAAAAACAAACGATACCCATCCCTACTTGTCACAGGGGGCTTATGGAACTGCCAGTCAGCTACCCGCAAAACAGACTTCATCTCTGGCTTTGCTACACAGCAATGGCTTGACTTGCTTGCTCTCACTGAGACTTAGATCACACCGGACAACACATCCACCCCAGCTGCTCTCTCCTCTGCCTTCTCTTTCACCCACACACCCAGACTCACTGGTAGGGGTGGTGGTACAGGTTTACTCATCTCCCGCAAATGGAGTTTTTCTCTCTACCCTCTTCCACTTTCTTACCCCAACGTCTTTTGAATTTCATGCTGTGACAGTTAATCCGGTATAATTAACTATTGTTGTTCTCTACCGTCCACCAGGTTCTCGGGGAGATTTTTTGGAGGAATTAGACGTCCTCCTGTCAAACTACCCAGAAAATGGCCCTGCACTTATCCTTCTGGGTGACTTTTACATCCAGACAGAGAAGTCATCTGACCTATTACTTTTACTGTCTTCTTTTGCTCTCTCACTCAGTCCTTCCCCTCCTGCTCACAAAGCCGGTTACCATCTTGACTATTTTCACCAGAAACTGTTCAACATCTAATCTCACTGTAACCCCACTTCATGTCTCCGACCACTTCTTTATCTCTTACTCTCTCCCACTATCCCAAACTGACAACCCTACCACATCAACAGACTCTGTACCTGCCCGTCGCAACATTCGTTCCCTCTCTCCTGTTTCTCTAGACTCTTTCTCACTCATGCATCCTAACTCTGCCACAGACATTCTCCTTTCTACTTTGTCCTCCTCTCTTGACTCTCTCTGTCCTCTTACGTCACAAAAGGTCTGCAAATCGCTTTGGATAAAAGCGTCAACTAAATGAAAGGCTCTCGCATGCGGCTCTCCAGCCCCTCTGGAATGGCTCACTGTAAAGTGTTGTGCATGAATTATATTTTTTCGTGAACAATGAACTGAACTTATCAGTTTTCATATGATGAACATGAGTGACATTCACTGCAACGAGAGTGAACTTTATTGTTGAAAAACAGTGAAAACACAGAGTTTCTCTCTGGTCCCAGCTGCTCAGTGATCAGAGCAGAAGCTGCAGTTGGTTTGTACTGAGCTGGGGCCTCATTTATAAAAGAGTGCGTAGGATTCATACTAAAAGTGTACGTACGTACAAAATCCGGAAATGGCGTACGCAAAAGATAATTCCGATTTATAAAACTGTGCGCACGTACAACTGAACGCAATGTTCGCTTTAAAAATCACAGTCCACTTGGAAATGTTCGTACGTGGATCTGCCTCCAAATCCGCCCTCCACACGCCCACTTTCAACCATAAATGGTCAACGCAAAGCACAGCGTGAATATTAAATGATGCTGCTGACCAATGGGTTTCCACCGTGAGTCCTGACGGAGTCACGGCATCAAGCGATGTGAAGAGGAAGTGAAACTTTCTGACACTGACAGCGAGGTGTTTGTTAGTGAGGTGGAGGTGAAGAGTGACTTTATGGGACAGCAGCGATGTCACTAATAAAGAAAATACACTGATACTCTGCTGCTGCTGCTGCTGTGGATAACACACAGTGTGAGATCAGAGATCGCTGAAGCCTCGCTTCCTCCTCGTTCTTCCAGTCACATGCACACATCGAGCAGTTCCCCGCACCGGTGTCACAGCAGTATTTATTTATTTAGAGCATCGGACCGATTCCCTCACATCAGTGGATCCTCACCTCTTCTGGGATATTATTTGGAAAGTTTCCTCATTTCTTATAAGTAATCTCCAGTGCGCTCTGTGTGCTCTGTGCGCTCTGTGGCTCAGTCCCGTTCACTGCAGCGATCTGATGATACACGCACAGTGTTAGAAGATATTATTAAAACCTATTAATGACTCGGCTCCGTAACTCTGCCGTTAAATCGAATCTGAACCTTATTTGCTTAAAGTTGTTTTATATTTTTTTAATTAAAAGGCTCATGTGGAGCAGATACGTCGCGCGAGAAAAACTGTTGGTTTTATGGTAAATTATGAATTGGATCAATAATCTGCTGCAGTTCACCACCTCACGTCTGTGTCGCCGTTTTCCCGTCTCCCCAAAACGCTCGTACGGGAGGGTCTAAGTTTGCGTAGAAATACGCACATTTTCCCATCAAGTTTGTTTTTATAAATCCCAACGTTGGCGTGAGAAGTGGCGTACGCACGTTTCAGGCCCGTTTTGTGCGTACGCAACGGTTATAAATGAGGCCCCAGGAGTTTCTTTGTCCTCCACTCTGACCTGCTCTCACTATAACTAATAAACACTCATCACTAGTTATCACCTAAGTACATGAAGTAACTTAGTGTTTGTTTGATTCGCTCCAGAGTTAATGAGGCTGCATTTAAACATCATGAAAATGACACTACAACATTTTGTGCTTAGTACAACACGAGATGTGACGCTAACAGTCAGGACTCTGTTAAAATGAGCGGAGCGACACGCAGACATGATTCGACACCATCGATTCAGAACCACACACGACACGAACAAATGAACGTGAAATAGTTAATTTTAGGAGCCAGGAACTTAGTTCAAAATTGGAAAGATTTAACTATGGACGCACTCTAGTTCAGATTAATCTACATGAACTTAACTCTGAACTAGTTCATTTTAAGTGTGAACTGGCTCCAGACCAATTGTATTTGGTGGAAGAGGGGGGGAAATGGCTCTTTTGATAGTAAAGGTTGCTGACCCCTGCCCTAGTGCTAACAATATTGTTTTATCCCAACACTATAAAGGGACCTTTTCGATTTTTGGTGGGGTTTCAGACATTTTGCTTTGCCTCAGAGTAATGTGTTTGTGTGTACTCACATGTAACGCAAGTGGGGGTTCTTGGAGAAAACACGAGTATGGATTGTATGCAGGTTGCTCCTTGTTATAGTGCTGAGAGAGAGAGAAAGACAGAGAGACAATGACTTTCTGTTCCATCTCTGAATGAGTTAAACAGATTAGAAACAATCATCAAAGACAATTCAAGCAACGATAGAGTGAGGAAAAGAAAGACAGGCAGAATTAAAAACAAAAGCTCATATTACGAAAAACAGATGAAACAACACAGTAAGAATGAAGACATTAATTTCTTAATCTCATCCATTTCAAAGCTGCAAACATAAATTATTGATTGGGGATGAATGCTAAATAATTAAAACAATGACAAATTAATTTCCATACAATAGGAACGCTTCTGTATTACATCTACCAACAGAGTGTTAATATCACATAAATGAGAGAAGGGACCTCAATTATAAAACTGTCCATAGGACCCAGGTCAATAGTTAACATCTCATTTTCATAGTAATGGATGCAGGTGTTATGTGAGGTGCCTCAAGAAGGCAAGTTGCAAGTGGCAGCCCAGAGGAATTTCCAGTGTGCCCTGTGCACATACTCTCCCGAACAAGCATGGTCATTTGTTCAATGCCACTGATAAGCTTGCATACAATAAAAGCCCTGAAAATGAATTAAAACCACAAGACGTTGTAAGAAATCTACTAACACTGTGCTCTTGCTCTACAAATAGATTTTATATAAAAATTGCCCCTTCTCAAAGAGGGTTTTTCTGGAGCTACTTCAGAATTATTACTTGTCAGCCCTCCTCAAACAGGTCTACAATATTTGTTGATGTACATTCTATGGTGCAGAATGAAGTAAGAAACAGTTTTTCATACCTGGTTTATCTCCAGTGAAGATTTTGTGGTCAATGTTTCTCATAAAACATTGCTCATGTGTTAATAGCTTTATATGATTTTACATAAGTGGGGTTAATATATAATGTAAAGTATTGTAGCAACACAATTTACATTGTGCTATTTCTTTGAAGACAAATTGCCAAATAGAAGGTGATCCAATGAATTTTGTTGCTATGGCGAAGCTCAGTCCCCACTGCACCCGGGACTGACTGTGTCTGCATCAGTGCATATGGTGAAATAAAAAATAAAAATAAAAAACAACTTATGAAAGTTATCTAGTGGTGATTTTGCTCAGTGTTTGTTTCATGGTTTATCTTCATTTCTTTGGACATTCTTTTCAGTTAGTGGTTCATTTTCTTATTCCATTTTTAGTTTTGGGAAGGGCATTTTTGTGTAGATTTACTTGATTTTACTTGAATGCATCCGGCTTGTTGTTTTTTTTTTGGAGTGTCGGTTGCCATTGCGATAAATTTGTATTCATATTGAACATATCCTATGTCCAAATCGCACCAAACTTGGCACTGCACTTCCCATTACCACTAAGAATACATTTGTGAAGTCGATTAAAATAAGTTAGACGGTCAGACAGAAAGATAGACGTTTGTTTAATTAGTATGTTCATGCACGGGAATAGAGTTAAATATTGTTTGCAGCCACAAATTTTAGTTGTGATATGTTCTACAATTACAACACTGCATGAGCAAATGGACACAAATGCATTGAGAAATGTTTCTTCTTACAGCCTCTCTAAGCCGGTGTAGAGCTCCATATCCACATCCCTCAACGTTTGCAGACCAGTCCAGGACTCAATGTATCTGAAAAGAAGGAAAGTAAAGACTTATCTGGTGGACCACGATCGAGGCGGGGGCTGATGATGGATCCTAACTGGCAGCAGTGGACAATGACTGTGGACTATAGTGGATCCCATCTTGATGCTGGATCTTGATCTTGCTGGCTGCTGACCAGAGACTATGATGCAGCAGGACTGCTTGAGGAAAAACTACTAAAAACCCTAGTATTGAAGTTATCCTTCAAAATGTTTACCCTCATCGATGCTGCTAAAAACTTTAATCCCGATGATGTTTTCCTACACTTGACATCTATTGCACTTCTGTCCGTCCTGAGAGAGGGCTACCTCACATGTGGCTCTCTCTGAGGTTTCTACATATTTTTACCTGTTAAAAGGGTTTTTAGTAGTTTTTCCTTACTCTTGCTGAGGGTTAAGGACAGAGGATGTCACACCATGTTAAAGGCCTATGAGACGAATTGTGATTTGTGAATATGGGCTATACAAATAAAATGTGTTTGATTGATTTGATTGATTATCAATCGGGCTGTGAAGATTATTTTCTTGAACCGTTTGGCCCATAAAAAAAAAAATTGTGAAAGATACCCATAACGTTTTCTCATAGTCATTGTTTCTTCCAACCAATGGTACAAAAATATGTCATCAAAAATAAATACTGCAGTACCTGTTGTAAACCTGCCTGTTTGGAATGGGCTGTTTGCTTAGCCCAGACATTTGCAAAGTACGGCCCGCGTGCCCCAAATTTTTTTTTTTGTGGCTGCAGCTCAGAGGTTGGCGACTAATTTACAGACTCAGCAACATTTTTTTTTCACAGACAAACTGCGATTAAAGAGTCATCTACCAAGGCATGTTTTTTTGGGGCCATTCGAAATAGCAAAGGCTAGCAAGCCTTTCTCTGAAGGCGAGTTTTTGTTAAATGGCCTTGCAAATAAGTGCTTTGCTACTTGGTAAAGGCCAAATCCTTTCATGTAATGATTTTTCCATGTCATTTATATTAGTTCACAAAAACACTCCATCCATCTGTTCCTGGCCCGGCCCCTCTGTCAAATTTTAGAACCCATTGTGGCCCGCGAGTCATAATGTTTGGCCACCCCTGGCTTAGCCTGTGGTCATGTGGGGAGCCTAATAAAGAATTACTCCTTGTCATTAGTGCCCTTGGGCAATAAACACAATCTCAAGACCTGAGTTCACAACTTTTCAAATTAAAAGCTCTGTAATTCACCTGGATATAAGCAATTCTGATTGTTATTGCCCCGGCAGGAATCAGCTCTCGTGACAAAAATGAACATCTGTCAGTCCGATGTAGTGTTGTCACGATACCAAAATTATGACTTCGATACTATACCTGCCAAAATATCACGATACTCGATACTTTCGATACGATACCACAAATACGATACCACAAATACGATACGATACTGGTATATTTATCTATGATAGTAATAAATAAAACATCTGTAGGGTTCCCTTTTTTACCAGCTTGTTCCTGCCCAGCTTTTTGAACACTTAACAAATGGCATTCATATTAGTGTTAGCCTACAGAAAGATATTAATGAAAACTACATGGTGACATCATAGCATTGATTATATACGGCTATGCAGGCCTATTGTCCGTATCTGACTATATGACTACATAGTTATTTCCACAAGAGTTAAAACATGCCACCTGAGCGAGTGAGTAGGGGCGGGGCCCCGGGGCCTGTGTGTGTGTGTGTGCGCGCGCTGCCTGGGCGCGCGCAAACGCACACACACCCCCGCTCCTGTTTTTTCATGCTGGTCTGATACCATGCTGATTTGACAAATGAACGTGACGTTCCCGTTCAACATATGAACACTGTAGCCTACTAGGAGCACTGCAGAGGGGCCGAGGAGTCGCGCGCTGAGACCCCCCCTCCCCCCCCACCCCTGGCTCCGGAGAAACAACGACTTGTTTTACTGCTCCGCCGTGAAAGAGATGCGGACGTCAAAGCATTAGTTCTCGCATCCCGCCCCCCCCCCCTCCGGTTCGCGCGCTCCACCTGTTATGTCTCCGCCCGGTCGCGCCACATAGTTTGAGAGAGAATCACTTTCAACAAGCCGAGGACGGTTGGCTCGGCCATGTCTCCCTGAGATCACTCGCTGTGAGTGAGCACTGCCTGTTGCGTGTGTGAGAGCTGGGTAGCCCCGCCCCTCGCAGTCAGTGCATGCAGGCAGCGGGACAGGGAGCGGAGCAAAGAGTGCGCTCTGACTGCTGCTATTTTAATAAAGTACCGGTACTAAATGGTAAATGGATTTGTATTTATATAGCGCTTTTCTAGTCTGATGAAGACCACTCAAAGCGCTTTACAGTACAGTTTCACATTCACACACACATTCATACAGTGCATCTACTTGCAGCACTTTGTTATTCTATGGGGGGCTATTGAGGGTTCAGCATCTTGCCCAAGGACACTTCGGCATGCAGATGGTTCAGACTGGGGATCGAACCGCCGACCTTCAGGTTGGAGGACGACCACTCTACCCCTCAGCCACAGCCGCCCAAAAATATGCTAAACCGTATCGTTTTTAACGTAAGGGTACCGCGGTACCTTTCTAGTACCGGTACACCGTGCAACACTAGTCCGATGTTGTGAAATGAACAAATTATCAAAATTATTTAGTGGCCATTTTGACCTGTGGTTTAACCCAGTTATGGACCACTGCTGTTGTTTATCAGATGGTAAAGAAGAGGACATGATCAAATCTGTTCGCAGACTAACATTATTGATCATATCTTGTCCCACCATATTAAGCACTGCTCTGCCCCTGGACCACTACAAATATTGATTAACAGTAGGACAATACTGACAATATGCTGAGTGGTAGGTCGATATGACGAATGGTTTACGAGATATGCATTCTACAAACAGACAGATAGGTATTTATTCATGCTAAAAAAAGTGAATGTGTAATCACATGAAACTTTGTTTCTTCAAAAAAGGGTCCCTGTTAATACAGTGATTTGGCTTTTGGTAGGCTAATGTCATGCTGTCTTACATTCATGTCTATTTTAAACAATTTCAAGGTATAAACAGGAACACTTTTGAAGCATCAGACAAACATAACATTTGGACATCATACAAAAAAAGTGGCACTTGTCTTTATGTTTAAATAAAGTGTCTACATGTTATGTATTTGTGTGACAGTTAGCATGCATGTATGTGAATTAGAATTAGAAATCTTTGTCATTACCCAAAATGATACAACGGAATTTGCTGTGCAAAAACGATACATGCATTCACACATTCCCAGTGTGCAGTGAAATATTCCTTTATGCCTAACGTGGCTTCTTATACACTTTCTCTCTCCCTTTCTGAAGAAAATCAAACCGGCCCACAGTGAAGGATTTTAGGAGCTGCAGTGTGTGCATTGTTGACTAAAAGATAATGTTTTCTGCCTCCATTTAGCTGTTTGCTACAACATGTCGGATTCATGTTAAAGTGTATATAAAGACGTTTAAATTTGTGAAAAAAAAATTTGTTGGAATTTTTCTTTTTTTTTTAAATAATTTTTTTTTTCTAATCATCCAACAATTTCACGACCCCCCTGCAGTACCTCCGCGGACCCCCACTTGAATACCTCTGATCTAGAGGAGGTAAAACTCTAATCAAAGTTTCTGAAGGTGAACCTGCGGAGGGATCATTACCGGTACAGCCTGCTCGGTCGACCAAGTCAGCCCGACCATCGACAAATACGCCACCGGACCTGCACATGTTTTGGCTCCGGTCCTGCACATCTCCTGAGGCAGGGGCAGGCAACCTCCGTTGCTCAAGTAACAAGCCAGTTTTGAGAATATAAGAAGTAGAAAGTACAGAAATTTTTGTTCAAATGTAGTGATTAAAAAGACGTCAGGAAAATAAATAATATGTACAGGTATCTTTTGTTATTTATTAGCATTAATACTTTTTTGTAACACCCACAGATTGTTGTAATGAAATATGTAAATTAAATGTTTTGTAAACTAAAAATAAATGTCTCTCTCTCTCTCACACATACACATGTCTACTAAGGCATATATAAGTATACAAATACTTGTGATATGAAGAGAAAACAGAAGAGGGTACCAAAGTAGTGAGAGAAAAGGTTGGCATAAACCCAAAATAAGGCAGCCTTTAGCCTTATAATCCTGTATAGCTTTGGTGCATAAAACATCTTTGTGGTAAACATAGGTTAAAAATACTGCTGATAATGAAATGTTTTTGGGTCAATAATAAGTAAAACTACATTTATAATTCATCTTGTCAAATTGTATGTCAGCAGTTTAACATGAGTTTAGTAATCAATCACGTATGCAAAGTTTACATTTCACCATAAAACGTATGCATTCTGGAAGCAACCACTTTGAGGGCCTGTGTCACCATATTTCATACACTGATTAAGTGCAAGAATAAGTCCTAAATTGTTTTAAAATCAGCCCAATAAAAAATAAATTCTGAGTTACTTTGTGAATTTCATTTGAAGGTCAGACACAGAACTGGGTTTTGATGCCCAACACCCAATACTGTCTTTGTCCTCTTCCAATCTCCCTCTCTCAGCATCCCTTTCTTTCCTGATTATAAATGTGCCTTGAAATCTGAGCCAACAGTCATCATGCCTGTTATAGGGCTATTGTGCTAATTTATTACATGCTTTGTGATAATTATTCTAAATTAATTACATATATCAATATTTTCCATGAAAAGCAAGTGATATTATAAATGTGCAAAATAGAAGGTATGTGGTGGTCGTTATTACATCTGTCCCTGCTGAATATATAAACTTCATGCTTATGTTCCAATTTCCAAGTGTTTTTTTTTTTTTTTACAAGTTTATAAGGCACCTAACCTTGTTAAGTTTCTAGTGTGTCCTTCTTGGTAAGATCAAAAGTAGCCTTTCTGGATTGTCTTCTTACCCAGGGGCTTTGCTTTGCTTTCACTGGCGTCCACTTAAGGCTGCTCAATTAATTGAAATTTAATTGTGATTATGATTATTGGGTCAAACGATCTTCAAACTACTATATTCAAGTTGAAACAATTATTTTGGCATCTTTCGTTGAAAGAGACACACATGCGCAATTCAGTCATTCCCCCAAAGCATGCAACGCGGCCTTGCTGAATGCCACCCCCTCTCATGCAGCAGTGAAGGAGGCGAGTTGTGTGTGTTGTGACCGGCGGCAATTAAAAAACAGCACGAGTGAAATGGCAGAGGGAAGGCAGCCCCGATTGATGGATAAAAAGGGTAAAAAAACTTCAATTATGTGGGAGCACTTCGGATACGAAGAATCGGACAAGGAGCTGCTGCACACAGTGTGCAAGATTTGCTTCAAGGTAGTATATGCGCCACTTGGTAACACAACCAATCTATTTAACCATTTAAAACTAAACCACAAAGTCATTCAGGGCGAATTAATATAGACACAAAAAGACAAGGCCACAACCCCCACGACATCAACGCAGAGACAGACATCAATCTCGGCCACACTGTATAATGCGACTAATTATCCGTCAAAATTCGGATAAGCACAAAAAAATAACAGCTGCCATTGGACACTTTTTGGCTTAAGATATGCACCCGATCAATACAGTCGATGGCGAGGGTTTCAAGGAACTAATCCATATCTTGGACAAACGTTATGCGTTGCCATCTCGGCACCATTTCAGCAGAGTGGTTCTGCCAAATATGTACGAGAAATGTCGAGAAGAAGTGGAAAAAGAAGTGTCTAAAGTGGACGACTTCGCGTTGAACGGCGTTCATGTCTGGCGACCACACTGGACAAAACATCGCCCATGGACTGAGGGTAGCTCTGGCGGAATGGGGACTGAACGAGGGAAAGCTGGTGTGCATCACCTCCACAATGCCGCTAACATGAAGCTGGCGGTTGACATCAATGGATGGCTGAGGCTCCAATGTTTCAGGCACAGACTCCACCTGGCCATAGGTGAGTAGCAATTATTTTTATGTGAAAAATGGCATGAGGGTTAGATTAGTGATGATACACCGGGCGCTGAAGCGCCGTGCCATTCTTAAGCGCGCAGCCGTCTGGCTGAAAACACCGGACCGCGATTCTCCACTTGTTGTTGTATGTAAACCATTCAATATTGGTTCGGGGGTAAATGATGATGGTCCTCAAAGCCACCCCCCATCTCTCTCTCTCTCTCTCTCTCTCTCTCTCTCTCTCTCATGGCGGTGTGAGCATGGAGCTGAGAGCTGTGTGTGAGTGTGAAAGATATTGTGGGGTTAAGTTTAACTTTACTGAGCTTTATCATTTAGGTGTATGTTTATTTGTGTCGTCTTTAGTTGTCTAGGTGTTGTTTTTTTTCTGTTTAGAGTAGTTTGCCAAGTGAGTGTGTGTGCGTGTGTGCTAACAGGCAGCATGCCTGTGGCAGCGGCAGCAGACTTTGAGAGTCTGACGCCGGCCACACACCGGACGCGTTGGCGTCGCGTAGGCGTCGCGTAAGCGCACCGCCAAGCCTTAAATAACAGCTGGCTCCCATCCACTCTCATGTTAATCCCTTGTGCCGGCCACACCGGACGCTGAAGTGCAGCGCTGCACCAAAAGTGCCTCGCGTCGTGCAGCGATCGTTTCGGCGTCGAGTCTATTTTTTGCGCTTGACGCGAGCGTAACGCTCCGGGAAACACAGTGAAAAATGATTTTAAACGATATAAATGATAAAATATGCATCCCATAGTTTGTATTCCCCTTCTATTTTCCTGGAGTTTTAATTTTACCAATTTTACCACATTATTAAATGTCCCCCTCTGCCCCTCCATACAGACACACAAGCAGTCATAAAGATAGAAAGAGAGAGGGGTGTGTGTGCGTGTGTGTCTACGTACTCTCCACATAGGCTTGAGTGGAGAATACGTAATTTACCCTCGATACCCGACATTGAACGGATCAAACAGCGGAGAAGTTCTTGAAGATGGATGACATTAAATTAATAATTGAAGTGGAGATGTAGTACAGTGAGCTGTATGATCCTCGGCCGTGTTGTTTAAAGACAACATTAAAAAGGACAAATGCTGGGACACCGTTTCAGTTAATGACAAATATCAGCTGTATGTGTGATCACGGAGAGGAATCGCAGGATGACCGCCGCGCGTTCCGCCCGAGTTCAGCCTGTCCGGTGTGCAGCCTGGCCCCGGCGTGCTAGGGATCTACGCGACGCTTACGCGTCCGGTGTGACAGCCTAGCGTTTACGCGACGCTCACGCGACGCTAACGCGACGCTAACGCGTCTGGTGTGAAGCCGGCGTGACTCGCCGACATGCCATTAAGCTGATCCCCGCAGTGGCATGCAGTGTGGCAGAGGCAGCGCTGGCTGTGGGAGAGGTGGTCGGCTGTGACTCGGTCAGGTCGGCCTCCCGGATGAACGGGGCCATTGTTATGTTTTTAGATAACACTGCAAAGGTGAGCGAGGTGGTGGAGATGGGAGTGGAGATCAACGGTAATTTTAGCCCTGTTTTCCCACTCGTAAACCAAGCCACGAGGGTGATTATATCTAATGCACCCCCTTTCATTAAAAACGACATTCTTGCCAGAGAACTGTCCCGGTACGGCCAGATTGTGTCCGGAATTAAAATGGTGTCTCTTGGGAGCAAATCCCCCAAACTAAAGCACGTGGTGAGTCACCGGAGGCAAGTGTTCATGGTCCTCAGGGACAACACCAAAGAGCTGAACATGTTTTGCTCGTTTAAAATTGAGGGGTTTAATTATATGGTGTTTGTGTCATCAGAAAACATGAAATGTTTTGAGTGCGGGGAGGAGGGGCACCTGGCCCGCTCCTGCCCGGGGAAGGGTGGAGTGCGTCGGGCTCTGCCCGCAGCAGCTCCGGCCGCGGCAGCTCCGGCCGCGGCAGCTGCAGCTCCGGCTCCAGCTGCCACTGGCGGGGAGCTTCCGAGAGCAACCCAGCCCGAGGCTGCTGTTGGCGGGGCTCCGCCTACAGAGCCTCCCGCTCCTCTGGTGGAGGGGGGGGTTCCGGAGACTGAGGCAGCCTCCGAAGCCCCGGAGAGTCCGCTCCCGGAGGAGGGAGTCGAGGGGGGAACCCCCCCTGCAAACAGTCACTCTGAGCAGGCAAAGAAAAAAAACGACAGCCAGCCAGAGCCAATCGAAATAGATGAGACTGATGATGATGACATGAGTGAGGAAGAAATGTTTAAAATGTCACAAAAGAGGAAAAATTCGGGGACTGGGCAGAGCTATGCAAAAGCAAGCAAGGCAAGCCGCGGGGTGAGGTCCAGTCAGGGTGTGCTCCCCTCTCAGGTAGACACCCAAGGCCTCTACCCCCCCTCTGATATAAGAACCTTCTTAAAAACCACTAAAGGCCAGAGGCTGCCCTCGCTTAAAGATCACTTCCCTGACCTAAAAGTGTTTTTAAAGTCCTCTAAACCGCTGGCCAGAAAAACAGGCATCAATGGTGTTTTAACAGATCAAGAAATCTTTAGACTCCGGAAACTCATGTTGAGAGTAAGCGGCGAAATGATCACTGATGAGGAGGAGTTTTAAAAAGTCCTTTTTACTCTTCTTTTTTACTGGCCTGTTTCCTGACTGTTTTTTTCCTGCTATCCATGTGTTATTTTATTTTTAAACTCATGGATTTTAGTGTTTTAAAAGTGTGGAACCTTGGGACAAAACAGCGAAGGCAACAGGGGGACCCCCCTGCACTGGCTGCTGCAAGGGCCTGTACTGTACGGGACCATTGTAGATCCCCCCCGCTGGACACAAGGACCCTCTCCGGACTGCTGCAGGCTGCTGGGGTCTCTACGCTGTTTTTTTTTTGCTCCGCCACTTTCCTGGCACTGGACATAAAGGACTATTCTGGAGCTCTGACACTGCCGGCTGGCCCTGTCTCCCTGGACGGAGCCGCCGGGAAAACTCTATACCGACTTTTTTTTGGAAAGAACTACCTGGACTCTGTGGTGTTTTTCAAGATGTTTAATGTTCTGGAAAAAATTGAGAACTTGTGTATGCTGATTATCTTGTATGAATCTTTTATTTATTTATTTATTTATGGCCAAATGTGTTTTTTAAAATAACTTAGTTGTTGTTAAAAAAATAGTACTTTTTTTTTTAAAATAAAGTTTTCAAAAATCAAAAAAAAATCTCTCTCTCTGCGTGTGTGCTTGTAGTGTGTGTGTGGGGAAAGATGGGGACATTTAATAATGAGAGGAAAATCAGCATTTGTCAGAGTGTTTTCTGGCGCGACCCCTAGAGGGAGCGTCACAGTGCCAATGTGATACTAAATATGTTTTAATTTTAATCTTATTTTTGCAATGAAGGATCCCAGGATCAGCCGTGCAATGGGGGTCTGCAAGAAGTTGGTCAGCAGTTTTTCCTATAGAAGCCATCAATAAGTCACTAAGCCCTCTGGTTGAATTCACGGATGCGCTTTCAGGAAAGAAACATGTTAGTGTGTCTTTTGTGAAGCCAACACTTCACCTCTTCAACAATTCAATCTTGGAAGACCAGGAGGATGACACATAACTTGCCAAAACCATCAAACACAACATACTGGAGTATCTCAATGAGAAATACAGTGACAGAGCGACAAAAGAGCTACTTGACATGGCCTTTGCCCTGTCCCCAAGGTTCAAGTTAAAATATGTTGATGAAGACATGACTGGATGCATTATAGATCGACTGAAAGTGGAGATGAGGGATTTGATTACTGCCAGTGCCATGGTAATAACAATAACAATAATTATAATAATAATATCAGATTAAGTGAATTTATGTGTTGGCAAATATTGTGATATTAACACAACTGTTAAATATGATTCACATTTTCTTTTTTGCCCCTAATGAGAAAGCCCCTCTGGAAACAGCTGCTTTGCCTGCTGATACAGAGGTTGCTGGTGCTTGCAAGAAGAGGGAGAAGGGCCTGGGCAGCTTCTTCAAGGTCAACGCAGACAAGGCTGCAGGGCCTCCTCTGCATCAGCCATTTCTCTTGAGATCCAGTCTTACCTCCAGGCGGAGACACTAGATTCTGAGGAGAACCCTCTGACTTGGTGGAGAGATGCCAGAATGATCTACCCACGTCTTTCAAATCTGGCCAGGAAATATTTGTGTATTCCTGCCATAAGTTCCTCTTCAGAGCGAGACTTAAGCACTAGTGGAAAGTTTATTTTGGATACATTTAAGTTTTTCTAGGTCTTAATTGATTTTCTAAGTATATTTATTTTATTTGATAAATGTTTTATAGAAACTGCAGAACAGCTGGATACATAGTTTATTTTGGATACAATTAAGTTTTTCTATGTCTTATTTAATTTTGTAAGTATATTTATTTTATTCAGTAAATGTTTAAAAAAAAAAATTCTGTTTTTTTGGAGAGAAATTCTGAATAAATGCTTCATGTTTTATAACTCAAAAAAAATCGTTTGAATAATCGTGATTTCAATATTGTCAAAAATAATCGTGATTATAATTTTTAACATAATCGAGCAGTCCTACGTCCACTGTACATCTGGTCTTGGCAGGGTCCATTGGAACTGGTTTTTCAGCTATCTGACCCATTTGTTAGACAGTTTGTTTGTTGCATTCTTGCAGCTGTAGGTTAGCAACTTGTCTTTATTAACTATTCAAATGAATGATTATACTTGATCACTCTAGGGTAACTGTTGACATAGTGATGATAAAGAGAAAACATTACACATTCAAACGAACCGTGGTGTGCTTTTGCAGCAAAACATACCCAGTGCGATTTTGGCATCCAATAAATGATAATCATTAAGTGTTTTAAAAGTTTTTGTAAATTAGTCTGTCGGCGGAATATGTCAACATGTGGACATGAGTTTTGTTAGAATTTGATATGATACCAACAGTCTGTCAGTCTTTCTGCTAATCTCTTTATTTGTTTTGTGTTGTGACGGCCAAAGTGGGATATGAGTTGGTTTGACCTTTCAAATTTTTGTCAAAAAATAGACATTTATTTTATCATTAGAGTACTCTGCAGTTCATTTAGAAAATAAACACTGTTGGAAAACTATTGAAAACACACATATTATGTATATTGTATATTACATATTATATCTGTACCGGGGTATAGTACCTGTCTAATTCCTCAGATACTCCATTCTCTCTTTAAACAGTACCCAAGGTCAGGTTATAGAACAAGGGCCAACCGACAGTACATTGTAGTGTTCTTTAAGTTTGGCACCACTGATGTAGCGAAGAAAAATGTGGAAAACTGTGGAAGGAAGCTCTGATGCTGCAGCAGGGTTTAATGAATGTATAAGTGAATGTATTTCACTTTTCAAATTGATGTGAATGTGCCAACAAGGGAAACAATCAGTCCACAGCCTAGGTTAAAAAATAAATAAAAATAAGGCAAATCTGAAGGCAAAGCAAAAGGGCCAATTAAATTGAATCAGTCCACCGGTGATAAATGGGGAAAACAAGGTGCCTGTTTCGAAGCATGTCTTGCTCCAGAATGCCAGCTGGATTCAGAGTCACATAAATAGATAGTGTTGAGATATCTATGTTTTGTTTTCTACCTTATGAATATATTCTACTATATTTTACCTACATTATATCCTGTGAATCAATATTAGCTGTGAAGTCTATAGAATTAACAATATTACAACTGTTTATTTTATCCTGGAGTGATATATAATTTCTGGACTCAGGTACAGGGTCAAACACAGAGTGCAACCATCTGAGGGTCAATCTAACCGCAAAGTGCAGCTTGGGGATGCGTGAGAAGGAAATCCATCTTGAGATAACCATTTTCCATATTTATTATGAGAAGAAGATATTAAATCCTCCCCTAAGGTCTAATCTACTGGGTCTCTCCACTGTGAAAAACTCCCTTTTTTAATAAGGGCATAATGGTGGGAGGCACCTGGTGGAGTAAACCTTCTCTCACAATGATGTGCTTGCAAAAAACTGCACTTTGAGAGACAGTACACATCTGGCCAATTGCTGAGTGCGCTCGAGAATAGACTTAGAGAATATTGAGTCTTTAACTGCGCTCATGTGTGAGTTAGGGCTGGGTTGACATGTCGTATGAAAGGTGGCTGCGCAAAGTCAAAGCATTAACTCACCAGAAAAGCAAGCTGAACCGAAAAAAATCGCGAGAAGTGGTGTACGTATGTTTCAGGCCCATTTTGTGGGTAACCAACGGTTATATATTAGAACCCAGAACCCTATTGTTTATACTCTGGTTTGTTAATATTATTATTATTATTATTTGGTGTCTGCCACCTCTGCGGTAATTCCCCTGAGATGGAATGAGCTAGAAACACAAAACTTGGCACAATAACTGGAATATGTGTTCATCAACTTTCTATGAAACATGACCTTAATGAGCGGATCTTAAAAGGACATTGGCCATAACTCAGCAACCTTTGGTCCAATCATTAACAAATCATCCAAAATTTAGGATAAAGCATTGTGAGACTGAGTTACACATTTCTCTTTTAAATGATCAGGATTGGTCAAAAAACACTGCTGTTATTAGCCATAAACTTTTGTCGAGGGAGGGGCTTGGCGGAAATTGGCCATGACTCTTTACCTTTTTGTAGAAATATTATGAACTTGTTATATACACTACCATTCAAAAGTTTGGGGTCACTTAGAAATGTCCTTATTTTTCAAAGAAAAGCACTGTTTTTTTCAATGAAGATAACATTAAATTAATCAGAAATACACTCTATACATTATTAATGTGGTAAATGACTATTCTAGGTGAAAACGTCTGGTTTTAAAGTAAATATCTATATAGGTGTATAGAGGCCCATTTCCAGCAACTATCACTCCAGTGTTCTAATGGTACATTGTGTTCGCTAATCGCCTTAGAAGACTAATGGATGATTAGAAAACCCTTGAAAACCCTTGTGCAATTATGTTAGCAAAGCTTTAAACTGTTTAGCTGGTGAGAGAAGCTATAAAACTGGCCTTCCTTTGAGCTAGTTGAGTATCTGGAGCATCACATTTGTGGGTTCAATTATACTCTCCAAATGGCCAGAAAAAGAGAACTTTCATGTGAAACTCGCCAGTCTATTCTTATTCTTAGAAATGAAGGCTATTCCATGCCAGAAATTGCGAAGAAACTGACAATTTACGGTGTGTACTACTCCCTTCAGAGAACAGCACAAACGGGCTCTAACAAGAGTAGACAGAGAAGTGGGAGGCCCCGGTGTACAACTCAGCAAGAAGTATATTAGAGTCTCTAGTTTGAGAAATAGACGCCTCACAGGTCCTACACTGGCAGCTTATTTAAATGGTACCCGCAAAACGCCAGTGTCAACATCTAAAGTGAAGAGGCGACTCCGGGATGCTGGCCTTCTAGGCAGAGTGGCAAAAAAAAGCCATATCTGAGACTGGCCAATAAAAAGAAAGGATTGATATGGGCAAAAGAACACAGACATTGGACAGAGGAAAATTGGAAAAAAGTGTTATGGACAGACAAATCAAATTTTAAGGTGTTTGGATCACACAGAAGAACATTTGTGAGACGCAGAACAGGTGAAAAGATGCTGGAAGAGTGCCTGACACCATCTGTCAAGCATGGTGATTTGTACAAGGTAAAAGGGTTTTAAATAAGGAAGGCTATCGCTCCATTTTGCAACGCCATGGCATACCCTGTGGATAGCGCTTGATTGGAGCCAATTTCCTCCTACAACAGGACAATGACCCAAAGCACACCTCCAAATTATGCAAGAACTATTTAGGGAAGAAGCAGGCAGCTGGTATGTCTGTAATGGAGTGGCCTGCGCAATCACCAGATCTCAACCCCATTGAGCTGTTGTGGAGCAGCTTGACCGTATGGTACGCAAGAAGCAGTCCAACTTGTGGGAGGTGCTTCAGGAAGCCTAGGGTGAAATTTTTACAGATTACCTCAACAAATTAACAGCTACAATGCCAAAAGTCTGCAATGCTGTAATCGCTGCAAATGAAGCATTCTTTGACGAAAGCAAAGTTTGAAGAACAAAATTAATATTTCAAATAAATATCATTATTTCTAACCTTGTCAATGTCTTGACTATATTTTCTATTCATTTTGCAACTCATTTGACAAATAAATGTGTGAGTTTTCGTGGAAAACACAAAATTTTCTGGGTGACCCCAAACTTTTGAACGGTGGTGTACGTTCATACCATATTGTAGAATAGCCATGTTTAAGGATTTTAAGTTTTGCACATAAGGAGCGTAACATTTTTTCTTATTGAGATGCTTCCTATAATTGAGCTGTTTCCTATGGTCGGCTATGGCTGAGGGGGTCAGCAGCTTGAGTCCCAGCCCATGCCAACGTGTCCTTGGGAAATATGTTGAACCCCCAATAGCCCCTCATAGATGTTGAATGCACTAAGTATAAGGCACTTTGGATAAAATCATCAGCTAAATTACATATAATGTGCCACTTCCTCCTATTGAGCAAATTAAGGCTTGAACCCGCTCATTGCCGCTTGCATATATTTAATTTATTGATTTTGTATGCAGTGTACTCCAAAGCTGCAGGATTCAGACGACATATTATTAATATATTTATTGTTGCTGCTATCATTTAAAACATCTTTACATCCATAATTATCATTCTTGTTGTTTTAATTTCAACAACTAGTCTTTCAGAGCTGTTACCTGACGGTACACAACTGTTCCTTGTCTCTCTCTCCTCTCAGATTGAGCATTCTTTGCTTTCATGCTGCTGTCAAGGGTAAAATCCTTCATGTGTAACCCAGACTAGAAACTAATAGCAACCAAATATTGCCGCAAATCTCCATCGACACCTAAAATATAAATATCTAGGATATGCAAGGTCACTTCCTTTAACTCCAGTCTGGCTGGTTTAGAAGTTAATGTGACCTGTTGGCGCTAGTTTCTGCTACATTCATGGCAGGATGAAATGCAGAATTCCAATTGAGAAACTGACAATTTAATGTAGGTAGTGATTTAGTAAAGTGTGAGTAAATACTGTATATGTATTTTGGTTAACTATTTTTCTGTGTTTAATTGTTTTTCTGTGCTTAAGACAAAAGTTTCTGCTTTAAAAAAGATCAGAGCAAGGATGAATTAATTTGGAAAGTTGCCTAAAATGTTCTTAAATTATTACTAACTATGCATTGTAATCAAGCATAGTTACTATGCATGATTAAAGGGCTCAGATCGAGCCCTTTAAATTAACTTCTGTCTCTTCATTGTCCATCACTCCGCATTTCAATGACATGGCACAGTTCCTACCTGAAAGCATTTTGACATCAGCACCTATCTTTTCATTTGGCTGTGTTTCCATTTGACAAAGCCTTTACATACTGCTGAGTCCAATTGAAGTTTGGAAAATTGTGACTGCTCTTTAAATGAGGGAGAGACACACACACACACAGGATGCACTTTTGCAGCTACTTTGGTCTTTGAAAACAAACAGGAGGCCGATGGCTTGAAGCAATCATCTTATTCAATAATGAAAAGCCTTAAATTATACAAAGGGTGGGATGTGGGAAAGCAGACAGTGCCAGAGGCAAAAAGGCTTGCTTCTTTTATATTCTCTAACAGAAATATTTCTCTCATATTCCAAACGAACAGGTACATACACATGGACAGGATTTTGTTCCATTAGTAGAGAGTGGGATGGAGAGGGTGGATGATTCTTTAGGGCAGTGGTTCTCAAAGTGTTGTTTTCAGCAAACAAGTTTCTGATTTGTTAAAGTCAGGCAACCGATGCGCCAGTTGTGAAGAAGCCAAAGCTTCGCAAATATGACGAGAGCTATTTGCAGTTTGGTTTCACCGTCACTGGCACGACTGAGCAACTTCCTCAGTGTGTTTTGTGTGCCGAGGTGCGGGCAAATGACAGCATGAAGCCATGCAAATTAAAAAGGCACCTCGACACCAAACGTCCCGAATTGAAAGAGAAGCCTGTGGACTTCTTTAAACATAAACGTGATGGCCTCCAGCAACAACAAGCCACCATCTCCAAGCATAGCAATGTCTCCAAGCAGTGTCTGGAGGCATCGTATGTAGTTGCTCATAGAATTGCTAAGCTTGGCAAACCCCATACAATTGCCGAAACACTGATTTTGCTGGCCACGCAAGACATGGGTAGAATAACAAAAGGAGAGAGTACAGCTGCTAAACTCAGTGCAATACCTATGTCAAATGACATTGTGTCACACCGAATATCAGAAAATGCCTAGTGATAAAATAGAAATAATAATTGTCTGTATGGGCTAACAATAACAATAGCCTAACCTTGACATGTCAGGCCTATCAATAACAATATGCTATCTATCTATATGTGTGGAAGACCAAAGAGAGAGAAGGGGAAAGAATGAGGACAGCAGCATATCTAAAGTGCAGCAGTGTGATTTCATCTCTTCTCTCAATGTGGCGACGCCGGCGAGCTAGTTCTGGCAGGCAACTCGAGCTGCGCTGCGCCAATCATGTGACATACCTCACTCTCCATAACCATCATAGTACACACCCACCTTATCAGGTGGTCTATTTAACCAGAGAGAGATTTCCCATCATCCCCTCTTGCTCGCACTGCTGCTGCAGTATTGACACCTGTTGCTTCAGTCCCTCCACCACCCCAGCATCCACCTGTCTAATCATATGGGGGAGTGATTAAGTTGAAGCCTAGACGCCAAACACTAAATCTGTTGTAATGCTGCAATAAATGTTCTAACGTGAGTTGTCTGACTGAAATGTGGTGACGCCGGCGAGCTTGTTCTGGCAGGCAACTTGAGCTGCGCTGCGCCAATCATGTGACATACATCATGTGACATACCTCACTCTCCATAACCATCATAGCACACACCCACCTTATCAGGTGGTCTATTTAACCAGAGAGACATTTCCAATCATCCCCTCTTGCTCGCACTGCTACTGCAGAATTGCCACATGTTGCTTCAGTCCCTCCACCACCCCAGCATCCACTTGTGTAATCACATGGGGGAGTGATTAAGTTGGAGCCTAGACGCCAAACACTAAATCTGTTGTAATGCTGCAACAAATGTTCGAACGTGAGTTGTCTGACTGAACTATATATACACCAACTCTATCTGTGGATAAACTGGTTCCTGTTCAAAAGACAATGGTTTCACATAACTTTTCATTCATCAGTTGTCGCAAATCCTACAGTAAAATCATTAACACAATACAGTATCGACTACTTTCAAAAATGAGAGATTGATGGGAATATGTGCTGAGACTTTTATAGTGTCCAGGTCTTAAGCCAGATGAAAACCTATAAGAGGTTTTGTAGCACTGAATTGATATTTAAACAGATTTAAAGATTAAAAACAATTAAAAAACAAAATTTTCTGAGAACATTTGGAGTTCTAATGTACCCCTCTACAAAAAAAATTGATGAATATATTTGCTCACTGATGTCTCCCCATACAGACATGTCACAATTCCATGCTACACCACTTGGATCTTACTTTTTTCAGTGTGGCATTTGATTGCATCAGCTAGAATTACCCTGTACGGACTATGGTTTATAAAATATAAGTTTACGCCCCTGCACCTGCCCAGGTTCAATGTTGGCTTGCGGGCCACCCCCATTCTCTCTATCCCCATTTCACATCTAGATATGTCCTATTAAATTGGCCTTATATGTTCCAAAACAAACTTTAAAACATTTTGACTATATTTCTAAATGTAAATTTTTTCTCAGGCATAGCAGCTGCCATATAACATACATTTACAATAGTGCATAGACGAGACAAGTGTGAATATTAATGCATTCAGGGCTTTTATACCTGTTCAGAGACAAGTACTCTTTCTTTTTCTCTCTCTCTCTGTCTCTGATATTGTGCTGCTTTCAAAATCCAAGGAATTATAATTTCTTCTTTTGAATAGCATATTGGGCGGCCTACTTACAAAACAGAGGACCCATTTTCAAAAACCAACAGAAAGTCAGCCATTTTGGATTAAGTCGTCTTTTGGCAATTCAAACACATCGTACTTTAAAGAAATCCTCCTTGAGGATTAATCAGATCTACTTCTAACTTTTGTCAGTGCAATAGAAACACCTTGAAGATGAAAAGGTGTTACCTTTGTGAGTTTTTGTCTTTGTGATGGGAAATTTCAACGTTTCACCCTGAAACATGAAGTTGTTGCAGCTTCATTGCACATTAGCCAGTCTGCACCAAACTTGACATGTTTGATAAGAGTCCCGGCCTGAACACATCAACATGCCAATATTCAGTCACAGTCATAGCCCACCCTACTGGCAATAATAAAGTACATATTATATACTGTGATGAACTCCTCTTAGCAGATTGACCACATCCAGCTGAAAATGTGACTCAGGAATGTGGTCACAATTTTGAGTGGCAAAAAATCCCAGAAAAGTCATTACACACATCGGACATAACAAATATTTACTTCCAATATTAGTCTTGCATATGGGTGTGGCAAAAGGTAAATACTTGCAGAAACGCTGCCTGGACCCATACCCGAAACCAAGCAGGAAGTCAGCCATTTTTAATGTAATGTAAATTCTTTGTGAAGTTTTTGCTATTTCCATGCATTGTACTTCAATGAACTCCTCCTAGATGATTAATCAGATTAGGTGAGTGTAATCTTAATACCTTCAAGATGAAAAGTTTTACACTTCGTGAGGTTTTGACAGAGGTAGTTCTTCCAACTTCACTATATATTGTCCAATCTGCACCAAAATTCACAAGACCAGATGCAGATGAAATTTGGTTCAAAGACTCTTAAAAGTGTGATTAAGAGATCTTGTTAATGTTTGTTTTCATTTAACCTTGTTACCGTGGCAACACATGTGAATCTTTTACAGTTGCATTCCTTTTTCAAGGCTAAACATGCATGAGAATTGATGAAACTTGGCCAACATTACATTTCATTTAGCTGACGCTTTTTTCTTAAGCGACTTATAATAAGCATTCAACCATGAGGGAACAAACTCAGAACAAGAATCAAGAAAGAACAATTTCTTCAAGAAAGCCAAACTACAAAGAGCTAAAAATAAGTGCCATTTAAGTGCTACTAAATTGTAAAGTTTTATTCAAGGTATAGTCGGATAAGTCAATAGTTTCCTTTCAAAATGGGTTTTGCACATCGTCGCAGCAAAATGACATAGTGCCCCTTACAAAATTTCAACAAAGCAGCCTCAGCGGCATGTTTCACCTGAAATTGGTATGTTGACACCACTATAATCAAACTCCCGGAATAGAATGTGTGTAAGATTAGTACAACACAGGCACAAACAACCAAACCTCTCAAACATTAGATTCAGACAGCAAACTTGCAACAAAACCATCGATAAGAAGTCCTTTACTAGTCCCGCAATGTGAAAATTTGCAATGTTACAGCCGCAGAAGACAACAAATAAGTAGCATGCAGTACTTGAGTGAAGGAGTATAAAGAAATAGAAATATACAACAATATATAGAAAAAATATATAAATGTGATTTAACAGGTATATACAGTGTAAAGATATATATTATGTTTCAGAATATGTACAGTAAATGGATTGCACATAACGGTTTATATTGCAGAGACATTTTTACAATTGAGTATAGTATGGTGAATATTGCACAGTTGAGAATATTAAAATACAGTCCATATTGGTGGTGCATGTAGTTTTACTTGGAGCAGAGCTGGTTTTAATCATTGCTTTAGATGACCTTTGCTCTGTAAGGACAAACCTGGTAATGTGTGGACACATCCCAAACACATCTTACCTTTTGAAATAGAACTACCACAATCAACCTTTATTTCAATGAGCTTTGTTATTTACAAGCTGTAGTTGTCTACTAGCGAAATTTAAAATAATCCAATACACTTGACCTACTAAGATAACGACACAACCATTAGATAACAGAAGAGCTGTGGGATCAGTCAATCTTATCATGATTATACAATTAAAACTTTTACCTTCTTTTCACTATCACGCATCACAAACAACAAAAACAACACAGTGCTGCATTTTTAAATCAAATTGATTGACTAGATATTTTCATGGTCTGGTCTCTGCAAATGCATATACCAAGCCGTGTCTGATTTCTCATCCTTATCACTACTGACTACACGTTGTCCTAACTGTGGAGGAACCTATACTATTACTGTATACACTATACTTAACTATACTACAGTCTGAGGAATGAATAACTATCCCTGCACAAATGCAAAAGGGCTCTGGCAAAGTTACAACGGCAACCACTATGCAGCCACATAGGCATTCCATGAGCCAATCTGCTATGTGTTCAGATTGGCTCATGGACACACTGAGGCGGCTTTGGCTGAGGGGTAGAGTGGTCGTCCCCCAACCTGAAGGTAGGCAGTACGATCCCCAGTCTGACCATCTGCATGCCGAAGTGTCCTTGGGCAAGATACTGAACCCTGAATGGCCCCCCATAGAATAACAAAGTGCTGCAAATACATGCACTGTATGAATGTGTGTCTGAATGGCTGAAAGTAAAACTGTACTGTATAGCGCTTTGAGTGATCATCAAGACTAGAAAAGCACTATATAAATACAAAACCATTTACACTCAGGGAGCTATCCAGTGCTGAACCTCTGTTGTTCACCTACAACAACCTGAGGATTTCTGCTGGAAAGGAAACAAAGGGAACTGAATACCATCACCAACAGTATAGTAACAAAAAATATCAGTATCAAAGAGACTCATAATAACAAAATGTGAAGTTTTTTTGTTCCAGTTCCTTAACCTTCTGTTATACAGTATCTTTGTATTGGGGACACTTCTACCTCTACTCTACTAAAATGACAGAAACCATGAGAAAGAGTATCTAAATTGTGGCCAGTCACCAGGGGGGGTTCCAAGTGTTTTGGCTTCACATTTGGGAGCTGTCCTTGCCATTTAACAAATGTAGCATAAAACTGTAAGCATGCATCAGACAGGACATAACAAAAGTTCCAAAGCAGAGATCAGCGTTTTGTTTACTTAATACAACAATCTTCCATAGATTCATCTGATAATTTTGGTTTTGGCCCTTACAAAAAGAATTCTACAAATCCTGTCTCTGTCCTCTCTCTTTGTGTAGAGTAGAGGAACTCATACAAATTTAGGGTGGTCCAAATAGAAAAATTTCCCCCCTAATGTTTTATTAGCATTATTATTCAGTGCAAAATATATAGTAATAGGTGATAGATGTATCAAAAACTGATCAAATCAAATAAAACATAATGTAATGAGAGTTAAACAAAAGTTATTGTTAGTTCTCACATTGAACTGGTGGGATTACAAATAACTACTGTGATTTTAAAAAAAGTGAGTTATTTTATTTGTAAGTGTAAGTTTCCGTTTTTCTTCTTTTTGACAGGATTAACATCATTTACATGTTTTTTTACAATGCCTCTTTTAACAATTAGCGCCATCTCATAACATAGGAGACATACTGTTTATGAACTGCCTGTTTCGTTAATGCACATGTAACAGTCTTTCCATTTTTTATTAAAAACAGTTTTCACTGTTTACCTTTCCCTTTAAGATCAGAAATGAAGTTACTTTTTTCTGTTTTTTCTTTTACTTTAATTTTTCCCGCTGCTACACCCACATCGTGGATAGTTGATCATGGATCATGATCGTCGATTGTGCTGGTGGATCGTGGTGGCAGTTAATCATGGTGGTGGATCGTGCAGTTGAATCATTATCATGGAACGTGGTGGCAGCGGATCGCAGATTAGGATTACAACTAGATTGCTTGGATATACAATACGTTCAATCACATACTCTATTTCCATCAAATACCATATTCAATTAAAAGCCAGGATGCAGATAATGACTGGGGGCATGGCCATCAGGAACTAAATAAGGACGGGCCACAAATACTGGCTGGGTGAAATAACAAGCATGATAGTGTGGAGAAAATTCCACTGACCAGGGGTCTTCTTGTGTGGCAGCAATCCTACATCACAAGTCAAAACTGCGGAAAGCAGAAGCAATAAAGTGACAGCAAGTAAAACCAAAAGTTGTTTATTAAAGTTAATTGCGTATTTGCCCTACATTACTGTAACCATTTTCCAATTAAGTGTTTACACTAAACTGACACAGACTGGAACACTGGGTAATCTGCACTGCCAAAACCAAAACTAGTGTGAGTGAGTGAGTGATCTGGGCACTAATGTTAAAGGAAACCTAAATCTAGCCATTTTCCGACATGACCTCAAAATAAAATCCGGAAAATTGGGTCCGGAGGTTACCCAGTTTGCCTTTCACACATGCACAACACAGCAACAAATCTTTTGGATTAAGGATTGCAGTCGGGTGCATCAGACAGAGACAGAAAGTGACCTATTAACTCCTCTGCGTAGATCACGTGATTTTCTTTGCAGGACCGTTATCACCACAAACTCTCTTGACATTTTCGTCTTCTATGTGTGGGACAACACTTTTTTACCGGGAGATATGTTTACTTTTTTTCATTTATTTTTGGCGCCTGTCGTGTGTTAGAAGCGTTGTAATCTAGCATCAAGCAGGGGATTCCAACTTCTCCTTGATTTCTACGGACTTTATAGTAGGAGGCCAGGCTGATACAGTCTGAGGAAACTACAGAGCATCTCACTCGGACATTTGCAGTCTAGGATTGCCATTGTTCTCTGTTTCAAGGTTGTTGTACACCAAACACTGACACCAAATAACAATGCTTAGCCACAGTAATAACTCATTCTGCGATGTGGTCTGTACACTCGACCTTGTAAACACTGACATCCCGTTATCTATGATCAATAATTCCAGAAATTATAGATATTCACATACAGCATTAGTGCATTACTGAAAGAAATTGACATTTTTCATAATTGACAGGATTTTAATATTGACATCAGCACAGCATTGAGCCTCAGTCTTTGACATTCTGTCATAATGTGTCCCAGAAACAGCTCCATTTAGCCAACTACAGGACTTTGGAAAAGACAGCTGATTTTTTAAATTGGATTGCGTCACTCATACAGATGTTACTCTCTCAAATCTCAAACATTCGCAGATTATAAGATTTGGTAATAATGTTTTTTATTGTCCAAGAGAGAAATGAGACAATTGGTGCAACACTATCTGTTCTTAACCCTCAATACGAGTAAGGAAAAACTACCCCCAAAACACGTAGAAAACACAACAGAAGTGCAATAGATGTAATATTTATCTATCAACATGTACTACACTGATTAGAAGAAACAGATTTTATCAGATTGAAAAGGTGTGTCTGAATATATTGTTGTTTATGTAAAGTGCACCAACCACACCATGGTAATTTCCAATATATGCAAATATAATTGGCAATAAAAATAATTCTGATTCTGACACTTAAGAAATTGTCTGAAAAAGATGAATGGAGCAGCAATTACAATTGAAATGGAGGGGTTAATGACCATTGGCCAGGAAGTGTCTTTGGTCCCTGAACACTTCTCTTTTAATCCTTCCACTCATGTGTCACTTCATTGTTTCTGTGTGCAGTGCTCCTAACCCTGCTGTTGCTGTTTTTTTTACTTGCTTTCTCTCTCAACTTTAGAGAAACAGCATTTAAACAATAACATCAGTGGAACAGATCGATAGCTATTTTATTTTCCAATTAATGTAAAAGGTACTGCTCACACAACAGCACAGGCATGTGTGTCCACATAGAATTTAGTGACATCTAGTGGTAAGGTGGCATGTTGCAGCTTATACCGTTCACCTCACTCAGTCCTTTTAACACTGAACAGCTTGGGCGAACTGATGCTCTACAAGCTATGGCAAACTGTGTACATACTGAATGATGAAAAATTCCATTTGAGACAGATGACTTAAACCATTAACTCACTGTGACAGACAGTGATTTGGTATTAGAAATTTGCAATTGTGAGTGTTTTATTGTTGTCATAAATAAATTCAGCTTTGTTCATATGTGAACACATATATTATAAACACCTTGTGTGATACGCATCTGTCTATGGTTAATGATTAATATAGCAATGTCCTTTTTTAATTAATCACATTTAACAAAAGTCTAATGTAAGCTCATCATCATGGCCTCATATAACGTGACAGCTTCTCCTCATATCACATGAAATACTGTTAATGTTTTAACATTTGCTGTTCAATTTGTTGTTCATGGAATAAATCTGCATCACGTTGTTGTAATTGTATGAAAGTAGTAATGATGCAATGAGGGCTTCATACAAAAAAGAATAAAATGAATACGAAACTATGTTAAAATGTCTAAATGTTGACTTTGAGTTCCCTGCAGCAACTCAGTGGTGGTGAACAAAAGCTGTTATTGGAGGCTCTGAGCTCTATAATGAGTTTTTATTATCTGATTGGTTCACAAATACTTGGATATACAAAAATTGGGATGGCTGTATTAAGTTATCATATCAGATTCTCTAAAACATGTTTTATAAAGTTAAATATAATAGAGCTCCATTCATTAACATATAAATCATCAATATTTTTCTCCACAACATACATTTTATCCATGGTTTAGAGAGAGAGAGAGAGAGAGAGAGAGAGAATTTTCACAGCTGTACTTTAGTGTTTATGTGAACATTTTGTTTAATATCATTATGAAACTCTGTCGGGGCAAATATAGTAGCCTATATACAACACCTGCACAGGGTTTGCATCACCCCTCTGATACTCTATTAATTTTGTTAAATTTATATCCAATCTCTCAACAATGAAACAATGCGTCATATTTGTGTAGAATTCTGTATACCACATTAGTCAACACGGCTCTTTGGTTTTTGACATTGCAGATTCCTTTCATGATCAGTTTGTTAACAAATGCACATGCTTACTGCTGTCCAGGGAGGCACAGGGTGACCCCAATTATTGATGTGTATGTTTTACAAATGCAGAAGCAACCCCGGCGGCACAGGTTACAAACATGTATGAAAATCGGTAGGTATCTGGGACCCATACCCTAAATTGAACAGGAAGCTGGCTTTGTTGACTGCAATGTTTCAGTAAATTCTCTGTGACTAGCATGAAAAACAAGTGGAAGCAGCTCTCTGTTGCTCTCTCCTACACACAGTAGTAGGTGGAAAAAGAGGTCAGGAATTACTGCTGCTTCTTTTCTCCCTGAAAATGTTCACAGCAAGACGGATCAATGACCAAGTGAGGTTTTGTTCTCATAAAATAATCAGTGCAATCACACACAAAGCCTCTCAGTTATCTTTTTACTCCTTTTTCTTACCACCTCTGTTGTAAATACTTATTTATAATGTAACTTATGTTCTTCAATGTTGCACTAATAGCACTTTCTTCGTTGCCATCATAATTCAATGCATTGCTGTGCTGTGGAATTCTAATGCACTGCAATATTTTGGCTGGTGCTAGCTGAAAGACCAGAGATGGTATCAAAAGCAGGGACACTGAGCACATAGAAGTGCTCATTATCAAGCTAGAAATCCTCCCAGCGAGAAAAAACACTTCTGTACTTTTACCAACCAAACAACTTCACAGTGAACATGACACAGCAGGGAGCAAGACTCCATACTGATTACCTGAGTGCAACTGCATAAAAAGGACTATTTTATGTCACTGGGAAATGGTTCATCGATTACCAAACTTTTCAAGCAACACACACGGTTTTGCAAATTTTTCGCCTATTTTCTACAAATCACTTAACAATGAAGACTTGACTCCTGTTTAATGACTGTGAACATCCTCTCTTCCTTCACTGTTTGCTGTCAAATATCCATTCAAATTGTGATGGTGATTTCATTTTAATATATTTATGAATGCTGATTCTGACAAATAATTGTGTAGTATTTTCTTGTTTCAAAGATGTTCAGATTTGTGATGTAGTATATACAGTATAAACCATTAATAGGCACAGTAGCACAAATATTTTCATTATTATTCATTAGTTTATTTTTTTTGATTAAAAAAATGTTCAGTTAACATTGTATCAGAATAAGATGTGAAACATGTCTGTTACAATATCCAAGAACCCAGCATGACAACTACCAACAGTCCGAAACACAGACATAAAAAGTCACACACAGCGGACAAACTTAAACCAGCAAATATCACGTCATCAATGTCATTTAATCAGATGAGTTAAGGTGATTTAAAAAAGGCTTTTGTATCTTGTGGCAAAAAGTAAGCATTTATGTGAGGTGCATATTATTTGTTGTCAAAAAATTGAATCTACCACGTGAACTTTTTCTTTATGATGTTGTAGCTTAAGATCTCAGCATTTTCCTGCACTCTACTAATCTTGGGTGTCCCAATTACTGTATGGAAGCTTTCTGTTTATTTCACTGTTACCAGCAACAAGATTGGTTCCACACAGACCGAGAAAGATAGTTTGAAGAACTACTTTTCAATAAAGTACTCACACTAACTGGTGAGATGCAAATTGCAACGGTAGATTCAAAGCTTTGAGTAGAGGCTGTGTGTGTGTGTGTAGTAAGTGGCAGCATGCTCCAGAATCTGATGGACTACGAGTGCTTGGTTAAACAAAAATCCCTCATGCACACAGCTACAAGGCGATGAAAGGAAATTCATGTGAAAATAATAACAGCCAGAATTATACAATACAGCATATTCCTGAATGCAATATTGACAAAGTCCCAGATTTTACCCTGGTTCAATGAGCTATCATTCAAGTTTGCTCGGGCCAATTTAAACAGGTACTTTGCTGAGGAACTATTATTCAAGATAGTACCATTACAACACATTGTGTGCCCAAAACATGCATTTGCTGTGGGTTTTAAATGTAAAAGGAACTCCTCTGCCTATTCAAAACAGTTACAGTAGTTACTGGCTGCTGGCTAACATCAACTTCTGCTGCAGCTGACTGGCTATCAAAAGCCGCGGGTTTTTGGCAGGCAGTTGTTTATCGCAAAAGTAAAGTTAACTGACAAAATGAGTCAGGATGTTTTATTCGAACGACACGCACAGCAAACAAGCTACGTGACTACAATGAGTTGTTCTGTAACTCTGGCATGATAACATGTAACATGCGCAAATGTACTTCCTAAACTTTGAAGGGTGCGTTTGATCCCATAGGCCTACTCAAGAATTTCTAGTGGCATGGCACACAATATCAAGTGTATATCATCTGTATTTTGCCATAAATAAATACTAGTTACATTTTATTTTAATGTGAACATTTAAATAAATAATTTAATATATAGGTGTTTGTAATTACTCACCATACAGGTGGTTTAATGTGTGTATAAGTTGGATGAAGGAGGAGAATGTGAAGCACTGAAAATTGGGGTAGTACCAGCAAGAACTCTAATCTACTCTCACCCTTGACTGTGTATCAACCACAATTGTTTTAAATGTAATTGCAATACTTTGTTTTACTTAAAGAATTCAGCTATGACACAACATCTGATTGGGAATGCTGGGTGGGTGACACAGGGATGCTTGAGAAACATTGTACACAAGGCAACACACAGTCATGTGTTATGAGCTTGATCAACCTTAATACAAATCCTTAATACCATTGGTTTGGTCGTAGAACTAACCAAAAATTCCCATTAAACTCAATGACCTATCGTAGATTTGGTGTTTTTCTGCCATTCTCATCCGAATGAAGGAGCATTTAAAAAATGAAAATCAGCTGTCTGGGTCAGAGAAGAAATGGGCAAGCAAAGAGAATTGGCTGTCTAAAGTGTTTTAGATGCAGAAACTAACAGCCCTTTATGGAAATAAATAATAATAATGAATGCTGGTTTATTGCAAGAAAACTGAAGTCTGAAATAGCTTTTTAGGAGATATGTGGCTCTCAGGCTTTGCTGTTCTCCGTCATCAGAGGATAAAAAAGAGGATATTCAGGAAAGTGTAGCAGAAGGTGACTGCGAGGAGAAATACAACATTTAAAGGTACAAAATCAGGAAATCTTTTACTGCTGTATTTGATTCGAAAAGTAGATTAATAATCATCTTATCCTTTCCAAATTACGGAAGGTAAATGGTTTTGTATTTATATAGCGCTTTTCTAGTCTTGATGACCACTCAAAGCGCTTCACAGTACAGTTTTACATTCACCCATTCACACACACATTCATACAGTGCATCTAATTGCAGCACTTTGTTATTCTGTGGGGGGGCCAGTCAGGGTTCAGCATCTTGCCCAAGGACACTTCGGCATGCAGTAACCACTGTTTCATATGGAGACTAAATCACATTATGTACAACTGGAGCATTCCATCTAGTTTTGGTTAAGATCAACTTTTGAACAACAATTAAGAGGAACAATCCTTCAGGTAAGCTAAAGGTGCTTTACCCTGCAACTAATTTTCTAAATAATTGACCAAGCCAGGAATTCAGAATCTTTCACTTGCAGTACAAGCATAATGATCAAAATGTCTTAGTTTGTAATTTAAGGAAAACCAAACAAGCTCCTCTGGGTTTGGGGGTAATAAATGGTTCCACGGTTGTCTTTTTGGGGTACTAAATTAGGATTTGCTGGCCATCTCAGACAAAAAAAAAATTGTTATTTAAATTTGACATGAGTTTCTAACAAGGAATAGTCACATTTAAAAGACAGTATAATCTCACTTTTGTCAAACTCAGAAACCGTTTCTCATCAGTTGTATACCAGATATGTATGTAGCCTGCAGATATTCTGCAATGGGTTTTCTCACTCCAAAACAAATTATTAACATATTTCCATAATCAGCTGTAATACGCACGACTTACGACTTACTAAAGTGTCTGAAAAGGTGTCTGAAAACGAGCTCTGATAGCAGCAGCACTTACATTGAGGTAATGTTCTGGAAAAGATCCTCGATGCACCCGGTACTGTTCCCGGTGCTGCCGGTGCCTTGGAATGACAACAGCGGGAAGAATTTACTGATGTCAGACTTATTGCAGTAGATTTCTGTGGGTGAGCAGGTACAGGTGGGCGGACAGTCCAGCAATGAGCTCAGGTACATGTGAAAGAATACACTGAGAAGAAAGAAACCCTTCCAGCAGCACCATATCCTGGTAGCGCTACGTGCGCCGAATGCACAAAATAACGCACCAGATTCCTCCATTCTCTCTCGATTCAAGTTCCCAGATTTCTTATAACTTTGCAGCGCAAATGAAAAAAAAGGGGCTCAAGTCCTCTCCTGAGTCCTCTCCGCTCTGAGTGAGGTGATCAGTCTCCACACCTTATTTCCCTTGGTGCGTTAAAACGTTAAAATTTTACAGACGTTATCTTCTTTCATGTACGTAGCATCCATAGGCTATACGTGTGTTAGTGTATCAGATATCGTGATGAAGTCCTGCAGTCACGGGTTCTGCTCGTTAAGGTACAACGCAAGGAAGGAATAAAGGCAGGGAAACATCTTTCTCTCGCGCTCGCTCGCTGGTCTACGTCCAGGCTTTGAGTATGGCCAGGAGACATAGAAAGATGGGGGAGAGTCGAGCCTCCACCCACTTGTGAAAAAGTGACACAATTACGTGCGCACATATGGGGTGCTCAAACACATGTCGCGTAAGAGTAGTAACCCCACAGAGAGATGACGACCCCCCCCCCCCCCCACACACACACACACACACACACACACAAACACACATATATACAAAGGCATACAAAAACACTGAGCTTACTGTCTGTTTAATAAACTTACCTTGTTTCCCACTTTCTTCCAGAATCACGTATCTGTTAACAAACAAATTTGATATTTCTTATAGCCAGTATTAGCCACTTGGGGGCAGTAGAACACTACGTAAACAGAATGTTATACATATATACAGAATATAAAAACGAAGGGGTTGATAATGGTGACCATCACTCACTCACATGAAATGTTATAATAATCAGGAGTCAATACATATATATAGTATAAACCTAATAACAGCACTCTCTCTCACAGATATACATACACATATTTGTTTATTATTTTTGTATGCTGTATTCTGACGTTTTTAGTTGCATCTTCACAATGTATGTGTGAAAAAGCGTCTTTTCAACTTGACTTTAACTGAACATTCAGTGCACAAGTAATTTGCTGACTGTAGATTTTTATTACTAACAGAAATCATGAACAAATATAGTAAATTAAGGTCTACATTGTCGTAAATAAATAATATTTTAATAGCATTTTTATTTGAAGACTCAAAAACGAAAAAAAAACATATATTCTTAAACCTTAAACAATAGGGTCGTTATATTGTTTCTTAAACCCTATTACTTCTAAGACCAATCCCCACAGCAGTGCATCAGTCTGACTCCTCAGTCTGTTTCTTATTAACCAGGGTAGATTTTTGGTCCTTTTACTTGCTCTCTCATTTTAAAAACTAATTTGCCCCTTCCTCGGTCAAACTTGTAAACAATGCCGCTTTAGTTTTTTTTTTAAAACAGTGTCATGGTGTTTTTATCACCTTGTGTGTTCCACCTGTGTTGTTTGCAATGCATATGCAATTTTTTTGTTAGGTGCAATTGGGATTATGTGCTGTTGTGATTTTAAATGTAACGTGTGATTGTTGATTTTACATCATAATGTATCGCTTCACATCCTCTATTGGAAAAAGGAAGGGGGTAACAGTGGGAGTCTGACCTGCTCAGGGGATGCAGAAAGTACTGTTTGCAGTACATAGATTGCATTTAGCAGGACTCCTTACCTTTTAATTAGACTTCTTCCAAAATAGTCTAATTCCAGATAAGTTAAATGAGGGAGATCAGGTTGGATTTTTTTCCAATGAATCTGCTCTCTTCTGCTCTCCTGTCCTACCTTTGATACACTGACAAATAAATGGTAAATGGTTTTGTATTTATATAGCACTTTTCTAGTATTGATGACCACTCAAAGCACTTAACAGAACAGTTTTACATTCACCCATTCACTCACTGCATCTATTCGCAGCACTTTGTCTTTCTATGGGGGGCAATTCAGGGTTCAGCATCTTGCCCAAGGACACTTAGGCATGCAGATGGGTCAGACTGGGGATCGAACTGCCGACCTTCAGGTTGGAGGACGACCACTCTACCCCTCAGCCACAGCGGCCCAATAACACACTTAGAGATCATTCTCTACACTAATTACTTTCCTTTGATAACCCAGTACATCTGATCTGAAAGAATGTGATTTTGTCCACTGTGGACAGAACATTCATGAATGTGCCTCAGGCATTGCACATCTAGTTAACCCTCAACCTACTCATATGATGCCTTCATCCAGCATATGGTCAAGCCTACTTACTGGATTTCTGCTCTCTGGATGGGGCTTTTTCCAATGCTGCCATTTAAACTTGGAATGATTGCCGCTGATAATGAATGATGGCCGATGATAGCCACTCCGCACTGTGTGTGGAGTGGACCTACCCCGACTCATTGGTTATTGTCCTCACTGATTATAACAAAGGAAGTTTAGGCCACAAACTCCCCAAATACAGAAAGTGTATTGTCTGACCAGAGAGGAGAACACTTTGGATCACTGCTACTTGACAATCAGTAGACACTCTGAACAGTAATGGTCCAACTGATTCCCACATACAGGCAGAATTTAAAGCTCTCAAAACCTGTTGTGAGGACATGTAAGAAGTGGACCAGGGCGGCTGTGGAAGACATTCAAGGGTGTTTGGACTACACTGACTGGGATGTTTTCAGGACTGCTACCAACTGTCTGGGTGAGTACACAGAAGCTGTGACTTCTTACATCAGTTTCTGTAAGGAATACTGTATACCATCACTTACCAGGGTGAGTTACGACAACGACAAACCCTGGGTCACAGCCAAATTCAGACAGTTAATAGGTGACTCTCCACACCTACCCACCACAGTGCACCCTTCCCCCTCTACCAAAGTGTCACCCCTTTCTATACTGGAGAGGGACGTCAACAAGCACTTCAGGCGACAGAACCCCCGTAACGCAGCTGGACCTAAATCTGTCTCCCCATCCTCCCAGTGTAGGAAGACATTTTCAAAACGTCACTGGAGAAATTAAAATCCTCCACCCTCATCCCCATCCCCAAAAAACCAAGGACCACAGGACTTATTGACTACAGACCTATCGCCCTGACTTCTCTGATAGTATATTAAAGTTCTTGTCCTGTACCACCTCAAGGACATCACCAACACCCTGCTAGACCCTCTACAGTTCGCCTAGAGAGCCCACAGAACTGTAGACGATGCTCTAAACATGGCTCTCCACTTTATTCTCCAGCACCTGGACTCCCCAGGAACCTACGCTAGGATCTTGTTTGTGGACTTCAGCTCTACGTTCATAAACATAATCCCTGCAGTGCTCAAGGACAAGCGTTCATAGCTGAGCATGCCCGACTCCATCTGCAGGTGGATCACAGACTTCATCAGCATCGGATCTTTAGGTTTAGGAATTAACCCTGGTTCTCTGAAACATGAGTGAGGTATCTCACTATGGGACACGCTCTCTGCGCTGTCCCCCAGAAGCAATTTTACACTAAGCGAGTCCTGACTGGCAGGCTCTCTCTCTCTTGCTTCACCATCCTAAACACATGGAAGCACTTTCTTAAAGGAGCCACACTACTCTTATAACACTAGAACAGGTGTCGCCAACTGATAAACTTACGTTCAAATCGAAACCGCGAGAGGTTTCCATCCGGACCCCGACTCTTCTTCACTCAAAATTTTTTTATAAATCAAAAATAAAAACATCAGCATCCTTGTTTCACATTTAAGAGACTTTTAATTCGGCATAATGATGCCAGCCCACGGGGGGCGTCTGGGTCCTATGTGTTGCTATCATACACTGTGTTGGTTGCTAGGTAGACAGAAGCACGCAGATAGAGACACTCATATTTAAGCGAAATCAGGAAAGTTGACGTTGAAACCAGAGTCTTCCGAGCAGAGTGGACAGCAAAGTATGCGTTTATTCTTCCTGCAGTGAGCTCAACGAGACCGTTGTGCTCAAATGCTCAGAGTCTGCTGCGGTTGTCAAAAGTGGCCATTTAAAACGCATTTGAAACTAAACAGACACTTTGAAGACTCTTACCCGCAGAAGTCCGAGGTAAGGAAGCGGAAAATAAATGAGCTCAAAGCCCAGTATGAGCGATGTAAGCGGGTCCTCTCTCATATCCTCTCCGCACAACAGTGGACATGCGAGTGTTCGCTGAGAATACAGTGGATTTTGGGGCAACATAAAAAGCCCTTTACAGTTGGGAGCATCGTTAAAGAGTGCATGAATGCTGTGTCTGAAACAAATGCAAGAAAGACAAATCCTCCTTTCAGCCACAACAGCCACAAGAAACACGGAAATATTAGGACAGGATGTTAAGTCACAGCTCACACAATGCCCAGCTTTTGGTTTATGTCAGATTTTACCCTGCAGGATCACAATCAAATCGGGTTTGATTGCCAAGCAGATTTACACATACAAGGAATTTGCTGTGGTGTGTTTGTGCTATTATAAATATAGAAAATATAAAAATAGGAAACAAAAATTTAAGTTAAAAATTAAATAAAACTATAAGCAGAATAAAAAATACTATAAGCAGAAGGGATTGTGGAAAATGTACAGTTACTGTTTTTTGTGAAGTGTCACAGTCACAAGCAGGAACATCAGTTAAAGAGAGATAGAGAGGAAACATTTGTGAGGAAACATATAAGTGAGCGGAACGATTCAAAGACATGATCTAACACAATCGATAAATAACTTTATAGGGACAGAGATGAACACACACACACACACCTACAGACCAAAGAGTTCCTGCCGCAGATTACGACTTAACGCAGTGTTTTTAACTTCATTGTTGCAGAAGAAGCGAAAAGAATTGAACCGCTTCCTCCTATTGAGCGAATAGAGGCCCAAACCCACTCATTGCTGCTGGCGGCTATATATTATTTCGTTATTTTTCTCATTCTCTTGTATTTATATGCTATTTGCAAGGTATTATTTATATGGTTATACACTGCCGCAAATTGTCCTGAAACTCATGATGTTAATGATGCTTAACAATACCTGTGTCTCCTGTTCTTGGTTTCTCTGGCCTACTGAGTCCATAGCTCCTCCAACTTCCCTTATTGTACTATATTTTCATTTGATTATCTATCTGTTGGACTTCTTGCAGCCCTTAGGGGGAAATAAAGTTGAACATTGAAGTTGAAGTTAAGATGAAAAAATCTGTCCATTCTCATTACACAGTCACTCGGCGTGTAGAAAAAACTGACGGACAGTTCTCTGGTGAATTGTCAAAAGAGACAGTTGACTTCATGTAGTTTGACAGGGATCAACAACATATGTGAAAATAGTGAAGATTGTTTTGCGAGGGAATCGATGAGGGGAACAACAAGGGGATCTGACCTCTAGCACTAAACTGCTGAATGATACAACCAATGGATCTCTGACCCTAAAAGATTCCCTACTGCTTGAAGTATTGCCTTTGCTCTCTCTTTTGTTCCACAGTGTATTTGTCGTGATCAGTGAATCACCCTCACAAGTGATGTAATAGCATGTTTAGGAGGCATGATCTGTCTGATCAGGATTTGAAGAAAGGATATGTTGATGTCTTGTTAGGACTGTTACTCTCCATCGCAGTGACTATACAAGTCTTCATTTACCAGGTTTAAATTCCCATTTTATAATCACACATCTGAACTTTTGATGAACTTAAATTTTCCACATCTTAGCAAAACTGTCAAACTAAGAATTAAATTGTTCTTTGAAGTATTCTAATTAATATTCAATGTGCAGTATATTTCAATGTGGAGATGCACTTGTCTAATGTCATATTGTAATCAACTGTTATCAGTTAGTTTTCATTTTGTTTTTACTGTAAAGCACTGCTACTGCTGTTATTTTAGTTCTACTGTGCTTTTTGGCTAAGAGGGTTCGGTCCTACCCATTCAGATGACATCAATCAGATATTAATGGCATGAGTTCTTAATGTACCTATGACCATTATGCATTATGGATGAACCATTGATTCCTAATGGCCAGTTAATGTACTGCATGTAACCAGGCTGTGGTTTCATGATAGATGGATGACCCAGGCACTCCCTCCATTTCTCTCTCTCACTTGCCTGGCATGCTCTCTGTCTCTGTCTTCCTCAAACAGACACAATGTTGTAACATGACACTTTTGGGACAATACATAGACTTTCAATTATTTCCTGGACACTTACTCTTACCCGGAAACATAATCCTAACCTCTCTAACCTTGACCAGTGACCCAAACTTTGGCTTTTTCTCAGCTAGGTTTAATTTTAACATTTAACTTATCTTTAGTCTGTAATTTCATTCCAAAGAAAACTTAAAAACATATGTACCCAGCCATATATTGTTTCTAGTAGAGTGTTTATTAAGAGGTTAATATCTTGTTGAATTGTTGTTTACGCCTTTCATAAAACAGTGGACAAACTCAAGACTGACTTCAGCAACTGCTCCTTTCAAAGGAAAGATAAAGGAAATTTGTATTCTTGTTGTTCTGGTTTTGTACCCTCATGGTTAAATGCACTTATTGTAAGTCGTTTTGGATAAAAGCGTCAGCTAAATGAAATGTGTGTGTTAGGGTTAAGCCAATTAACTTTTACAAGCACAAGTACCATCCCAGTAAAATGTGTCAATATATGTACTCATGATGAATGAAAAAGTTCCCTGCTGCTGCGCCAGTAGCGCCACACAACACAATTTTGTCCTAGTCACAGCCACTCTAACGTTTAACATTGTTAAATGTGATATTTTCAGCATCTACTGGCCAAGTCAATGTGCACCCAGCCCAGCTAGACGCACATGGAGCATGTGGTCTTCTCTCTCACTCAATGACATACATACCCACAACACATAATTACCATTGTGTTTTACTTTGTGGAGAAATAAAAAAATACAGCACCCCCCCCCCCCCCCCCCCCCCCCACTACAACAACAGGTGATCATCAAATCATCACTTTGTTTAAATTGAGTATGTTTATGAAAACCTGCATTTTTCTCAATACTGCATGTGTTGTGTTCATTGATTGAATAAAGTTTTTAAAAACAGCTTACTCTTTTGATAGAAACATTGATCTGAAGCTCAATTCTAAGGCTTTTCCGTAAATAGTTTCCTAATAAATATAGCAATATCCATGTCAGGCTTCTAATACCAACTTTCAGTTTACGTCCAGCCCCTTCTGAGTACAGATACAGACACGGATAATTTAGCTCATTTGAAACAGAAACAGATAATGGTGTACTCACTCATCCCCAGGGTGTGTGTGTCTGTGTGCTCGGACAAAAAATCTGACAGAGAGAAAAGACTTGTCAGTAGAGAGTGTGATATTGATTTTGAACAAGCAGGCAAGCTGTCAGAAATAGCTTTCTGTATGCTATGCTGGCTATGAGTTACCATGAACAAGATAAGAGTCAGGAAGCTGTGGAAACAGGACAGATATGTTCCCTACTTCTGAATACATAAACTGAATAAACGAAATGAGAGACTGGAGAAAAATTTAGCACGCTCTAACCAGGGAGGTTTTACATATGATGCTGTCAGTTACATTGCATCCTCACTGTAACTGACAGCGCATCAGCATGATTAACAAGTGCTGGGGTATAAACATGACAGTCTTTACCATGACAGGATGACAGAGCTGACTACCCATTGCCTGTCAACAGTACTTAGTTATACTTAGTGCTCCATGTGCGTCTAGCTGGGCTGGGTGCACAAGGTAATTAGGACTTGCCAAATATTTACAAATTCACAAAACTGTCCTCAAACTCTCAAAGCCCCAAATGCAGAAGCATTGTCAGTTAGCAATGACTGCAGTCAGGGAAAGTATAGTAATCTCTTTATCTGTAGATGCACAAAAATATAAATTGTTGTACTTTCCCTATTAAAAGGTAATGTTATGTGCTGTGATTGTGATGAAACTAATGATCCCAACCTCTAGCCCTAATGTTATTATTTAGGGCAACGTTTTGGCTATTGCACTCTTGTATAAGTTATATAACGTCTACAAAGCCAATTGCTGTCTTTAATGATAAGATAATAGATGGATATTTGGCAATTACAGCATCTTAGGGAGAATGATTTTTCTTTCTATTCTCATGTCCGTCATGTAAATCATATAGTGGGATTGACAACGTTTTGGTATTATTTCTGTGGCATGTGTTGATGCCACCGGGGTCTCCCAACAACAGCCAGAAAACACTATTTGCTTTTTAAGCATATTTAAATATTTAACTGAGCAAACAAACAAAAAAACCTCTAATGTAATTGGCGAGCAGTTTCTGCTCAGGCTTCTTGGCCACATGCTCAGCTCTCTCCAGTTTATTCATGTATCTCTCTAGTCTCTCCTTCTCTCTGTGGCACCTCAGCTGCCACCTTTTAATCCAAAAAGAGCTAATTGACCAACTAATCTCAGCTGTGCCAATCAACTCTCCCTAGTTCACAATTTCTTCATATGGGCTTATTACTCTCAGTGGTGTATAAAGTAGGGCTGCTCAATTCATCGAAATTTAATCGTGATTATGATTATTGGTTCAAACAAACTCCAAACTACTATAATCGAGTTGAAACAATTATTTTGGCATCTTTCGTTGAAAGAGACGCGCATGCGCAATTCAGTCATTCCCCCTAAGCATGCAACGCGGCTGTGCTGACTGCCACTTCCTCTCATGCAGCAGTGAAGGAGGCGAGTTGTGCGTGTTGCAATTTAAGACCTACTGCGTGCCCGGCAGGTCCATGGTGGACCTCGTTCGAGACCTTTTGGATGTCTCCAGTTCATTAGATGTAGATCTAGGCTTGATTTCCCTAGACCAAGATAAAGCTTTTGACGTCGTTGAACGCAGCTTCCTGTGGAAAGTAATGGGGAAGTTTGGGTTCAGCGCTGGCTTCATAGCTAGATCAATGTGCCTTACAGTGACGTTGAGAGCGTGCTAAAGTTCAACGGCATTCTGAGTGCTCCTTTCAGGGTGGGTAGGTCAGGCAGGGCTGTGCTCTGTCAGGGATGCTCTACGCACTCTCCCTGGAACCTCTCCTCCGCAGAATAAGGTCTAGCATTCAAGGTGTGTTTTATCATGGTTTTAGTGGGAACATGATTTTATCTTCTTACGCCGATGATCTTATTGTTTTTATTAAAGACCAGACAGATGTGGATATTTTAGCCAAAATATTAAATGATTTTAGCGTGGCATCGGCAGCGAGGGTCAACTGGGAAAAAAACGAAGCCCTCGCTGCCAGGGAGTGGACTGGCGGTCTCCCAGTGCTCCCCCAAAACCTGAAATGGAAGCGGGATGGAATGAAATACCTCGGGGTGTTTTTAGGAAACAATAATATATGCAAGAAGAACTGGGAGAACGTCACAGAAAAAATTGAAAACAGACTTTTAAAATGGAAATGGCTGCTCCCAAAAATATGGGAAGGGGGTCTACCCAGTCTGCCGGGGGGGTTGATGTGGAGGAGAGACGGTCTCAAGTACCTGGGGGTTTATGTCGGCAATGAGTCCATGGTTCAGAAGAACCGGGAGGGGGTGTTGGAGAAAATGCAAGGGAGGCTCAACAAGTGGAAATGGCTGAAACCACAATTGTCATACAGAGGCAGAACCCTGATCATAAATAACCTGGTAGCTTCTGCTCTGTGGCATCGGCTTGCATGAATGGAACCTCCGAAAGGATTAGTACAGAAAATACAAGCATTTTTAACAGACTTCTTTTGGGACAGGTTACACTGGGTGCCCCAGTGTGTATTGTTTTTACCAAAGGAGGAGGGGGGACAAGGGCTGGTGCACATCCAAAGTAGAATATCCACTTTTAGACAAACCACCTTTAAGGAAGAGGACTGGTGACCTGCAGTGGAGGATTTTACACGGAGCCATCGCGGTTGACAGTTTTATATTAAAAAACAACCCCTGATTTTTCAACGTTTTTTATGAATGTAAACGACTTTTTGACATTTTTAATACACTGCAGAAGGTTTTTAAACAGTTTGGTGAGACATGGAGTAAGAGGGCCTTCATTTTAGGAGTAGGATATAGGAAATCAAATGAGTGCAAATGGAAACTTTTAAATTGGATGGTAGGAGAAGCTAAGATGGCAATGTACAGCAGCAGGAAGAACAGAGTAGAGGACAGGGCAGGACAAGAAGAGTTTCCTGTTTTTATTTCGTTGCTGAAAGCAAGAGTCTGGATTTTAGTTTTTTTTTAAGAAATGAAGGACATGGATGGGTTCATCAAACAGTGGTGTTTTAATGATGTAGTATGTTCTGTGGTTGAGGATGTTTCACATTTAATATAACTTTCTAGGTAGGTTTTAATATTGTTCTGAAACGTACTGTTCATATCCTTTGAAACATTGACAGTAGTTTTGTATAAATTTTGAAAATAAAGGTTTCAAAAATCAAAAAAATATCTTTCTCTTGCTTTTTCTACTTTTTCTCGTCTTTTTTGCTTAATTTTTTTCACGTTTTTTGTATGGCTAGTTGTGGGGATTTTTAAGGTTTAGTTTGGGTGGGTTGTTGTGGAGTAGGTTTTTGTTTAATTTCTTTGCTGAGGCGACCACCCCGGCCGGGGAGCATGGCGGCCGTAGGCACGGGAATGTTTGGGCCTTTAATACGCTCAGCCAGCAAAGACTGGACGGTTTGCTCTCCGTTCATCCACAATAGGCTGCATCCCCTGACGTCATTACGGTAAGCGTGCTGCATCATTTCGTCACTTCCTGTTATTGCCACGGGTGGTGTAGTCGCTATCTGAATCAGCTCCTCCGCTAAACACAACTGTCTTTCAGCCCCTACTCTCTGGTGCTTTGTGATTCTGTGTTCTTTTTAAAACTCACCCTCGTAGTTTTAGCAACAATGTGTTCTCTCTCTCCCTCTCACTCCACTGCTCTCTCTTGCTCCGAGTGTCTCATGTTTACTTACTCCTCTGCCTCCATTAACAGTAGTGGTACATGTAATAAATGTAGTATGTTGGTAGACATGGAGGCGAATCTTAGCGACTTAGAAGCTCGGCTCCGCAGCTTAGAACCCCCGTTAGCTGTAGTTAGCCGGCCCGCGCTAGCCGCAGCGAAGCCACGTAGCTTAGCCTCAGCTAGCAGTCCCTCGACCTGCCCGTGCAGCCGGGAGCCCAGGGCGGCTGGGTGACAGTCGGAGGGGGCATAGTGCTACCATTAAAAAGCCCACGATTAAAGACCCACCAGCTCACGTTTCAATTAGATTTTCTCCACTCAGCGACACACCCGCTGAGAAACAAACTCTGGTTATTGGCGACTCGGTTCTGAGAAACTTTTTTGAGGAAACCTGGTCTTGTTAGGAGAGACGGCGTTCATCCCACTTGGGATAGAGCAGCTCTCTTATCTAGGAATATAACTAAGTCTATTACATGACAACCCAGAGTCGGGACCAGGATGCAGAGCTGCAGTGCTAAACACTTCTCTGCGCTCCCTCTGGATCAGTCACCCAACCGCATAGAGACTGTCTCTGTCTACCGTCCGATTAAATTATTTAAATTAAACAATAACACAGCGAGAACTCCACACAATAATCTTATACAAATTAACACAACCTCTTGAACAACACAGGAAACTAAGACTTTCAAATGTGATCTTTTAAACATTGGATCACTGTCCTCAAAGGCTATTTTAGTTAATGAACTAGTCTCAGACTACAATATAGATTTATTGTCTCTTACTGAGACTTGGCTGCATCCTGATGAATATGTCAGTCTAAATGAATCTACTCCCCCCAGTTATATAAATTCACACGTTCCCAGGGAACTCGGGCGAGGAGATGGAGTTGCTGCTATTTTTAACTCCAGTCTATCAATTAATCCTAAACCTAAACTCAGCTATAACTCGTTTGAATGTCTTGTTCTTAATCTTCCACGTCAATCCAGGAAACACCAACAGCCAGTCATATTTGCTGTAGTTTATCGTGCTCCTGGGGCTTATACTGAATTTCTAACAGAATTCCCTGAGTTTTTATCAAACCTAGTCCTAAAGACCGATAAAATTATTATTGTTGGTGACTTTAATATTCATGTTGACAATAATAAAGATAGCCTGAGCGTAGCATTTATTTCAATACTAGACTCAATTGGTTTCAGTCAGTGTGTACATCAACCTACTCATTTTTGTAACCACACACTTGACCTTGTGTTATCATACGGTGTCAAAATTGAACATTTAACAGTACTTCCGCGCAATCCAATACTTTCAGACCATAATTTAATAACCTTCGATTTTTTTTCATTATCTGAATATATGCCCCTAATAAAAAACTAATTTTCTAGATGTCTACCTGATAGTGCTGTAGCTAAATTTAAGGAAATAATTCCGATTATATTTAAACCCGTATTATCCGTCGACATAAACAACAAATTCTTTAAAAACCCGAGCTCTATTGAGATTGACCACCTCGTAGATAGCTCTGCAGACTCATTACGATTAACATTAGACTCAATAGCACCTCTAAAAAAGAAATGTGTAAAACATAGTCAATTAGCTCCGTGGTATAATTCCAAGACACATGAGTTGAAACAAATATCAAGAAAATAAGAAAGGAAGTGGCGCTCCAGCAACAGTGTTGAAAATCTCCTAGACTGGAAGAGTAGTGTTAAAGAATATAAAAAGGCTCTCCACAAAGCAAGAGCTGCCTATTATTCAAAACTAATAGAAGAGAATAAAAACAACCCAAGGTTTCTCTTCAGCACTGTAGCCAGGCCGATAGTCACACCTCCTCCGAACCCAGTATTCCTCGATCCCTAAATAGCAATATCTTTATGACCTTTTTTAATGATAAAATTCTAACTATTAGAAATAAAATCAACCATCTCTTGCCCTCAATTGGCACTAATATCCACCCAACAACAGAGATCTCAGAAACGGCTGAGAATCCTTCCCATTACTAAAACAGCTTCTCTCTGATCACCCGTGATCAGTTTACCAAAATAATCCCAGGTTCTAAACCAACAACCTGTATCTTAGATCCCATTCCAACTAAAGTACTTCTGCCCCTAATAGATAATTCGCGACTTAACACAATCAATCTGTCATTATCATCAGGTTATGTACCACAGTCTTTTAAAATAGCTGTAATCAAACCCCTACTCAAAAAACCCACCCTAGACCCAGAGGTTTTAGCAAATTACAGACCAATATCTAATCTCCCCTTCCTGTCTAAAATCTTAGAAAAAGTTGTAACCAATCAGCTGTGTGAGTTTCTCCAGGAATATAATATATATGAAGACTTTCAGTCTGGGTTTAGAACCAGTCACAGCACAGAGACAGCCCTGGCAAAAGTCACTAATGACCTTCTAATAGCTTCAGATCAGGGACTTGTGTCTGTCCTTGTTCTGTTAGATCTGAGTGCAGCATTCGACACAATTGACCATCAAATTTTATTACAGAGACTAAAACAGTTAATTAACATTAATGGAACCGCCCTAAACTGGTTTAAATCTTATTTTTCTAATCGCTCCCCATTCGTACAAATTTTCACTGTTATGCAGATGACACCCAGTTATATTTGTCAATAAAACCTGATCAAAGTAATCAATTAACTAAACTTCGAGCATGTCTCAAGGACATAAAAACCTGGATGACCCGCAATTTTCTCTTATTAAATTCAGATAAAACTGAGATTATAATACTCGGCCCTAAACACCTTAGAGAAACATTATCTAATGATATAGCCGCGCTAGACGACATTGCCCTTGCTTCCAATGAAACAGTCAGGAACTTGGGAGTGATCTTCGATCCTGATTTGTCCTTTAATAGTCACTTAAAACTAATTTCTAGGACCGCCTTTTTCCACTTGCGTAATATCTCAAAAATCAGACATGTCCTTTCACAAAAAGATGCAGAAAAACTAGTCCACGCCTTTGTTACATCGAGACTGGACTACTGTAATTAACTATTATCAGGCTCCAGCAGTAAGTTGTTAAAGACTCTGCAGCTGGTCCAAAATGCCGCAGCACGTGTCCTGACGAGAACTAAGAAAAGAGAGCACATTTCTCCAGTATTAGCATCGCTACACTGGCTTCCTGTTAAATCAAGAATAGAATTTAAAATTCTCCTCCTCACCTTCAAGGCCCTTAATAATATGGCACCTTTTTACCTTAAAGAGATGTTAGTACCATATCAACCTACTAGAGCACTCCTATCCCAGAACTCAGGTTTACTTGTTGTCCCTAAAGTCTCTAAAAGTAGAGTAGGAGCCAGAGCTTTTAGCCATCAAGCCCCACTCCTGTGGAATAATCTCTCACTTTCAGTTCGGGAAGCAGACACGCTCTGTTCGTTTAAGAGTAGACTCAAAACCTTCCTTTTTGATAAAGCTTATAGTTAGAGCTAATTAGTGCGGCAGAAAGTAACTCACCCTATGTTCCAAAATTGATTAAAAGGCAAAAACCCCTGATGATGCTAAGACGCACAGGGAATTTATGACACAAGACACACGGAGCTTCTCTTTCCTGCTTCTCCTTCCTCTTCTCCATACTTATCACATCAAAGTAAATCTTATCTCATCAGTACATGTTACTAACTTGACCCCTTTCCCGGAGTTTCTGTGCCTTAGCGCCCGCAGATGCAGGGCCACAGCTGTGGCCGCACCATGGATTATGATTGTGGATCGCGCGTCAGAGGTCGTAATGGTGGACCCAGTTTGGTGGATTCTGTATCGTGCCAGCTGATCGTAGTGGTAATGGAGGATCCTTTCTCGCGTTGGCATCGGATGATGGTGGACCACGACCGAGGCGGCAGCTGATAATGGATTCAAACTGGCGGCATTGGACAATGACTGTGGACTATAGTGGATCCCATCCTGATGCTGGATCGTGATCTTGCTGGCTGCTGACCAGAGACTATGATTGCAGCAGGACTGCTTCACACATAGTATTGAAAAATGTTTACCCTCATCAATGCTGCTAAAAACTTTAATCCTGATGATGTTTTCTTACACTGGACATCTATTGCACTTCTGTCCGTCCTGGGAGAGGGATCCCTCACATGTGGCTCTCTCTGAGGTTTCTACATATTTTTACCTGTTAAAAAGGTTTTTAGTAGTTTTTCCTTTCTCTTGTTGAGGGTTAAGGACAGAGGATGTCACACCATGTTAAAGGCGTATGAGACGAATTGTGATTTGTGAATGTGGGCTTTACAAATAAAACTTGATTGATTGATTGATTGATTTAACCATTTGCCATTAAAATAGCAGCAAAAGCCAGCGTTGAAGAATGTAGTTTGGCTGTTGGTGATTTGGTTGGGCACGACAAAATTCTCTCTGCAGCCCGTATGAACAAGGCAGTTGTTTTGTTTCTAGCGATGGTAGAACTGTCAATTGAGGTGATTGAAAGGGGAGTAGTAATTGGTGGTATTTTCACCCCCGTGCTCTCTTCATCAGCACCCTCTAAAAAAGTAATATTATCAAACATTCCGCCCTTTATTAAGGATGAAATCTTAATTAAAGCTCTATCCCGTCAAGGCAAACTGGTATCACCCATAAGAAAGATAGCGATTTTCAGCAGCAATCCACTCCTTAAACATGTTGTGTCGTTCAGACGTTTTGTATATATGATAACGAAAGATAACAAAGATTTAGATTTTACTCTGAATGTGCCGGTGGAGGGTTTTCATTATTCAGTTTCTGTGTCCTCCTGTCTGATGAAGTGTTTTGGCTTAGTGTGGGCTTGCCCGGACAGAATGGGTAATACTCCCACTGTTCCACAGATGAGACTGAACCGTTTGTGGACTATTGTGCAGGGGTGTGCAGCGTTTTCGTATTTTTTTTTCAATCACATGTCACAGTAGTTTATTTTCTGGTGGTTTAGGCTTTCTGCTGTGGCTGTCTTTCCCCTCACCAGCGTCTTGCTGGTGGTGTGGCAGCCGCCATGGCCAGCGGGAATTTTAAGGTAGCAAACATACTCCACGTCAGCCAGAGGGAGGAGTCTGGCCTCACAGACCAGGAAGTTTTTAGACTAAAAAAAATGGTGCTCAGAGCAAAAAGACAATTAACTCGTGATGGAAAGGACAGCAATGTGTGTATTAATTAATTTATTGTTTTCTGTTTTTGTTTCTAACATTTTAAACAACATGGATGTTTTTAAAGTTGGGGTTTTAAACGTGAACGGTCCAAGAGCGGAGACCTTACAGCAGCTGGTGGATGCAGTGGGGCCGGCACTCAACAACTCCCAGGCCCTGGGCTCCCTGCTGGGGCTGCAGTCTAGCCGGGTGGCCCAGAGGATCCTGGAGCTCTGGACCCAGAGGCTCTCCAAACATGAAAAGGACCTCCTGAGAGCCTACCAGAGGGGGGAGATCGAAACAGATACTGCAGACCCCTACCCGTAAACTATCCTGAGCCTAGGCCTGGGAGAAAAGACCGGCCCCCTACTAACATAAATAAATGAACACAAACTAACGATACGCAGAGCGGACAAAGAGACACTATACATGAACTGTGTCAAAAGCATCCACCAGACCGGACTGAGTAACAGACCCCCTACTGTGTGGTCACGGAGGTGGGGAGAACATGGACCCAGCCCAACCTTTTATCACGTTTTTACTGAGTGCAAGAGACTGAAAAGTTTTGCCGCTCTTTTAACTATGGTTTTTAGTGATTTTAATGTTTTAATGACATCCTCTGCACAGTCACGAACAATGAGCTGTCCTTTCCACACTTTTTAACAGACTGAGTTTTTTCAACAGCATTTTTTGTGTTTTTAATGAATAATACTGTAAGCAGGTGTTTTGTAAAGTGAAAATATGTGAATAAAGTGTTTGTGAAAAATCAAAAAAATCTCTCTCTCTGGAAATGGGGACGTTTAATAATGAGAGGAAAATCAGCATTTGTCAGAATGTTTCCTGGCCACGACCCCTAGAGGGAGCGTCACAGTGCTGTTAGCCAATGTGATACTAAACGTGTTTTAAATTTAATCTTATTTTTGTTATCTTAGAGAATGCAATGAAGGATCCCAGGATCAGCCGTGCAATGGGGGTCTGCAAGAAGTTGGTCAGCAGTTTTTCCTATAGAAGCCATCAATAAGTCACTAAGCCCTCTGGTTGAATTCACGGATGCGCTTTCAGGAAAGAAACATGTTAGTGTGTCTTTTGTGAAGCCAAATCTTCACCTCTTCAACAATTCAATCTTGGAAGACCAGGAAGATGACACACAACTTGCCAAAACCATCAAACACAACATACTGGAGTATCTCAATTAGAAATACAGTGACAGAGCGACACAAGAGCTACTTGACATGGCCTCTGCCCTGTACCCAAGGTTCAAGTTAAAATATGTTGATGAAGACATGACTGGATCCATTTTAGATTGACTGAAAGTGGAGATGAGGGATTAGATTACTGCCAGTGCCATGGTAATAACAATAACAATAATAATAATAATAATATCAGATTAAGTGAATTTATGTGTTGGCTACTGTTAAATAAGATTCCCATTTTCTTTTTTGCCCCTAAGGAGAAATCCCCTCTGCAAACAGCTGCTTTGCCTGCTGATACAGAGGATGCTGGTGCTTGCAAGAAGAGGAAGAAGGGCCTGAGCAGCTTCTTCAAGGTCACCGCAGACAAGGCTGCAGGGCCTCCTCTGCATCAGGACCAAGCCATTGCTCTTGAGATCCAGTCTTACCTCCAGACGGAGACACTAGATCCTGAGGAGAACCTCTGACTTGGTGGAGCGATGCCAGAATGATCTACCCACGTCTTTCAAATCTGGCCAGGAAATATTTGTGTATTCCTTCCACAAGTTCCTCTTCAGAGCGAGTCTTTAGCACTAGGGGAAATATTGTTTCCTGCTTGCGCTCATCTCTGAAAACTGATCACGTTAACAGGCTGGTATTTCTATTTTTTTTTTTTTACAACTTTATTTATCATTTTTCCAAACATTTACATCATTAATTATGCATTTCTTACAAAAGTTGCGCACCCGCCCCCCGCCCCCCACCCCAACCAGATGGCATCCCAACAAATAAATCCACAAAAACACTCACGTATCACACTGACAGACAGAACACCAAAAGAAGAAAGCAAATATAGACAAATACAAAAAAGAGACAGGCCAAAGGAAAAAAATAAAAATAATAATAATAATAAATAAATAAATTTAAAGAAAAGACTCAAACCAATCTATGTTGATCATTATGTTCATAACACCAACATCCAGGACCTTTAACATAAGAAAAATTTCCCAACAGTCAGAATATAAGCATTGAGAAGACCAGGAAGGCAATCAGAGAAGGAAAGAGGGAAAGATAAATACATATTAAATAAGAACAAGGATTCAGGCAAAAGGCAAACTCTTGATATGTGTCATGAACTGTGACCAGGTTCTGTCGTATTTAACCTCCGACCCGTGTACTGTATATCTAATTTTTTCCAGAGCCAATCCCAACATCACCTCTCTAATCCAATGAATATAGGCAGGAGGATTCTTCCCCTTCCAATTCAGCAGAATCAGACGTCGGGCATGCAATGATGCAAAGGCAATTGCATTTTTATGGAGACGGGACAGCTTTAGCTCCTCCCTTACTACACCAAAGATAGCTATCAAAGGGTCAGGCTGCAGTGTTTTGCCAGATATTGCTGAGAGTGATTGGAAGACTGAGGACCAGAAGCCATACAAAGATGGACATGACCAAAACATGTGTCCTAAAGAAACAGGAGAATATTGACATCTAGGACAGTTTGGTGTAACATTAGGGTATAATTTAGACAGTCTATCGTTAGAATAATGCAACCTGTGGACAACCTTAAATTGAATCAAGCCATGTCTGATACAGAAAGATGATGTGTGTATACGCTGTATGGTATTTTTCCAGGTGTCTTCTGGTATTACTTCTCCAACCTCTCCCTCCCATGCTGCCTTAATTTTGTCCCACGAATGAGGGCAGCCATCCAGAATTAAAGCATATATTTTTGATATTGCTCCTTTATTGAGTGGATTAACATTGAGCACTGAATACAGTAAATCTTTAGAGGGTGGGGATGGGTACCCCGGGAAAAATTTTAGATTTTCGTTTAAATGATGCAAAGCCATCATCGGTAAAGAGATCCTGAAAGTAGACCAAGCCCCTTCTGTGCCAAACTGCAAATGCCTGATCTATTTGAGATGGTGCAAAAAGATAATTAAACATTATTGGAGAGAAGCTACATATATTTGTCAAATTAAAATGTTTTCTGAACTGACGGCAGATCTTAATCGAATTTTGGACCACCAAATTTGAGTTCAGTCCAGGTGCTTTGATATTTACTGTGAGAGGGGCAGTTAGGACCGAAATCGGAGAAACTGGGAGTGTAGCTCCCAGTTCCATATCAGTCCAGACCGGACCCTCCTTATCTGCGAACATGGTAATCCAATGTGTCAGCTTGACAATATTAGCTGCCCAATAGTAAAATAAAAAATTAGGTAAACCCAAACCACCATCAGATTTCACTCTCTCCAGGCTTGCCTTCTTTATACGTGCAGGTTTTTTATTCCATATGAACACAGAAATAAAGCGATCCAGCCGAGCAAAATAGGATTTTGGGAGAAAAATGGGAATCATTTGGAATAAATAAAGAAACCTGGGCATTACAGTCATCTTCACTACATTTATCCGCCCTGCCAATGAGAGTGGGAGATTTGACCACCTATCCAAATCAGTTTTGGTACGGTCCAAAATCGACCTAAAGTTATACTGAAAAATAGCTTTAATTGAACCTGCTATTTCTATTCCCAGATAAGTAAATTTGTCATTTTCAATTTTAAAAGGCAAATTTTCATAAGTGGTCTGTTTTGCCAGATTATTCAGTGGAAATAATAAAGATTTTGACAAATTAACTTTATACCCCGATATGCTACTGAATTTTTGCAACCAGTGGAGAAGGTAGGGCATGCTCTCAGTTGGGTCTGATATTTGCAAAAGCAGATCATCAGCATAAAGCAAAGTTTTATGGTTTGTTTCACCCCTGGATATACCTTTTATCCTGTCATCTGATCTAATAGCAATCGCCAGTGGTTCTATCGCAATGTCAAACAGAAAAGGCGACAGACAGCAACCCTGTCTTGTACCTCTGTGGAGCGGAAAATATTCCGAAATCAGGCCATTTGTCCTGACTGCCGCCATGGGTGTTGAATATAGGACTTTGATCCACTTACAAAAAGTTGGCCCCATTCCAAATTTTTCTAAAGCTGCGAAAAGATAGGTCCATTCAATTCTGTCAAACGCCTTTTCAGCGTCAAGGCTTAGAATAACTTCAGGTTGTACTGTTGAATGGGGGGAAAATAACACATTAAATAATCTTCTCACATTAAAAAATGATTGCCGCCCAGGAATGAAGCCTGTTTGGTCCTCATTAATAATGGTAGGAATAACAGGGTCTAATCGTTTTGCAAGAGTTTTAGTTAAAATTTTATAATCACAGCACAAAAGACTTATTGGCCTATATGAGCTACACTGTACAGGATCCTTATCTTTTTTTAGTAAAACTGAAATTGTGGCCTGGGTTAGCGTTTGCGGCAATCTTCCATTAGCCAAAGATTCATCATGGACTGATTTCAGAATAGGTGTGAGTTTTGAAGAAAATTCCTTGTAAAACTCTGTGGGGAATCCGTCCGGACCTGGCGCCCTTCCTGTTCGAGACAATCTGATGGCACTCGTTATTTCCTCAAGCGACAATGGCTGCTCTAGAGATGACTGAGCATCTGGAGAAAGCCTTGGGGTATCAAGAGAATCAAGAAACGAGTAAATCTCAGATGAGCTACCATCTACCTCTGACTGATATAGAGTAGAATAATATTGCTTAAACTGGTCATTAATGACTCTGGGACTGCGAGATATCGAGTCAGCGCCTGTATTAATTCCTGGGATAATTTGTGCAGTTGACTGCTGTTTAAGTTGAAGTGCAAGGAGTCTCCCCGCTTTATCTCCATGCTCATAATATACCTGTCTGGATTTAAAAATATTTTTCTCGGCTTTCCATGTCATAAGCTTATTGACTTCAGTTTGCAACAGTAATTTCTCCTTAAAAAGATCTGGTGTAGGTGAAAGAGCATAACGCCTATCAATATCTGCAATTTTGTCAGCAAGCTCTTTAAGTTGTTTGGAACGCTCCTTATTCCTATGTGCCACATAAGAGATAACTTGGCCCCTAATATAGGCTTTCATAGACTCCCATAAAATTCCCCTTGAAACATCCTGAGTATCATTCATTTCCAAAAAGAAGTCAATCTGACTGTTGAGAAATGTTCTAAAATGTGTACATAAAAGTAGCTGGGGGTCAAGCCACCAAGTTCGTTGAGGCACTACATTGGCTGGAAAAACTAGATCCATCTGTACTGGGCTGTGGTCTGATAGCACTATACTGTGATATTTACTGCTGGAAATTAAGGGGAGTAGCTGGTTATCGACAATGAAATAATCAATCCTGGAATAACTATGATGAACGGAGGAAAAGAAGGAGAATTGCTTCGTAGTTGGATTTTTTGTCCGCCAGGGGTCTGATAAGCCATAAGAGTAGAGGAGGGAATTAATAACCACTGCGGCTGATGAGAGAGTATTATTTGCCCTTACACTTGACCTGTCTAGCTGGGTATGAAGGACGCAGTTGAAGTCTCCACCTAAAATTAACTTGTAGGAATTAAGGTCTGGAAGAGTTGAAAAAAAATTAAGAAAGAATTGTGCATTGTCCCAGTTTGGTCCATAAATGTTAGCCAATATTACTGGTGTATTAAATAGCTTGCCCACTACAATAATATATCTGCCATTAACATCTGATATTACTTCAGAGTGTTCAAATGGGATCCCCTTTCTAATCAGGATTGCTGTTCCCCTGGCTTTGTAATTAAAACGTGAATGATATATTTGTCCAATCCATTTACAACTTAGTCTTTTTTGGGAATTAATATTTAAATGTGTCTCCTGTAGCAATATTACATCAGGTTTTAGTGATTTCAGATGACTAAATATTTTGCTCCGTTTAACCATGTTATTCAGGCCTTTGACGTTCCAGCTAATGAACAAAATTGCTCCTTGTTGATTATTTGCATTATTCAGAATCATAGAGCAACAGAATGTAGTGAACCGGTCCTGCATGTTGGCTATATCTGAGTACTTTAGTGCATGTTTGAGTCAAACCATAAACCACAAATGAAACCAAAAGAAAACGGACAAAAACAAACAAATAGACATATATAAACCCCTTACCATCCTGGACTCCCGGGCTGGTCCTCCTTAAACCTGAGACTGCCCTGAAAACTCTCCTCTCTCTTCTAAGCATATAACACGTCTACACTAACTTAAACTCTTGCATGAACTCTGCAAAGGCAGAACAAAATGTAAAAGGGCTTTCTTCTCGATACTATTCTTGCTGCGTGTGTGCTGGCACCATTTGTTCACAGGCTGATAAGGTTCTTAACATTTACAGTTGGAAGATTACCCCACCAGAAAAAAAAGAGAGTAAAATCAACTAGAATTAGTACTGCTTGTGGTGGGTGAATTAAACAAATTTTTTACATTTTCATTTATATTCCTCAGATGACTGAAAAATGTCACTTAAACTTGTCCATAGTCCAAACATAAAATGCATCCAACTGCAGTGTGGTGACGACCATCAGTCAACAAAAAAAAAAAACTCAGCATGTGCAGACTAGTGCAATATTAACACGCAGCATATGATACCTGTTATGGCCCCGTGAATTAACTCTCACTCTCCCTCCATCTCCCGTGGGTGCAGACTGGTCTCGATGTAGTGCTTTGCCTTGACCGGGTCGTCGAAAGATCCCCGCTCGCCAGCTGGGCCCGTGATCTTCAGTGTGGCTGGAAAAAGGAGACCGTACTTCACGCCCGCACACCGGCGAAGCAATCCCCTCACCTCGGTGAAAGCGGCCCTCTTTTTTCTGACGGCGGGTGAGTAATCTGGGTAGATGTAGAAACGCTTGCCTTTGTGGGTGATGGGACCTGCACCCATGGCCTTTCGAAGAATATCCACTTTCTCCTGAAAGTAGTGGAACTTGTTGATTATTGGCCTCGGGGCATCCCCATCCTTTGGTCGCGGCTGCAGGCCCCGGTGCGCACGGTCGAGCGTCGGCGTGTAGTCGAGGGCCAGCGCTTCCTTCAGCAATTTGGCAACGGCACTCTCCGGTCGGATGTTTCCGAGTCCCTCTTCCACTCCAATCAGCCTGCAGTTATCTCGCCGCTGCCGGGACTCCAAATCATCGGTCTTATCTGTCAGCCGGACGACTTGTGTAGACAGCGTATTAACTTTAGCTTCAAGTGCTATAACTCGGTTAGCCTGACCATTAGCTTCCTCCTCGAGATCACCAATGCGAGTTGAGAATGTGGCGTTTTCTTTCCGAATTTCTTCCGTCACCCTCGTAAACTCTGCGCGCACCTTCAGGATTTCTTTCTTTAAGTCACTTGCCAAGCTGTCTATTTCCTTGTGCAGTTTATCTGCAGCCGCTGTCACAGACGATTCGATCTTGGTGAGCACACTCCGCTCCGACTGCTTAACGGCCGCCATGATTGCCCCGAGACCCGGCCCTGAACTTGCTTCCGCGGTCGGATCAACATCAGGCGAGTCCGTGGCGTCCGGCCCTGACTTCGGCTTTTGACATTTAGGCATTCTGAGCAGCTTAGAAATAAATAAAAAACGACTAATTCGAGGGACCTGGCACTTTAGAGACACTTTCGCACCGGAAAGGACGAGAAGGAGAGGAGGAATATTAAGTAAATGTTCAATCTAAGCAGAGCTCACCAAGACACGTCTTCACATGTCGCTGCTCCGCCGTCCCTCTGGCAAAAAAAACTATAAGTAACCATACCAGCATTTGCCATATTCACCTTAAATTATTCTGTGTCGTTTACAAAAAAGTTAGGTTCAGAATTTTGTGGCAGTGCACTAAAACATGAGAAAAAAATTATTTTGGATACATTTAAGTTTTTCTAGGTCTTAATTGATTTTCTAAGTATATTTATTTTATTTGTTAAATGTTTTATAGAAACTGCAGAACAGCTGGATACATAGTTTATTTTGGATACATTTAAGTTTTTCTATGTCTTATTTAATTTTGTAAGTATATTTATTTTATTCAGTAAATGTTTAAAAAAAAATTGTGTTTTTTTCGGAGAGAAATTCTGAATAAATGCTTCATGTTTTCAAACTCAAAAATAATCGTTGAATAATTGTGATTTCAATTGTCAAAAATAATCGTGATTATGATTTTTACCATAATCGAGCAGCCCTAGTATAAAGTACTTGAAAGCCATACAAGCCGTAAAAGTACAGATATCTTACCTGAAAATGAAAGTAAAAGTCACCCATAAGAAAATGACTTGAGTCAAAGTCTTAAAGGAGCTCATATTAAATTTACTTAAGTATCAAAAGTATCTGGTGTTGAAATGTACTTAAGTATCAAAAGTAAAAGTACAAGTACCAAAATTATAAATGCAAAGTGCTTTTAATTTTGTATACAGACAGAAAACAACAAAACATTGTTCTCTTCAGGCTTTATTTCAACTGACTGAAAAATTATACAAAAAATATACATATACTATATAATTTTACAAATATTGAACCCCAGATGCTGAGGTTCAAATATTATTGGACTAGTGCATCTGAACTTCTAGGGACAACAAAGAACCAACACAACAGAATAAACAGGTGCCTCTTGTGTCTCCCTGAGAACACTAATAGTGTTAGGGTTTGTTGTTAGATGCTGACTGTACGTCTTAGATAAAAAAGAGTTTATTAGCAAGAAATCACAGATGCAGGCTGGGGCAGCAGGGTGCTAGCTGGCTCGGATATCCAAGACGAAACGAGGACGAAGCTGAGCGGCAAGGCACACGGAAGGTCTAGGCATATGAAGGAGAATACACGGGTTAGTAATAATACGGGTGTAGACACGAGGGCCAAGAGAATCTTTAGAGCGTGCTCTATCGGACAAGACAGAATAATCTGGCAGCATATTATTGTGAGGATGATTAGGTGAACATGAGATCAGGTGTGCCTCGTCAGCTGCAGCGAGGAACCAACCACACCCCCTGCCACACACACAACCTGCACAGGAAGAACAGAAAAAGGGTTGGGGAGTGAAAGAACAACAAACAGCTAACAGAATCATCACAAATAGACCCCAGTATAACCTGGCGGAGCGCCGAGAAGACGATCAAACTTAACTATCTAGAGGAAATTAAACTCTTAACAAAGTTTCTGAAGGTGAACCTGTGGAAGGATCATTACCGGTACAGCCTGCTCGACCCCGGTCGGCCAACATCCGGACGCTTAAAGGGGACATATTTGTGTTTGCCATCGCCACCCACGGTCCTTTAATACATACGTTTTTCCTGCATAGAGATTTTGAGGGGAAGGTAATGGCACACACATACAGTACAGGAATAGTAAGAACTGTCGAATTTGTTAAAGTGAAAATGATAAGAGTGATATTTATAGATGTAATGATGTTATCAATGAAAAGAGCACCAATTCATTTAATAATACTTGTTTTTGTAGTTGAGTCCGGGGATACGATAATATAATACCCTCCCAAAATAATTAAATATATAAAAATAAACCAAACCACCCACCAGCCTGGTTAACCTATTTAATGACCCATAATTAAATCATCTTTAGCTCTAGTGTAGTGCAGTTTGGTCAATCTGTTTCCAAGGTCAAACAGCAGTAATGCCCCACTCGCTCTGAAAACTTCTGTAAAATGTGGTCACAGAAGATAAACAGACCTCATCATACCTTGCTAACACTTTTCAACACTGCAATTTATCCTCTATGGCTGCATGCATCGCTGAAGGTTTCCTTCCTTTGTGATGGGGGAGGTCCGGCTGAGGGGTCACCAGTTAGTAAAAAGTCACGCATGGAGATCCCTAAAGTGTGTGCACTTCAGAAAACAATTGAGCTTCCCCCAAAAAATTATTAACTGGTCCAAGCCAAAATGGAGGATAGGGAGCTACAGCAGTTTATAGACTGTAATTGCAGAAGTGTGTCCCTGTTTGGAGTCACGTATATGTACAAAGGTCTAGGCTAGAGACAATCTCTCCTGCCAATTCTGATTCTGCAGCTAAAATACAGGTGTTCCTTCTTCATTCTTTCGTACCTAAGGTTTTTGCACAGCTTCATGATGACTCTGTGGGGGTCATTTAGGGATGCAGAAGTTGCAAGGGAAATTAAAGAATTGGTTCCATTGGCTGTTTTGGGATGTTAAGCAATGGGTTAAATAATGTGTTGACTGTTCCTAGTGTCAGACCCAGGAGAAGCATCCGTGTGCTCCCTGCAGCCATTTGTATTATTTGTATACCCCATATTCACAAATCACAATTTGTCTCATAGGGCTTTAACAAGGTGTGACATCTTCTGCCCATAACCCTCAACAATACTCAGAAAAAACTACTGAAGAAAACCTGAGGCCCTCTTTAAGAAACTCCTGGTAACAATAGGTAAATCTTTGGTGTAGCTGACTATATGTTAAGGATTGTTTTTAGGTTGGACCCCAAAGCAGACACTGGAAGACCGATCTGAACAAAAGCAGAGTTTATTTGGACAAATCGTCATAAGGCAGGCTGTGGCGGCAGGGTGCTGGCTGGCTGGAGTATCCTCGGGAAGACAGGAACACAGGAACAGGAAAGGGGAGGATACGGCACGGGAAAACAGAGACGAGCACGAGCAGCAAGGCACACGGGACACAGATCTGGGTAACACGGAGGGAAAAAGACGGATTAGTAATCTTCAAACAAAAAGGACACAACAGCCGAAAGAATGATATGCGAGTGCACCACCAAACAAGACGGAATTATCTGGCAGAGTAGTGGAGTCATCGCCAGGCTTTTATGGAGAGGTTCGAGTGAGTGAGTGAGTGAGAGCAGGTGTGCCTTGTCTGCTGCAGAGGAGAAACCAGCCACACCCCCTGCCACACACACGACCTGCCGGGAAAAAACAGAAAGGGGAGGGGGAGAGAGAGAACACCAAAAACAACAACACAGAATCATCACACTATTTTTCTAATTGGATTCAGGTTTTTCCCTTCCCCAATCAAGAGACCAGTACTATTGCTTAAAGGGGACATATTATGCCCATTTTACCACAGTTGATATGGTTCCTTGGGGTCTTAATAAAATGTCTGTAACATGGTCAAAATACCACAAGGATCATTTAAAACAGCACCCTTTTTACCCTGTCTAAAACAGCCCTCCTTAGATTGGCTGGGGACGGCGAGACGGTGGAGCCCGGCTCCACGGGGAGAGACCGTCTCTCCGCAGGGAGACGGTGGAGCACCGTCGGGGAGAGGGTGGAGCGTGTTAGCTCACGAGCTAACCGCCGCCCGCTAACGCCGGAGCTAGCGTTAGCTGGCGAGCGCCGGGGTGACGGATCTCAACCCGGAGCTCACCATCATCACCACCATCTCACCGGTGGGGGGTCACCGGTGAGATGATGGTGACCCCCCACCATCATCTCACTGGCTCCGGTGGTGCTGATGGCAATGGTGGTCCAAAGCCATGTAGCGAGACTCCCTACATGGCTATGGTGTGACTATGACGTGTATTCTGAACGTAATCCCATTGGACGCACTCTAGCGTATCGTTTCTGACATAGAGGAACCACAACAAATCGCGGGAGTTGTTTTTTTCCAGAGTTTTTGGGACGGTAGACATGCCAGATACCCAAATTACGTGTAGAAGCACTACAAAAGTGGAATTTTCATAATATGTCCCCCTTTAAGTGTTAACAGGGGTGTGGGTGTGATTTTTTTGGAGTCCCCCGAAGTATTCATTCAGATAAGAGCAGAAATTTTGAGTCTCTGCGTTTAACCTGTGGTTCAAGTAGGGAGAGAGCACATTGTTTGTCAGGCTGTGGAGCTTGTGTGTTCTGATAGCTGTGCTTGATCTGGGAACAGGAGGGTGTCGTTTGTGGCTTGTTAGGGCAGCCTTTAACGAAGACGTTTAGGATAGGGGATTCGCATTGCAATACTGCTGCGTCGTCCGACAAAGCTGTGGAGTTGGACGGTGCCAAGCTTTGATCAAGAAAGGAATGTACAATAATTGCCCTCTCTTATTTGTGTGGTATTGATGTGATATCATCAGGTTTAGTGAAATAAAGTCTTCAGCAATTTGTAATTTGCTAATGTGTGTTTTTCATCCCTTATGGTGATGTGTGATTATGAATTCAAAAAATAAAATCATTTTTGTCATTTTATAATCCACTCTCTTTCCTGGAATGTTCATTCAGAGGTCTGACATCCTTTTCCCAAATCACATTTAGTTTCTGGTAGACTATTTGTTCACCTGCCCCCCCCCCCTTTTTAATGGATACAATAATTAAAATAATTATATTAATACATTTATAGTTTGTATATATACAAACTGTCAATAACCCTGTTTTTCAGTGCAGTAGACTAGCTCACTATCATTATCTCAACCACATGCATGCACGCGCATATGCGCGCACACACACACACACACACACAGACAGGAATAGAAACCGCAAAAAACCACAAGCACATATTGGTTTTATAGAGCTCCATTTCCTTTTAAAGGAGCAGTAAAATGAATTTCCTGCCTGTCCTGGTCCTTCCATCTGGCCTCAGGGCTCTTTGTGCCTCTGCTCAATGGATTGCAGGCTGCTAAAAAGCTAAACCCATCACGGGTGTGGCAAAAACCACATGCATCTTAAACCACTAGCAGCACCCCAGGAGCATTACTAACTTTAATGTAGAATTGGTTTAATGTTTTGTAGGTCATGGTTATAAACACTCATTGAAAATGCAAACACCATTTATTTGTTTTCTTCCACAGAGACAATTGTTTTTTAAAGTCTACCTGTGTCTGTTCGTTTATAGTCCGTCAACCTATGCCTAATATATTGTTATTGACTGCTACTGTATTTTAGGTTCATAAACATGCTCTTATTGCTGCAGCATTTAATTGGTATTGTCAGTTTCCCTGACTGAGTTTTTTGACCTATGTATTAGGACAGTGTTATTCTGTTGAAATGTGAGTATGTTACTGATGCTTGACCAAACATTGTGAGCTGGGGAGCAGTTGGCTCCTGTGAGTCTCAAGTTCAGGTTTATTATAGAAAGAAAACTGTTTCAGTAATGTATGAACAATTAAAACAACATTTTCAAATAAATATGTAATATAATGTTTGAGTATATTAAATTACAGTTTTGTGCATTCGGCCTTGGTACACAGTTGAACTAAAGCAGATTTTTGATCCACCTCATTCACATTAGAACCAACATTACATTACTATTACATTTCATTTAAAATTGACACTTTTGCTTACCAATTTACAGACATATGTTACTATGTTTTGACTTCATATAGCACATTTCAGTGCATAGTCATAATAAGGGTCACGCCGTTGACGTTGTTATATCTAAAGGCCTTAAACAACAACCTGCCAATCAGTGTATCATTCGTCATTATTTTGTTATTCATTTAATAATCTGATACCATCAATATAAGCTTTCATATTCACCAAATTACATTACACATCTAGGCTCCAGATACACAGTATTAGAGTTAAGTTATTAATACAGTTTCACAATAAAGCTTTCCAAAAAATATGCAAAATCAAATTTTTTCAAATTAAGTATTGTAGTATAACTAGCCCGAGACACTTGATGTGTGACTTGGTTTGGTGAGAATACACATTATTAAAGTGAAGTTATTGAATATAACATCTATTTTCGGTGCTGCACTTTGTAGACGGTCCATGTGCACTTGTCTCGGAGGACAGCTCATATTGATGAAAACAGGCTTGTAGCCTGTTGTCTACCTTACTACAGTGTGAAAGAGGGGGCGTTTGTGTTTTAGCAACGTTTCGCCAATGACTTATAGGCGAAACGTTGTAATTTGACTTCCGGGTCACAGAAATCATATAAATTAAATATCAAAATCACACCACCCACCCCTCTGTTAAAATCTTGCCTGGATAACCAAACAAGTACATTGGTTTATAATCAAGCAGAATCTGCTCATATATTTTAGGCCCTGCTAACATAATCAAATTTTGGAATTGAGACAGCATTACTGATCTTGGGTCACTTAACTAAAATTTGCATTATTCTCAGGTTCTCTTCATAAGATTGATAAGCATCTAAAGCTGGGGTGCCTTCGCGATCGACCGGTCAATCGCGAAGGCAGTGTGGGTCGAGCGCACTAGTGGACTAGAGTCACGTGGACGCTCTGGCACTCTTACCCCCCACCTTTTTTGCCGCCGCCACGCCCCCTGCACTGGACGATGTTGCGATCGTCAACCGGGGCTGACTGCTTGTCAGTGCGCCGCTCCAGCGTGTCGGCAAAAAAAAAAAGAGGGAGGTGCGCATCCCTGCACTAAAGCCACACAAGCAGTCACATAGATAAAAAGAGAGAGGGGGGCTACGTGTTCTCCACATAGGCTTGAGTGGAGAATACGTAATTTACCCTCCACACCCGACGTTGAACGGAGCAAACAGCGGAGAAGTTCTTGAAGATGGATGAATAAATTAATAATTGAAGTGGAGAAGTAGAGTGAGCTGTATGATCCTCAGCACATGAGAAAAAAAAAGACACATGTTGGGACGCTGTTGCAGTTAATGTTGGAGCTTAAAAAAATGATTAAATGCCGTTTTACTGCAGGCTGATAACAGCAAAAGTATGTGACAGCCAAGCGCCAGCGCTCTAGGGATTATCGCGGCGCGTCGCTTCGGTGTCACTTCCGCGTCCGGTAGGCGGAAGTGACACCGAAGCGACGCGCCCATTGAGGTACCCGCCCTTAATACCATACTTACAAGGTGTACACTGGGAATTCTGACTTAGGGCCTGGCAATCTACCAAGTTGATTTATTTCTTATAAAACTTAAGAAAGGGTATTAAAATGAGTGGGGGAGCTGGACCAAGTAAGAAGTCAAAAACCTACAACTTCCATATGGAATGGGAGGAGGACTTTTTTTCCACCTTATCATATTCGAAGTGCGTTTGCCTCATCTGCCAGTCTACCATTGCTATTCCGAAGAAGGGAAATGTGGAGCGGCATTTTCGGACGTGTCACAAAAACTACGACACTGACTTCCCTCCGAAAAGCGAGCTGAGAAAGAAAAAGGTGAAGGAATTAAAATCCCAGTTGTCCGGACAGCAGTCATGTTTCTCACAGCTGACGACAAAAGCAAAGGCAGCCACCGAAGCATCATTCCGGGTGAGTCACTGCATCATTAAGCACAAAAAGTCCTTCCAAGATGGTAAAAGAGGCATTCGTTGAAGCAGCTGACTCGTTGTTCAGAGACTTTAAAAACAAATCAGAAATATTATCTTCCATCAAAGCTCTCCAGCTATCAAGAAGTACAATTACACGGCGTAGTGAAGCCATAGCCGAGGATTTAACCGAGCAACTTCGGAAGGATATCGCGGACTGCGAGTGTTTCTCACTGCAATTTGACGAATCCACAGACGTGAGTGACACAGCCCAGTTGTGCATTTTTATTCGGATGGTGTTTCCCGATATGACTGCAAAAGAGGAGCTGCTAACATTACTGCCCTTGAAAGAACACACGCGAGGAGGGGACATTTTTCAGTCTTTCAAAAACTTTAAAGAGAAAACCCAGCTCCCAGTGTTTAAATTGGTGTCCATCACCACGGACGGAGCGCCCGCGATGGTTGGCTGCTCAAAGGGATTTATTGCCAAGTGCAGGGAGGACGATGATTTCCCGAACTTCCTCAATTACCACTGCATAATACACCAGCAAGCATTATGCGCAAAAATGCTCAACATGAAGGAGATAATGGATGTGGCAATGAAGATCGCCTGTTCTATTCGTGCCAGATCTCTTCAAAGAAGGCTATTCCGTGCGCATCTTGAGAAGGCTGACTGTGAGTACTCAGAGTTATTGCTACACACTGACGTGAGATGGCTTAGTCGAGGGAAATTCCTGCAAAGATTTCGAGACCTCTGTCCGGAGATTAAAGAGTTTTCCCCTGAAGCTAAACATGCAGACTATAACAAACTAAATGACGATCAGTGGCTGCTAGACTTAGCATTTTTAACTGATCTGACCAACATGTTGAATGACCTTAATGTAGAGCTGCAAGGAAAAGACAAAACCGTTATCAATATGATCAGCTCAGTTAATGCTTTCAAACGGAAAATGCGACATCTGTCCTCAAAGATGCAGCGCCATGATTTGGCAAACTTCAAGAACCTCGCATCAGAGCTGGAGATGCAAGGCAAGGCGAATGTGCAACTTGAAAGTGCACGCTACATAGAGCAGATTGATGACTGTCTGTCAGAGTTTGACAGACGCTTTCAAGACTTTGTTTTACTGGAGCCAGTCGCTACATTCATGTGCTTCCCTTTTTGAGAAGATGCTGAGGTTGATTCACTCGCATCAGGAATTGCAACACTGTTTGACCTGAACTCATCTGGAGTGGAGGATGAAATTTTGACACTACAAGCTGACAATCAGCTTAAGTCCAGGGCTCATGGACAATTCTGGAACCTACTCACAGAGGAAAAGTACCCCAACATGAGGAAATGTGCTACCTCTTTGACTGCATTATTCGGCTCCACCTATTTATGCGAGTCAGCTTTTTCACACATGAAGATTATTAAGTCCAAATACCGTTCCACCTTGACTGATTATCATTTGGAAGTGTGCTTGAGGCTGGCTATCAGCAGCTACTGTCCAGACTATGCATCCCTGGCTGGCTCCATTCAGTGCAAATCATCAGAATAAGGTAGGTACCCTACTGTAAATATGTTGAAATGTAAGCTAAATGTGGTGTGGCTTCTGCTATGTGCTCAGGACCACGGATAGCTCTGCTGGTGTATGGGTGCCTGTGCTGCTGCTGTGCTATTCTAAATCTATTGAAATGTATTCTATTTTGCTGTAGCTTCTGATGTGTATGTGTGCTAAGGACTATGTACAGCTGTATTGGTTAGTTTGGTTTCTTAACTCGATTGCTTCTTGTGCTTTTTACATGCAGGGAAGTGAATGGACAGTCTGAGAGAGGGACAGAGAGATCACACCTGCGTTTTCTACACATGGCCTGGAACTACAAACTATTTTACAGCTAAAAGCAAAGAACTTTGAGAGAGAGCCTACTGTACATAGTTATTTAAGTAAAAGTGACAACCAACTATAGCTCCATGTTACATTTAAGTGTATTAATAAATCTCTTAATTGATTGAGAACTTTGAGAGAGAGCCTACTGTACATAGTTATTTAAGTAAAAGTGACAACCAACTATAGCTCCATGTTACATTTAAGTTTATTAATAAATCTCTTAATTGATTGATAACTTTGAAAGAGAGCCTACTGTACATAGTTATTTAAGTAAAAGTGACAACCAACTGATTGAGAACTTTGAGAGAGCCTACTGTACATAGTTATTTAAGTAAAATTTACAACCAACTATAGCTCCATGTTACATTTTAGTTTATTAATAAATCTCTTAATTGATTGAGAACTTTGAGAGAGAGCCTACTGTACATAGTTATTAAGGAAAAGTTACAACTATCTATAGCTCCATGTTACCTGTTAGTTTAATAATAAATCTTTGAATTTTGAAACAATGCAGCGTCACCTTCATTTGTTCTTATTCCAGTACATTTTTGTACCGGGGGGGGGGGGGGGGGGTGATCTTGTTGAGCTGGTCATTTCAAGAGTAGCTCACAAGCCTATGAAGTGTGGGCACCCCTGATCTAAATACTCTTTAACCTATTCCTGAAACAAACTGAAGACAGACAAAAAACACTCAACACACAATTTGCCAGTCCTCTACCATTTATCGAGCTGCTACTGATGGGCCACATGACTTTCATAGTACTGCCATACAAGCCAGTAGCCGGTTATCTTTAGGGTTATCTACAGTCAAGTTCAGTGCAGCGATTTTACACAGACACGCGTCCTTGTGATATATACACAGTGTTAGAAGATATTATTAAAAAATATTTAATGACTCTTTTTTAATTGAAGGTTTATATGGACAGTTATTACCTGCAAGCACAACTAACTCAGTGGCTGCCTATATTTGTTTCAAGACACTAGTATACTGCTCCCTCACTGCGACTGTTTGCTTTCCTGGCTTCTAAATGGTGGAACGAGCTCCCCAATGACATCACGATAGCAGAAAGTGTGCACATCTCTTTCTGACTTCACCTTGGTTAAGAAGCTGATGTCTAATAATCAATTAAAAAAATAATGGAAGTTTAGCTGCACTTATGTAGCACTTACATGCATCACTTGTAGTTTGGCTTTAATTGAAGCAAATTGTACTTACTTGATTTCTTGCTGTTCTGGGTTTGTACCCTCATGGGTCAATGCACAAATTGTAAGTCGCTTTGGATAAAAGCGTCACCTAAATTAAATGTAATAGTAATGTAATGTTGGTTCTAATGTGAATGATGAGGTGGATCAATTATCTGCTTTAGTTCATCTCCTCACATCTCCAACGTCATTTTCCGGTCTCCAAAATGGTTGTATGCATGTCTCAGAGTTAGCATGGAAGTGCGCACAAGTTTGTATTTCATAAATGCCAACGTTTGCGCGAGAAGTGGCGTACGCAAGTTTCAGGGCCCGTTTTGTGTGTACGCAAAGGTTATAAATGAGGCTCCTGCTATTCAACACTGATGTGGCCGGGGTTACACCTTCTCTTGTTCACGTACATGGCTATTCCTCCACTTACTTACCATTCTCCAGTTGATTAAGATATTGGTATACATAATGCTTTTGCTTTGAGTATCCTAGAATGCTCCTCAGTCACCAGTATATTCACATTGTTAGGTCGGAGCTTAATCAATAAAAGAGATTTTTGCATTTAGCTGTTCTATTTATGAAGCCTGGTTACGAGAGAGAAGGGAGTGAAAAAACATCCTTTTAAAATGAAGAAACTTGAAAAGAACCAGACTCAATGTGCCTTGACTGGTTGGGTGAGCAGAGAAAAATGGGAGAGGTGGAAAAGACATGAGAGAAGGAAACAGAAAGACCGGAGACAGTTGTGTAACTGTCATTTTTAAGCGCAATCAGACTGGTTGTTATAAGGAAAATAACAAGAGTGATACTTATAGATGTGATGGGTTTATTAATGATAGCAGCACCAGTTAATAATACAAATATTAATAATAACAATAATAATAATAAAAGTTGAGTAGGGTCAGATCTGGTAGTAGTAGGCCACCCAATAAATTAGCTCACACACACATACATAAATCCCTATATTCCAGTTTTTGCACCACTGAGCAATTTACTTACAATAAATTTAGGGGAAAGAGTCAGAGAAGAACTGTGATATTATATTTATTATTACGACTCTTGATTTATTTACTTAGTTTAGTCCTCCTTAAATTGCTGCCAACGTGGCTCTCAACCTGAAAGTTTTACTGTCAATCCATCAAATTTTATTTGTAAAGCCCATTTTCACAAATTATAGTTTGTCTCATGGCTTAACAAGGTGTGACATCCTCTGCCCTAATCCTCATAAAGAGTTAAGAAAAACAACAACAACAAGCAACATGTGAGAGGTCTCTCTCCTAAGATGGTCAGAGGCCTGTTTCAGGTAGCTGGTTTTGAGGCAACCCCGAGTTTGTTCGCTCTGAGTTAGTGGAAACTCTGGGTTTTCCGTTTCAGGTAGCAGGTTCAGCGCAACCGAGAGTTAGTTGCTGCGGCAACATACGCCGTGGACCTAACCTGCTCGGGAAGTGGTTAGACCTACTCTGAGTTTGTTGTCTATAAGGCTGGAGGCAGCTCTCCGACAGAAGGAAGTGTTAGAAATGGCATGTCCTTTTCTACGAGAGCCCGTGGACGTAGAGGCTGCGATCCTCAGAAGGAATCTCCGTGAGGAACGATTATTAAGACCCCGGTTGGATATACTTTCTTTTCCTGATAATTTTCTTCACGAGCGCTATCGTTTTTCAGCGCAATCTATTCTATTTATTTAGACCACCTTCTCAGCCCCCATGTTAACTGTCAAACGCACCGGGGGCATGCTTTAAGTTCAATACAAATTATTTGTGTGGCACTCCGTTTTTTTGCAAACGGCAGCTTTCTTTACAACGTCGGTGACGCCGAGCACATTTCAAAGGCAACCGTGTGTCGGTCTGTCAGAAATGTGACTTTGGCACTGAAACGTTTTCTTTACACGTTTGTGATGTTTCCAAGTCACCGACCTATACGAACAATCAAGGAAGAGTTCTACAGAATTGCAGGTAACAGTAGCAACAATGTAGCCTATTTGTTTCTTGGAACGTTTTAATGTAATAAATAATGTGCACAATTTAATTAAATTAATTAATTTGTAATGTTCTAGATTTTCCGGGTGTCATCGGGTGCATCGATGGAACTCATATTCCTATTAAAGCTCCTTCAGTGAATGAAGGAGACTATGTTAATAGGAAGTCCTTCCACAGCATCAATGTGCAGGTACAGGTGAAGGCCTAGACCTTCAGCATTTTAAATTAAAGATACTTAACAAAACAGCCTCTGTATCTAATTATACTCCTCTGCAATTTGAAGGTTGTATGTGATGCCAGAAATATCATCACCCAAGTGGAGGCAAAGTGGCCGGGGTCTGTGCATGACGCACGCATATTTCGGGAGTCTAATCTGAGCACTCGCTTTGCCCGTGGTGAGTTAAGCCTATATTTGAAGGATTTAGAATCCATATTTGTTCAGATGATTAATATTTCACCTGTATCGTAGGAGAGTTCGACGGTCATGTTTTAGGTGACAGAGGGTACCCCTACCAGCCTTGCCTTCTGACCCCGTATGCCGATCCCGTGCCAGGACCACAGCAGCGCTACAACCTGGCGCATATGAGGACGAGAGCCAGGGTCGAAAACACGTTCGGGGTCCTGAAGGCAAGATTCCAGTGCCTCCAAATGCTGCGAGTCACACCAGAAAGGGCATGTGACATAATAATTGCGTGTGTGGTTCTACACAACATCGCGATTATGAGAGGGGAAAATTGCCCACCTGCATTTGCAGATGAGCAGCACATAAACCCAAACCATGCCATGGATCCACAGGACGGAAGGGTGGTTAGAGAAAGACTCTGCCAAAATCATTTTGTTTGAGTTTTCTATGTAGTTAAATGTATTTTATTATTTCCGAAATGTTTTCTTTGGCATTCTTTCGCCTTCCTGTATGATAGTAAACTCGTGTGACAGACCCAGCCTCTGGTAGGGGGTGACACTGTTCAACAAAATAACTTGTCCCACCACAGCCCGTGTTCTAATAAAGACAATCTACTTTTTATGAGGATTTCTTTATTTCCTGAAAGCACAAAAAAAAAAGGTCATTCATATTGGGTATGTTTTTGGAGCAGGAAACAGTATCCCAGTTTGTACCTCACCCACCTTTAACTTATGTTCCAAAATTTGGATCTCCAAAGCATCCTTTTGCATCTTTTGCCTAATGTGGTCCATTTCCAAGTCTGCTTTGTTTATTTGTTTTCCCAGATAGATTTTATAGAGCTCTTTGACTGGAAGCTATAGGAATGCAAAAGATGACATTGGATTTCACAGTGCCAAGTACAGCGTTTCATTATAATTCCAGGGAGAATCTTATAGAGGTAAGCTGTGAAGTAGAGCTAGAAGTGGATGGCCTCTCATTGAATTCGATTTCATCCTGTTTGAGAGAAAGAAGATGTCAGTTTTAAACTATACAACGCTATCATCAACTTTTAGATGTTAATTTTAAAAGGTGTTAACCTCAATAGGCCTTTCCTCTTCCCTGTCAAATGCTGCAGACAATGTTTCTCCATCATCTTCCTGATGACATTAACAGTTGTGTTCAGCAATTATCAAGACATTATTAATAATCTGTGGAAGGTGAAGAATTGTTACAATTGCATGGAGGTTGGTGAGGGCATCTGGTTCCAGTAGGGCGATGACGCCATCAGTAACTGGAAGAAGATGATTAGACAGTGAAATTATTACTTGAGCCAGAATATTGCCCCATCTAATTTGCAACGCGCTGGGTTGCATGTACATATTTAATTATTTTGAATAACCAACCTCTGATAAAGGCACTTCTATCCTGGGGGGTGGGGGGATCAGAGGAGCTCCCTCCAGGGATGCCCTCAGCCACAGGACGCATACTCTGTTGGCTGAGGGCCATCTCCTCAGCCTCTGTGAGGGCCGCAGGTGGTGGACCCCCTCCAGTCTTCCGGGCCTCTGCTTTTTTTCGATTTGCTAACATGGAGGAAAATGTTACCCTAATATTCAGTAAGCGCTATTTTGAAGACACATATATATGTATATACACATACATACATACATACATACATACATACATACATACATACATACATACATACATACATACATACATACATACATACATACATACATACATACATACATACATACATACATACATACATACATACATACATACATACATACATACATACATACATATATAATGCATTTTGCCTAGGAGTAGCCTTCTAATATATCTAAATCCTATTAAATATTGGCAGTGTTGGGGTGGCTGAGAAATGTACTACTTACATATACTGCTTAAATATAGACCCATCACATGTTGAATATAGCTGTTAAATTAGGTAGAGCAGGCAAAACAGCACAATTGATTTGATTTCAATTAAACATTAGTTTACCTGTTTGAACTATATTTTTGTACTTCATTTTCATTTGCTGCCAAGTCCTCTTGGGGCAACTCGGGTTGTTCCTGTGTAAATTGACACACACACACACACACACACAATTTACATATTGAATAAGTGGAAGATATTAAACTTTCCTCTTATTTTATTTTACTATTTTATTTTACTCACGCATTGACTTGTTTGGCTATTTCCTGCCAAGCTCTCTCTCGCGCTCTCGCTGCCGCGGCGGTATTACTTTTTTTGGTGAAAATGGGTACCTGCTCGGCATATGCGTGCATTAATATTTCCAATTCCGTGGGTGAAAAGTAACTGGATCTACGTTTTTGGTCCATGTTTGATCATGTTATCAGAGATCCATTGATGATGGCTCTTTATAGTCAACAGGCACGCCCCCAACCCAGCAAGAACACACTCAGAGTTGATTAAGCCAACGCTGATCACCTGTTCTGAAACCGAAAACCCAGAGTTGCTTTTCAACCCTGAACTCTGAGTCAACCAACTCAGAGCGCAGGATTAAACTCAGAGTATGTTAAACCAGCTACCTGAAACAGGCCTCAGGTGTGCAATAGATGGCGCGTGTAGCAGAGTACATTAATAAAATAACAATATTTCCAACATTCATGAGTACTTTGAAAGCGAAATGTCGCTCTTTCCATCTCTGGATTTCTATATTTAATTTTCATTGTTCAAGGAAAATGAAAAAGATCAACTCAGCTGCAGTGTGATGTTCTGAAATCTAATTTACATTGCGTGAGCCACACCATACAAATAGACACACACACACACACAAGCTGATGGGGCAGAAGAATATACACAGCAGAATGGGAGGATTGAAGTGCAAGAGTGGACATCAGTCATTTTAGATGTGTGTTTGTTTTGCCAATGAAACTGCCACTTGCAAACAACACCCCTCAAACGTCAAGTTGCTATCATCCAATCATTATCTCTTTGTGCTCTTTCAACATGTGACTGATTGTAAACAAGATCTCCATTGAGATGATACTGAAAATAAGTAATATCTGACAATAATAATTATAATTATAATAATAGTAGTGATAATAACAATAATAATAATTCAACTGAAAAAAAAATGTAAACACTCAAAACAATAATATTTTAGCTTGGATGCTCCTGTGCCTTAATTTTTAAACTAAAATACCTGAACTTGTTCTTCAAAGAGAATAACTCTCCCACATCTCAGCATATAAAAGAAATGTATCAGAGTTTCAACTTTCTCTAAGTCCAGAGTATGTTTGTTTTGACTAGATCAAGCCAACAGTGGAACATCATGTTCTCTTACTAGAATTTGCAAAATCTCTGACAAGACATTCTATGGGAGATGGATTTTGCTTACATGTATGACAAAGGGGCAAATGAAAAGAGGTCATTCAGGGAACACATATAGCTTACATAATTTGATATGACAAAACAAAAGCAGCAGAGACTTGGGCCTGGTTTCTTTAACAGTAACTATTGCATAGCCTGTGTGTGTGTGTTTGTGTTTGTGTGATGGATTAAAGTATAATGAATGTATACAACATCCCTGTCCTCTTAAATTATTTTACAGAACAGTTCTGCCTTTCTGTGTGTCTTCAGACTTTTTTTCATTACAAGAACAGGGGAAAATAGTCATGTTTTTAATGAATGAAGCTCAATAAGCTTATCTTTGACCATACAGAGAAATGACAATCCACTTTTAAAGGTGTGGATAGGGTAATAAAAACACCTTCATCACTTATCTGTGATTATAGAGCAGCATTTATCCAAATTGCACAAGCAAGTATGAATGGGAGATAATGCTTTTGAATGTATATTTTTCTTCATAGTTGAAACCTAATCGTCCCCGCTGATCTCTATAAGGTACGTATTGTTGATGAAACATTTTGACAAGATTTTTAAGTTTATGTTCAAAATGGCGTAGAAACAATGCAGACAAAGAACATGAAAGAAAGGTTTCACAGTTTATTGTACAGTTTGCAGGTAAATCATGGAGCAAGGGACTGAGGAAAGTGAAGGGCTGAGCAGGGAATCGTCAGACAGGCTGGGTCAGACTTAGTATTGCAGCAGCAGAAAAATAGCTAGGGGTTGAGTCTCTTATCTGTGGTGTCTCCAGTGAACATGGGGTTTCTGAAAAGGAAGAGTAGGCTGAAGAGGGTTACAGAAGACAGGATGATCCAGGAAATTGGAGCCAGTACGTTTTGGTAGCAGGCAGTGGCGGATTATTACTACGGCCGCTGGGACATCCGAAGAGAAAAAAAGCCTATATAAACATGTTAAACATAATTTAATTAAATAATAATAGTTCACCCTTACAATGCTCCTGGTAGATCGCCATTGCCTGTGAGCATTCAATAGAAAATGCTTTCAAATTGTATTTGGTTAATTTCTGTCTAAATACATATACTTCACCAGCCAAACAAGAGTTCTTTTATTTCAATGTTATTGGTCGACCCTCACTGAGTTACTTTCACTGCAAGCTGTCAGGCAAAGATATGGCGACTTCAAGGGGAACTGCAGCAAATCTGGTAATTTCTTTATAAAAACACCCTTTCACCAGGCGTTCACTCAAAGAAAAAAAGTCAGTTTGGTCCGGGTGGACCCGAATTATAGATTCAGCAGCCGGCAAGAGATTGAGGCTGAGCTTACACCCAGGGTTTCTCTTTTTTTTAACCTGCTGAGCCAAAGCCTTGACATCAAACAATAAAAACACAATTATGGGTTGTAAAAGCCAGCTTAAGCAAGTTACTTCTATACTCTCTTGTACAGTAGGACAGTCTCCTAACAACAGCTATTTTATTTCAAGTATTTGCTCGAGGCCAGACTCAACAACCTGGATCTATCTGAGCTACCAGAGATGAAGCATATATGGTGCTACTAGTCTCATTCTGGAGAAGACTGTATTTTTCTTCTTTCCACAATAGCACTAAATAAAGGCACTTGATGTGTTACAAACTGTGGGACCTTCAGTTTTAGTCTGTAACAGCTGAGCAGTTTTTTACTCTTGATTCACAGTTCTCTTTTAAGAGGATACTGACTGGTAGTGAGATAATCCCAGAGACTCAGTACTCAATAGGGTTAGCTCTCTTCAAATTTCTTATTTCCAGCCTATTGGATTATTTCACTCTAAGAGCCAAAAGAGCCAGAGGGATAGATGAGTCCATTAACTGTGTAATGTTATTATGTTGTTTAAATTTGTTCCAACAAAAGAAAAAAAAACATAGCCTACACCGCAGCACAAACACACAACGAGATATAAGAACACCATTATTGACTGGGTTATTGTCTGGTGCCGCTGGCAGTATAAACCAGCCTTTAGACATTAAAAAGGTTTTAAGAACCAGACCACACACACAAACATACACACTTGTGTCTCTAGTTGGGTGTGGACATTCATTGGCATAATGCATTCTCTAGCCCCTTACCCTAATCTTAAGCATCACAACTAAATGCCAACCATAACCAAGCCAAAATGTCCTCACAATGATGAAGCAAAATTGGACCTCATTACTATAGATAAACATACAAGTAGACAACACACACACAATCTTTCCTCAATCCTCTTTTTTGTTTTCTGTCCACCTTCCTCCCACAGCCTCATCTCTTCCTCCTCCCCTAATTTTCAGCATATTCTGTAAAGGTCCAGTTTGTAAGATTTAGGTGAAAGGGATATATTAGAAATTTAATATTAAATAATCCTAGTGATGTTTTCATGAGTGTGTTTTATCTAAATTATACAAATTGTTGTTTTATTTATCTAGAATGGGCCTTTATATTGAAATACTTTATATATACATGGGGGGGGGGGTCCTCTCTATGGAAGGGGAGGATGAGGTGAGGGGTATTCAGCTGCAACATGAGACTTCCCCACTTTATGTCAATTAATTCTACACAATTTAACTTTAACAATTCAATGTTTGTATGCTTCTCTTTGCCTCTTACTCTAACATCTACTTCCCATTCTTGTTTATTTTCACCAGGTTGGTTTTCATTTTACTCACCCTCTTCCTTATACCTCTCCAGCCTCACCCAGCTTTACTTTCCTCTTCACTCATCCTCCTCCTTTATATGCACTCTTCCATAACTTGACAGCAGGCATTGCAATGACTGAAAAGAGGACACCCAATACCTTGAGTTTGCTGTGCTGTGCAGAGCTGTGGTTAAATTAAACATTAATAGCAAAGACTAGTGCAATATGTCACTAAGTTTTATTATTCAAACTATTTTATCAAGCTATATAAGCAGGGTTTGTTTACTTGAATGGGTGAATGGATTCAGGGAGAGCAGAGGATACACAATATGGGTCTGATATGAATGTAAATTCAGAACCAAATTTCAAATGAGTGAGTTCAATCCAGAAACTTTAAGTAGTAAACTTTTAGCAAGTTAAGATCAAACTGTATGGTATCTGACTTAAATATAAATGTATGGATTTTTGGCTTGTTTTGTTTGTTGTCTAATTTTAGTTTCTATTAGTTTTAATTTCGGGTAGTACTTAAAAGTCCAGTCTGCTCTAAATGGACACCTAGTGATGAGTTCAGGTACGTCAGGAAGAAAACAAGCTATGAACATACAACGCTGCAAATAAACACAACACTGGTGATTATTTTAAATCATACAGGTGTAATTAATAGAAAAGAACTGTTCAACAGCGGCTGTGGAATGTAAATAGGGAAACTATCTACACTGTGAGACTTAAGCTTGGTTGTAAATGTGTTGTGTTTCTATTTTTTGACAGCACCTGAAGGTAGCATTAAAATGTAATTCACCTTTGCATTACAAACACTGCTCTCTGCTCCTCCCTTCTCTCGGCCCAGCTTAAAGGGATGGTTAACCGAGAAATAAAAATCTACTCACCACTATGCCGATGGATCCAAAAGTCCACAAAACACCTTTGGAGTTTCAGGGGTAAACAGTGTTGCAGCCAAAGCCAATGCAATTTAACTAACTGATGACCCTGTGGTGTCATCCAAGTGTCCGGAAGCCCCGACATTCAAATTCTACATAAAACGTCATTTACATCATGTTTTTAGCCTAAATGTCTTCTGATATCCTCCTGCCTGGGGACGCATTCAAGTGCCTGTGTACTTTCACTGAATGGGCATGTGACAACATCAGCGATACACAGAGATGCTGCCGGAATGAGTGATGCTACCGCGCACCCCGCATGCACCCTTGTGTGCAGCATGTGTGGTGTGTCCGGGTTAATGTGAACGCGGCACCAGAGGAGGATATCAGAAGACATTGGGTCTCATTTACTAACATGTGCGCAAAAATGTAGCAGATTTTGTTCTTATCACCAGGCATATGTTTCGTGAGTCAGAATCTTTCTAAAGGCTTGTGTCTGCTCTCTGCAATTAGCATACTGCCACGTCTCTCTTTCTCCATATAAGGACATCCGTATGTCACGAACAGAGCGGTGTGCTGAACAGTTGAAGAGAGACTGCCCAAAAAGGTAAAAAGGGGAACAATTTCACAGAAGCATATATTGAAGGCGTCGGAGGTGGAAGACACAAAAGACACTTTTCTGTAGCGTGTCCTCCAGAGTGATGTTTAAAAAAATTTAGCCTGGGTTGCAATAACTGAAACACTGAATGCTGTGTCCTGCATAATGCTGAGCACTAGGGCTGTGGACATTTCTCAATTCTAAGATGCATTGCGACGTGTATGCTGAATAATCATAACACAGCTGCTTCAGGATCAGACGCACATTAAAGGTCCAGTCTGTGTCAGAGTCTGTTTCCTCCTCACTCCTCTGACCTGCGCTTTAACAATTAACACCATCACTGATCACAAGTTATAAGATCACATACAGGTCTTTACTTTGTGTTTGTTTGATTCGCTTTAGAGTTTATAAGACACATGTTTAAATCTGCTACACAACATGTGATATGACATGACGTGCACAGTCAGGACATCAGGGTTAAAGTGAGCGGAAAAATCCGGATTCATGTTCTGACATCATCAATGAATAACTTAATACATGCGATTATCAGTTTGTGTGGAGAGGGACAAAGACGAACACACACACACGCACATTCCTGTAGACAGAAGAGTTCCTTCCGCAGATTAAGACACAACACAGTGTTTTACTTCATTGTTGCAGAAAAAGCGATGCTCCATTTATACAGAAACATAAATATGAATTCAGCAGGTTTATATCTAGATGAGGATAAAAGGGCATCTATCTACTATTTTTATTTAAATAAATGGAATTTTAATATTCAATGCATTTAGTTAAAAGGGTGTGTTTTCCATTTTTCAGGACAGTCAGGCCTTCATCATTTTATGCGTACGCTGGTCTGAGAAAGTTCGACATTTGTAACAAGAGTACAAACAAATTTAGGTTAGAACATATTGATGAATCCTAGATTTTTACGTCAGACGTTTGTACGCATGGTTTTAGCACAGATCTCATGAGATAAACATTTTTCTTGTGTTGTTCTATATATAGCCAATATGGATGGAATAAATTGACATGTCTGTTGGAAATATCAATGTGGTTCAAAAGTACAACTTGATATAAAAAAAAATTGAAATGGCACACTAATTTATTAATTAAGGAAATTTCCCATTGGCATTTATTGTCAAAAAGGTTGCCGACCCCTTGTCTATAATGTAAAAGTTTTAGTTTACACATCTATGGTAGCATCTATTGCACTCCTGTCTGTCCCTCACATGTGGCTCTCTCTGAGGTTCCTATGCCCCCCCTCAAATTTAATTTGATTGAATTAACATGATGTTAGGGAGGAAAACTGCAGACTTTGGATTCAGGAGGTGGACATGATCTCTATATTTAAGGTTAGATTGATAACATTCCTCATTGAAAGAGCATATTGTTAGGGCTTTCTAAGGTAAACCTTGAACTGTCTTAGTTAAGCTGCTATGGGCCTAGACTGTTGGGGGACCTCCCATCGTGGGCTGAGCACTTCTACCCTTCTTTCTGTCTCTCTGTCCCCACATTTATTTATTTTACTACGTGTAAATAACTTTGTGTTTTTCACTCCCATAGTCCCTATCTCTCTCTTTTTGCACGTATCTCTGACTCAGCTGTTTGGCCAACACCTAGTGCTTGTAGAAAGCACAGGTTATAACAAACCCAAGACATTTTTTAGATCAAATTTAATAGGTGGTCAGGGACAGATGTAGCCACATTGTTTTAGCTATGTTAATCCAAAAGGGCTGCATTGCAGGCCTAGGAAGCTGGTATCCTATGAATTGCTAACGTTACAAACTGAACGGAACACTGGTGTAAGAGTCCCTGTGTAGACTGGGTGAAGATGTGTCTGTGTCCCCACTGCCTGCTGGGAGGCTTACTTACACACTTACTGCCCCATAGAATACTAATAGAGCAAAATAACTCAAATAATAATAATATTAAACCTCCAACCTGACACTGTCAGCCCTTTGCCATAAAAACTACTCAATATGCCATTTTCTGATAGATTTTTCACTAATCATATCACTTTAATGGACAACTACTTCCTCGTTCCTACCCATTAATGTCTTCATTTTTGATTTTCAAATATATTAGCAATTTAAATGGATATCTCTTTATGGTTAATTTGACCAAAGTGCAGAGGGAGGCCAAAATCAATGTTGAGCAACAGGATTACCTGCGGTCACTTTATCTTTTACGCCATCAATAAAAGGTGTTTTATCCCATTTTGTTATGTAGCCTACAGTCCTCTCTATGCCTGACCACACGAGCACACATACCCATATTCCCAAACCAACATATCTTTCCCCATTCTGCCACGTTAATGGAAGCACACCACAGATTTAGTGCTGTCTTAAATCCCACTGTTCAATAATGCTTTCCCTCAATTTACTAATGCTCCTTCACCACAACAGCCTACGAGTCAGCAACCCTCAACAGACCCTCACCAATAACCCCATTCTCAGACACGCACACACACACACCGCCCATTAAGGGGCATTAGAGCCTCTTTATGGTGGGTTGTTCTGACTTCATGGCACCGCAGCAGCATTCCACGGCCACCTTTTAAGACTCTAAGTCTCACCACATGTTTCACATCACAAACCAACACTAATGCACTGGTTACAATATTACACTATACTGTCAACCATAACTAGGACCCTTCTACTTCTCCATGAATTTGTTACTGGCCAATTGATCTGCTTTTTCAATCACTGTGACTTTGCCTTATCATTTGTTTGTAATGACTACAATCTAAATTTTAAATTGCTTTAAGCTGAAACATCCCTTGCAGATCATAGAGGCTGAAATAAGCATCGCACTACACTGAACACTTATTTGAGCCTTGCCTGATGTTGGTGCTGGCTCTGGACCAAAGTGCTGGACTGAATGATTCACAATAACAACATCTATGAACTGGGTTGTGCAAAAGTTCAAGCACCTGTTTCAAACGTCAGTCAAACTACATTTGTATCTTTATGCAAAATGTTTAAAACAAACAAAAGTGCTCAAATGGGACATTTGCCCATTCTACCACAAATTGATATGGTTCATTGGGGTCTTAATGAAATGTCTGTAACATTTTTGTCAAAATACCACAAGGATCATTTAAAACAGCACCCTTTTTACCCTGTCTAAAAGAGCCCTCCTCAGATTGACCTGTTTTGAGTGTCCTGCCAATTCTTTCAAGGACATTGCCTTCAAATATGAATTTAATCCACTTTGCTCTGTGTCTTCTTATAAGGATCAGTTGGGATTCGAAACTGGGGCTCCTGTGTAGCAGGCGGACTGCCTACCACTGAGCTAAGAAGGGGTGATGACTCAAATGCAGCGACAGACAGACGACTTGCTTGGATGGAATCAAAAACAGTGTCTTTACTTGAGTCAGGCAGAAGGTTCCACATGGTTAGAACACCAACTCAAAATACCTCCAGACAACTAAAAACACAGTCTGGGCAATTTAACAGTGTCAACTAAGGATGTCCCAAAAACAGGTAACAAAAGGATCTCAAGAACAAAAAAGGTTCAAAACAGGTATTAGCAACTAAAGCAGAGATTCTCAGAGCAACTCACGCAACTTAACTGAAGAGTGTCAATTTCAAGACTCAGCAAACACACAGAAGATCAGGTGACTTATAAAGGCTAGCAAACAAGGCACAGGTGAACTCAATGAAACAATCAATCCAACACACATGTGACAGGGAAAACAGGAACACGGAGGACCCCACATGGTCATGAAGGGTATAGTAGTCCAAAAACCCTGACAGGACACCCTCCCTATGAACGTCTCCTGACGTTCCCTGGAGGGCGATCTGGATGACTTTAGTGGAAGGTCCTGATGAGGGCTGGATCGAGTACATGCCGAGACGGAACTCACCACCGTTCCCAGGACATCGGATATTGAAGACCCCTCCCCACACGGCGACAATCCATTAGACGGTGGATCGAATAAGCCGGACCGTCATTGTTACGCCCCCTGGTGGCTCGTAGCAGGACTTAATATAAATGCAACAGGTTTGAAGAAGTGAGGGTGCAGTCACACAGAAGACAAGACCCGATATAAGACAAAGACAGTATTTATTTAAACAAAGCAACACAGGGATCAACAAGGACTATCAGTGGCACCAAAGAAAAACAACACAAAGAAATCCCTCCCCCCCTTTACAGGTGCTTAGCACCCAAAAGTACAGCGGGTGGTGCTCACTCTAATGTAGACCCCGGAGTATCTTACCTGTCCTCGTTGTCCCTGTGCGCACAACAAACAAAGTTAAAAAAGACAAAACAAAAGTAGGCTGCTAACCACTTAAATAATACTGGTAAAACTAACTCAATACACCAGCCAACACCAAAGCCAAAACCAAACAAAGCAATCAGAGCTCTGCCACAGCTCAACACAAAAGCCTCCTCTCGCCAACAAAACAAACAAAGGACTATTTACAGGGGAAGGGTTGAAATCTGAAACAGGTGTGGTGATTTGAAGATTGGAACCAGGTGAAATGAGCGGCCATGATGCTTCTTCTTCTGTGGCCACTTCACTGGCACGTCCTGCCCGAGAGCTCCCCCTTCCAGTCCCTGCAGGCATCACCAGTCTACCAGGATGTGGAGACAAAACAACAACACAAGACAGAACACAATACATGTATACATACAGGACCTACAGATCACTGTCCGTAACAGCCATCGATGATTCTTGGGGGCGGAGGGGGTTTAGCTGGTGGGACCCGGCGTAGGCGGGAGACATGGAACGTTGGGTTGACCCGCATGGACCAGGGTAGTTGCAGGCGATACGAGACTGGATTAATCTTCCTCACAATCTTGAAGGGCCCCACAAACCGTGGAGCTAGCTTGCGGGACTCAGAGGAAGGTCTCGCCTTGACAGATAGACGCTCTGTCCAGGACGTAGAGGGGGTGCAGGTCTGGTGACGGTTGGCATGGTTGTTGGTACTGTTGGACAGACCTCTACAGGGTAGACCGGGCCTTGCGCCAGACCAATTGCACGGTCTGACAAAGCTCAGGGCACAGACAGAGCAGCTAGCAGCTAAGGACCTCACATCCATGGTCATTTCAGGCCACCAGAACCGCCTCTTAATGAACTCTAGGGTCCTGCCCATTCCTGGGTGGCTGGTCAGACGCGAAGAATGCCCCCACTGCAGAACCTTGGTTCGCATCCTCGTGGGGACATACACCTGGTTGGAGGGTCCGTCCCTGGCATCTGGCTCCCTTTTCTGGGCTTGGCGCACCAGTGTCTCGACTCCCCATCGGACAGGAGCGAAAATCCTAGAGCTCGGGAGTATGGACGCTGAAACTCTTTCAACATCTGATCTGTGAAACAGTCTAGAAAGTGCATCAGCTTTTTAGTTCTTTGAACCAGGGCGGAACGACAAAATAAAATAAAATCTATTGAAAAAAAGAGCCCACCTTGCCTGCCTGGGGTCGAGATGTTTGGCCCTCTGAATTTATTCCAGGTTTTTGTGGTCCGTCCAAACCACGAAAGGGTACTGGGCCCCTTCCAGCCAGTGGCGCCACCCCTCCAAGGCCATCTTAATAGCCAGGAGCTCAGGATCCCCCACATCATAATTCCTTTCAGCAGCCGAAAGGCGAGCGGAGAAGAAGGCACAAGGATGTAGTTTGCAATCAGCTGGACGCTGGGAGAGCACTGCCCCTACTACCGCCTCTGATGCATCCACCTCAATCATAAAGGGGAATAAGGGACCAAGATAGGGGCGCAGGCAGTGTTAATTTCGTCGACGCAAACGATGATGAAATATATTCGTTAACGACATTTTTCCCATGACAGACGAGACGAAGACGTGACGAAAACAGATCTTTGAAAATAAAAACTATGACTAAATCTATTTTAACATTCGTTGACGAGACGAGACGAAAATGTTGTGGTTGACTAAATCACAATACATTTTTTTTTTCTAAACTTGCATGAAACTAACATCATTGTTTGAAGTTTGCCGGCCGTGTCTGTACGCCGCGCCCCCCTGACATGCCCTGGGCAACATGCCCATACATGCAGGTGAAGCCCTAACGAGTAACAACTGGTTCAACATTGCAATGATGGCTCAAGCACAACCTCAAGCGTCTAAAAAAAGAATGGATATTTGGACACACTTCAATTATATTGTGACGGAAAAGAAAACCCAATGCACCATTATAACAGGAGATAAATCATGCGGTTTTAAAATGAGTGGGAAGAACACGACGAACCTCAAAAGGTACCTGAAAGCCCACCATCCTGCAGTTCATGCCATGGTAAGCTATTTACTGTCAATGATAACTTCTAATAATTCGCCTTGTTTAGGAATAGAGGGGGAAATTACTACGCTATTATTTAAGGAGCACGGGTAGACCCGTCACGCTATGTTTGGGCGCTCGCCGCCCGACCAATTTACAATAAACGAATAATATTTGCTTTGACCGATATCCTTGTCATCGGTCTCACCACATATTAAATAATATATAGGTAAACCAAATAAACCCAGATAGGTTGCGTACAATATTCTGTTTTGACACAAAACACCATCACCCCCACGTACCATCTGGACTTGTGCCTGCAAACAAAGGCGGACACATGAACATAAACACCCTATTTAGACAATTCCCATACATCAATATTTCCCCAACCCCAGGTTCATACAATCCCCAAGCCACGTCTCAAAACAAAATGTATGCAGGTGTGGCGTGGTGAGTTGCCGCAAACAATTTTCTGGGCAATTGTTATTATTATTGGCACCACTTTCCACTGTCAAATCTAGCCGTCTAGCTAAATCAGTTGGTTATCAGTGTAAGCTGGTGTGCCTTTAGGCGTTCAATAAATTTGGTTATCAAAATAAAATATAAAACATTAATATTTAAAATATTAATATTAAATCTAACTTTAGTTTTTTTAAGTTCTTGCGGGGCACCAACCTTCACTGAAGGGAAAAGATAGCCAATTTATTGTCTTAATATGAACATTAATCTGGTAGAAATTGATGAGGGGACTTCCGGTGTAGCGACTAATGGAGTAGGACGTGTTTCTCTGAGCTCCTGCAACAACTTTTAAAAAATCTATTTTAGGTACCGCTTTTGCATCTTTCTTCGGCGTGTGTTTTCCCCACCTCTTTGCCTCTTCCTTGCTCCCACTTGTGTTCCTTGTTGTTATTCCCTCTCTCTGTCTGTGTGCCAGGTGTGGCTGTGCTTAATTGAGGCATGACTGCTGTCAATCAACCCCAGCTGCCAATGTCCCTGCACCCATAATTTTAACAAGCTCCAGCGGTACAAATACCCCGGCTCTGCAATCCACTCTACAGATCTACTCATGTGGTGTTGTGTTAAGGCCAAATATTACACCAGCTATTTTTTTTCTAGCCATTTTTGCCTGTGGGATTTAAATGGATTTGTATTTATATAGCGCTTTTCTAGTCTGATGAAGACCACTCAAAGCGCTTTACAGTACAGTTTCACATTCACCCATTCATACACACATTCATACAGTGCATCTACTTGCAGCACTTAGTTATTCTATGGGGGGCTATTTAGGGTTCAGTATCTTGCCCAAGGACACTTCGGCATGCAGATGGTTCAGACTGGGAATCGAACCGCCGACCTTCAGGTTGGAGGACGACCACTCTACCCCTCAGCCACAGCCGCCCACTGACTAACCTAAGTTTAATTTTGTCCCAGATTCAATGTTCCCCTATTCACAGTCTGCCTGCCCTGCTTCATCAGCCTTGCTCAGTTTGCCTGCCCTGCTCCATCAGCCCTGCTTAGTCTGTCCATCTGCTTGCTTTGGAAACATTCTTACTGCTGATCTGTCAATCTGTGTCTGTATGAGTTGGGTCCAGTAACTACCTCAAACAGAATATTCTGGTCAACATGGATCCAGCAGATCCAGATCCAGAATTTAAGAAAATTCAAAGGAAAGGCTCCAGTCAAGGGAATCAACTTGGACAACATGAGAGTGTCATTTGTGCCCTTGCTGACAGCCACCAGTCAATAGTAAAACAAATAACTCTAAATAAATAATCAGTTTACCGGTTTGGCAGTGGTACAGTGATGGTCTTGGAGGTATATCCTTGAAGGGTTGCACAGACCTCCATGTCATAGACTGCTTCTACCAGGATGAAATCCTCAGAGTGATTGTCAGACCTTATGCTGGTGCAGTGGGCCCTGGGTGTAGGCAGTTCCTGGTTAACAAAGGCATTGATGCCATTCACTGGACATCATGTTCCCTTGACCTAAGTCCAATTGAGCATCTATGGGACGTTATGTATTGGTGCATCTGACGCCACCAAGTATCGCCATAGACTGTCAAGAAGCTCACTGATGCCCTGATCCAGGTCTGTGAGTAGATCCCCCAGGACACCATCTTCCGACTCATCAGGAGCATGCCCAGATGTTATAGGGAGTGCATACGGTCACGCAGGGGCCATACATACTACTGAGTCATATTATGAGTCCATTGATTTTCAACTTGAATAACTCCTTCATCGAGATCTGATGTCTGAGGATGGTTCCCTTCATTTTGTTGAGCAGTGTTTGTGTATGTAATTTTTCTGTTTAATGGCCCCCACCCCTGCACCAAGAAATGAGATGAAATATCCACCCCTGTGCAAGCCCAGAACCTTCAGAGTATAAAATGTACTCCATGTCATGCATTTTTAGCAATTTGGATTATTTAACACTTAAATGTGTGTACACCTATTAACACGAAAAGTACAATACCTTTTTGAAAAAACAACTTGATTATAATTTTTAATGGCATTTTACTTTGTGCAAAATGTACATAACAGCTTTCCCACAATCCCTGCTTTCTGCCTTTCAGTATGCCAAAGAGGCCTTAAACTTGACATGAACCCAAAATACAACGATTGGACAATACAGTGGACCAATCAGCATGCAGGATGATCAAAAAACGAAAGTGTGCATTGCAGCCAATGCTTTATGGTACCTCAAGAAAAAAGTCTGAAAATACAGGTGAACATGACAGTACATGCACACAGAAAACTGTATATTTTGAGTTATAATAACGTGGTTTACACCTGTTTTGCAAACACCATACTTTCTGACTCCATCCACTATCTCAGCGTCGTTGATCGTGTTGATGGGTCGTGGATTGTGATCATGGATAGTGATTGTGGATCATGATCTTGGATTGTGGCGGCATCTGCTCATGGAATAGGATTACAATTAGATTGCTTTGATATACAATATGCCAACTCACATATGCCATTACTGGCAATAGCACTATCATAATAGGTTTGAATGCTGAAGTGAATATACTGCTTCCATTAAATGACAAAGGATCAAATGTTTATTTTTTCAGGGGCTCTGTTGTCACCATCTGGGCAGCTTGGAGCAGCTGTTTACCTGGAAATCCGCTCTGTTTAAGGTGCAATAAAGATGATGAGGATGTTACTTCCGCACAGGCTGTAATGTACCTGCAATATAGCAGGACTCCTTTCTCCAACTGTGGAAATTTGGTGACATCGATAAGACATCAAATTAAGAAAATAATGTGTTTTCATGTGCATCGGTACACTCCAAACAGATGGTGTTGTTCATCCACAAGCCTTCAGAACGGCCTGCTTGCTCCTTGTCATAAAATCTATTCTAATACTGTAGCTACCATGGACGATACAGATGTCATATTTTATGTTTCTGTTGAGATAAACTCTGTTGAACTACGCTCTAAAGCTGTGGAAAAGACTGAGGCTAGATACCAGAGAAGCTTGTTCAGTAAGTGTGCGAGTAGCCTCAGAGTCTACAGGTCACATGAGGCAGGTCATAAGGGTAATGACCTGCATTATCTGCCATGTCTGCTACTAGATGCAAAGTCATTCAAGGATCACTAACAGAGTATCAACTATCTAATAGGAGCACCACTGAACTGTTGTCACATGTGAACCTTAAGCTCTTGACCTTCAGCATCTGTCAGGGAGGACTTGGTTTTAGCTACTCAATGATCCTATTTCAACAATAAATTACACTGCTCAGAACAAATTGGACAAGTATTGAAGGATTTCTCGCTGTTTGGTGAGGGATAAAAGTACAAGTTTTCATTATCCCATGATAATCACACTGGTCACAATTATTTATTCACACAGTCTCCCCGTAAATTTGCAGTATCAATAAAGTTTATCATATTTAGAGAGATGGTCTTGCCAATCTAGTTTGGAGGCAGGAAAATACAAGGGAAACAGTATGTAGTGATTTCGGTTATAGTGATCAAGTAATCCACTTACATTGTTCTTTTGGGGTATTTTCATACATGTTTGGACCAATCAAAGATGTATCTTTTTACAGTTTTTACCGGCTTTGTCAGTAATTTACTGCTTCTCTGTGTTTCTCTCTCATTCGCTCAGCAAACCAAATAGAGCCAATCCATCTCCTCAAGCACTTCATTTCACAATTAATGATAATTAAGCTGTAAATAAAATGACCCTGCTGCCATCAGTCACAAGATGAGTTTGACAACCTGAGCTTACCCTGACATGCCCTCTGTTGCAGAAATGCACGGACAGTGCTGTCTGAGACCGCAGGGGCAAAATCTTCAACGCCGGTAAATGGAGTTTGCAGAAATTTACTCATTATTTGGTGTATTTTAACATGAATGAAGTGAGCGACATAGCCTTTTACTGCCAGAAAAACGTATGATGTCCGTTTTTTTCTTTATGTCTTTCTTTTGTCATGGGAAAATTTTACCGTTTTATATTAAGTTACAGGGTGATGATGGTTAATTAAAGTATAGGTTAATGCTGCATACCACTTCCTAGATGCAAAGCAAGTGGAATGTGGTGGGTCAGATGAAGAGATGGACACACAGCAAAAAGAGAAAGAGGGAGACATTATGCCAGAGCTCAGAGAAAGAGTTCAGGGAACAGAGACTCAGGAGGAAGATCCTCCCGGCTGTCATGCAGCTCCTTTAAGAAATGACACAGCAAGTGCTAGCGGGTGATGCAATGATCCTTCTCAAAAGCATACATTTTGAATTCTTCTTGTGTCTGGAGATCACCTTTCTAATCTTCCAGGGGACTGCAATGGCTTCTGATGCATTGCAGAAAGACATGGACCTGGCTGCAGCATACGCAATTGCTGATGGAGTTTTGCAGAGGCTGGCCCACAGCATAACAAAATTAGAGTTTGAGAACACTTACAAACATGATACAGATAAACATGCATCTGAGGTCCCTGGACAAGCTGTAAGTGCAGGCAAAGTTCAAGTTTGCTGCCACATCAGCTACTGCAGGCCATGCTTTCCCAGCTTTGGAAAAGTAATACTATGTTAAAGTGTATTAACTTTGTAAATTGTAAATGGTTTTGTATTTATATAGCGCTTTTCTAGTCTTTTATGACCACTCAAAGCGCTTTACAGTACAGTTTACGTTCACACATTCATACAGTGCATCTATTCGCAGCGCTTTGTTATTCTATGGGGGCCCATTCGGGGTTCAGCATCTTGCCCAAGGACACTTTGGCATTAAGATGGGTCAGACTGGAGATCAAACTGCCGACCTTCAGGTTGGAGGACGACCACTCAACCCTTCAGCCACAGCCGCCCCATATTGTATGGACACAATGACACTCCTTCAGAGACACTTTAAAGGAGGAGATTCCTGATGGGAAATATTGAATGCCTTCAGTTGCCTGACAGTCCCAGATAATTTGAAAACAGCAAATATTACAAAAGAATCACTTCAAGGTGTGAAGAAACTCTGCCACTTCTATGACATTGAAAAGAGGACAAATTGCAGACTGAACTTAAGGTCGTTCATAAGTCATACTCCCCCCACCAATCAATAGGACATCTATGCTAGAGTCGTAGAGAACACAAGGGAAAACCCACCTTACCTTCACTGTCCCACCACCCTTCTCTACCCTCAGCAACTGGATCAATAAAGCAAATTGAGAGAGAGACATCAGCACTAGTGGAGACCCAAGGTCACAGAAAAGTAACCCACTGGGGACCGGGACAAAGTATCTGCCACAGACTGTCCCGTGTCATTCAGGGAGCGCGCATCACAAAAATGAACCTTATGCATCAAGACATAATCCTAAGAGGCGGTGGACTAGTGGCAGAAACTTGGACTATGGGCAGAAAAGGTCTCTGGTTCGTCTCTGGTTCGAGGCCACTGAGAAACAACAAAAAGACGAATTTGGATTGATCTGTCCAAAAATCCAAGAGTATTCTCCCTACCCTGTCTAGTGCCCCTGAGCAAGGCACCTTACTCCCCCAACATCTGCTCCCCGGGCGCCGTACATGGCTGCTCACTGCTCTGTGTGTCCTGCACCAGATGGGTTAAAAGCAGAGGTTAAATTTCCCTACAATTGCATGAGTGTGCTTGTGCATGTCTGTGCACGTGTTTGGGACAAATAAATGTATCTTAATCTTAATCGTTATGTATATAAAAATAAAATCCTTACTTTTCACCACACATGTGTGGTATGATATTACGATGTCAGGTGGCTCAGCAAAATAAACGGAGATTTTGACATCAGACCTACTGGACAAAAGGTTGCTGCACTTCACACAACTCAGTGCATTAATGAGCGCAGCACCTGGGGCACACATAACGCCCATAAAACGACTTTATGAGTAAACTGACAAACTATACTGAGAGATTCCAAGGCTTCGGTATTCCTATTAAGGTCCTGCAGTTTGCTCGTGACCCATACTCCATCAAACCCAAGGCAGACTTCTTAGTAAAAGCAAAAGAGGTAAGGTCTTGCATTGATGAGAGCACCCTTCACATGGAAATGGTTGATGTCCGGTCCTCATTTGCTTTAAAGCAGCACTTGCAGTCTGAGGGTGCAGTGAACCTTTGGTGTAACCATGTTGGCCAATATCTGTACCCCCCAATCAGGAGGGTGGCACTGCTAATACTAACAATATTTGGATCCACTTACACGTGTGAGTCTAGCTTTGCTCGTATGAACGCAATTAAAACAAGGGCACGTTGCTCCATGACAGATGAGAAGTTACAAGACTATCTCAGGGTTGCCTGTCCCTACGTATGAGCCAAACTAAGATAGTTGTGTAGTAGTAAAATACCCTGACTGAGGCATGTGATGCCATCTAACTGAAAATCCATATAGTACAAATACATTTTATAATTCAGCATTCTCCATTTTTGTTTTTGTGAAGGTCAAGATTTTACCTTTAACAAATATGGATATGAACCTGCTATACCCATCTTATCTTGGCTTGTTTATGATTGTATCAGGAGTCAGCCCGTTTTTTGATAATCTTTTGAGTGCTTTTTTAGCAGATTCATCTGGCTGTTCGACTGTGACCATCCTACATTAAGAGTTAATGGATATGAACCTGCAAAGCACCTTATTTCTGCTTGGAAATGTTGTTGAAGGCTTACTTACTGTTAGTCTGATGGATACTGTTTCACTATGTTCATTTTTACATTTTGTATTTTGGGATATGGACCTGCTGTAACTACCCAATTTCTACTTGGAATTGTTTTAGATAGTTTCCTGAACAGGCTCATTTATTGTTAATCTGATATTTGTTGTTCAACTACTGCTTTTGAAAAGTGCTTTTGAAAATATAAACAGGTCACCTTACTGTTACACTGAACACTATTTTACTATTTTCTACATTTTTGTATATGGACAAACACTGCCTCATTTTTTGTTTAGTCAACTTTTGCACTTCTGTTTCAAAGCTTGAAAGCGTTCCTGTGTTTTTGAATGAAATGACAGTCTGAACCAAATTATTATATATATATATATAAAGTGAAAGAAAAGAGATATGTGTGTGGCCCCCAAAATAAGACACATCAGAAATAACATAATAGAAACTAACAGATACACTGCAAGTGATTATATAGCTTCAAACAATTAAATATATGCACCCAGGCATCACTCTCTCAGTCTGCATTTGGAGCTGAGACAGACAGTGGTCTGAGGAGAGGATGTAAACTGGTGCAGTCCATGTTCCATGTTGTATCATTAAAGTAAAAACAATCTAAAGAGAGCTGCAGGGTTGTGTCCTGAACTCACTGTGTGTCTTTTTTTATTTTTTACTACCAAAACAAACGCACATGCTGTCTGGACAAAGGTTTTTTTCCCGACAGTTGACAGTAGAAACACTACAGCTTCTGTCCACAGAGACGCCAAAATCAACAAAAATGAATAGTTCCTTGTTCAGGACCTTTAATCAAATGTCTAAATTAAATGCTAAAAAGGTCCGTTTTAATAATGGTAATGAAACATGTCAAACATAATGTGACCTGTCGAATATAATACCATTTATATTGTGTCTTTGTTTTTTTGCTGTATTCGCAATAAGAATTATTGCTGTTTATGAAATCCCAGACTTAAAAAGGTGCAAAGTATTGTGTACAGATATAAAACCAAGATACGCCTATACTACAAATAAGGTTTCTTTTCTTAATTTGTCTTGCCAATGTGGTAATGATGCAGTATCATTACCAATGATTGTTGGGTAACTGGACTAATGCTGGTCATTGCTTGGACAGCTCTGTGCTGGTGCTGCCACTGTGTGGATGAAAAAGGACCAGTGCAAAGATGTTCAGCAAGAACAAAGGGATGAAGGTTATTATGTTTATTTGGCAATGATATTGAAAACTATAATGATGAATCTGTCGATCTTGATAAATGTGATTATGTTGATGTTTAATGCTTACATTAAAAGTCCACGTACAGTTTACCCTGAAGTGGAGAATCTAATCTGTGGGTGTGAATGTGATTTGCTGCCTTCTGCGCTGAACCAACCCAGTGATTATTTCTGTAATGGCCCAGGCTGTAGCAGCCTAATTTGAGCTAGTAAAGGCTCCAGAGATTAAAAATGCTCTGTCAGACGATAGGTTATGACTGATTCAATGTAAATAAGAGAGAAGTCTGCATCACTCAGATCAACAGATTTTGTAAAACAATGTCCATTCACCAGTAACATTGACTCACAAGACACACATATATTTGAATAAACTCGGTTGAGCAGCAAAGAGAACTACTAGTTCATGTAAAATCATCAATCAATCAATTAATCACCAAATTTATTTGTATAGCCCATATTCACAAATCACAATTTGTCTCATAGGGCTTTAACAATGTGTGACATCCTCTGCTCTGAACCCTCATCAAGAGTAAGGAAAAACTAGTAAAAACAACTTTTAATAGGGTTAGTATAATGTAGAAACCTCAGAGAGAGCCACATGTGAGGGATCCTTCTCCCAGGAAGGACAGAGGTGCAATAGATGCCACTTGTGATGTAGAACATCAGACAGATAAGGGTATTTACAGCATTGATTAGAATAAACACTTTGTAGCATAATTGAAGGTAAATTAATTGATGGATTATTGTAATAATGGTTGAGTACCTGAGGAGAAATATTCTTTATCAAGCAGTCTTGTTGCAATCATAGTCCATGGTCAGCAGCCGCACGATCATGATCCACCATCACGATCGGATTGAAGTCAAGTCAGTAATATGTATTGATGAGACATTCATTTCTTTGATGCGATAAGGAGGGAGAAGAGGAAAGTGAAGCTGGAAAGAAAAGCTCCATGTGTCATGTGCCCCCGACATTCCAGAATTATAACCACATAAATTATGAGGGACAAAAGTAGAAATGCATAAATAAATGTAGGAATAAATAATTAAATACATAAATAAATAAAAATATATATACGTTGCAGCCAAATCCAATACAATTGAAGTAAATGGCGACCGTTTCTTACAATGTAAAAAAAAAACAGAAAAAAGCCCTAAATGCCTCCATACTGCTCCTGTGGTGTCCATAAGCCCTGACATGAAACTTGAAACTGCGTCATTGACACAATGTT